>NW_005841947.1:884109-915046 GCF_000455745.1 Alligator sinensis
ACACACCAACTGCTGAAACTTCCTTAGCCTGACGAAGGGTTTTTGAACCCGAAAGCTTGCTTAATAACTATTCTCCAACCATTTGGGTTGGTCTAATAAAAGATATCAAATTCACCCAAGGAACCTTGTCTGCCTATAGCTACTTTAATATATTTATATTGTAAATAGCATTCATATTGATTTGGAAGGACTTCTTTGAGGTGACTTTGCTGGACTTTTTGAAGGGCTCTTGGCTGGAGTCTTCTCAGGAGTCTTGGCTCCAGGTTTTTCTGGAGCCTTGTCTGCTTTCTTAAAGAAAGTGTCCAAGGAATTTTGGACAGCTGTTCTCCAGGGAGATGGGTGACGCAGAGAACTTGTTCGCTGGTGTGGTGTTGCATCAGATCAAAGCATTGTAAAGTTGAAACTGACGTCAGAAAGTTGAAACAGGGTGTTGATTGATAAACGTTGTAAGTGCGGAATGTTGTAATTTGAAATGTTGTAAATCGAGGACTGCCTGTACATGTGACACTGTTGGTGCTTTAATTACAGTGGCTCTCAGAACCGTTCGATTTAAAGCACCCTTCTCCCCACCCCACAGCATGTGTCTAAGGCCCCTATGGATTTTTCAACAGCGTTTCAGACTTACCTCCAGTCGCCACCCAGAAATTTGGTAAAAAGGATTTGCAATCATAATCTCAAGCCAAAACCCAGTTTCTTATTCAAGCCATTCTACTTACTACTAACAAAGTGCACATCAAGAATGATGGGGTGGGGGGCCCAGGTGGGACTGTGGCCTTGGTTCTTTGGGACAGTCCCCCAGTGGCATCAACAGGAAGTTTGGGGTGGCCCAAGAAGTATTTTGCCCCATAATTCCATCCTAATCTGACCTTCATTTAGGGCTCTGTACTTGATGTGGGATTTTATTTTACATAGTAATTAGTACATATGCATAGCTAATGAAAGTCTCTCTCTTTAGGATGTGTACTTTATTAATAACAAGATTTTATTGGGCCTAGATTAGCTTTGAAAAAGGAACTGGGAATAAAGAATAGGGAACTGGGAAGAAGGACCTGAGAATAAGCAACCAACTTCATCTCTCTCTCTCTCTCTCTCTCTCTCTCTCTGGAATTAGCCCTGCCCCAGAAAGAGCATCCAAGAGGGAACTCTGTAATGGAGAAAGCAGCTGCTGTGGGGTCCCAGAATTGTCCTAGAAAGCCCTGTACCACCAGATCCTTGAGTGGTTGCAAAGGTGGGAAGAGGGCACAAGGGGTCTCTCATCCTTGTGCACCATGTACACCCACTCTGCCTTTACCAGTGGTTTTCAACCTTTTTGGACTCAAGGCACCCCTCACTGGACTTGAAGCCCCCCTCCACAACTTTTCTGAATTGAGTGGCATCCAATATCAAAAGCTAATGTATGTATTAAAGAGCTTACCTCCTTACACAGGGACTGGGACAATCCTGAGCCTGGTTTATTTGCTGAGTATATCTGCTTATCTCTTCACACCTCAATCTGGTTGAGAATCACTGCCCTATCCTCAGAGAAGTGCAGCAATTGCTTCCTTCCTCCCCAAATAGCATGGGAAGGAGTGGAAAGGGGATGGGGCCAAGGCTTTATTCTCAAACCCTGCATTGACCTATAGAGCTGTTTGGTTTGGAAAGGAGAGCGAATGCTGCGTCCCAAAGGATGGTGGTATTAATTGCACATTCACATTGAATATACCTGGGAGCCGAAGGAAGTATTTTGCTTCTTGAGTTGTTCCCTCAGAGCTGTGGGACTATCTTTTCCAACATGAGTGGCTGCCTTTACTAACCAGGGCCCTGCTCAATGGGAATTAGTCCCATAACTCAGAGTTAGGGGCCTAAATACTTTTGTGGATCTGTGCCTAGTGTTCTGGAGCAAGAAGTCTCTAACTGAAGGAGCCAAGTTCTGTCTTCAAGCCTACACGTCTAGTCTTAATTCTGATTTCATCAGAGTTATGCAGAGGCAGTCTGAATTTGTTTTCTTCGTTCCTTCTGCAGCTAAATTGCCATATAAAGGTTTAGCAGTAATAAGAAGCACTTCCCGTGGTATTTTTACACAAAGTCAGATGGTCTCTTTTAGTGTGATTGTACCTCAGAATGTTCTGAAGTGCTCTATTTGTTTAGTTAATGCAGTGAATTTGGGCAGACTCCAGGTCCCATTATTAATCTTTCTTATCCCTGATGGTCAGCCATGAACTGTGCTGAACACTTAACTCTTGTGATATCTATGGTAAGCTTGCTATCCTTCTCTTACATGCCTGCCTGCAGTCCAATTACTAGCTATTTTCCATTTATTTAAAAGATACCAGTTTTTCAGAGATACTTTTGTTCATCACTGCGCATTAACAGTGTTGTCTAACACTGTCTCTCTTCATCATGAGTTTCATTTCACCTCCCACTTTGAAACAACTGACCCTGTGGTCTGTTGTCCTATATGTTTGTTTCACTGTAGGTCACTTAGATTGCAACTAATTAGCATGAATCACTACCCGCAGGAGTTCATCTTTTACTGCCAGCTCTATTTGGGGTTCTCACTGTGAAGGTCACAGCACAGCCTTTTTTTTTTTTTTTTTTTAAGGTGGCAAAACGGGGAGGGAACTTGTTTTCTGATATTTCAACAATGCCCTTTTCATGTTGGCATCTGGGTTTATTTCATGCCAAGTGCCTTGTTGACCCTGCTACAAATCTCTTTTTATGCCATTTTCCTCATTAGCGAATGATCCATAGCTCCACCTGTCATGTGGGAGTTAGGTCTGTTTCCCTGATCAGGAAGGACTGTATGTTTTTCATTAACTCCTTAAAGTTAGGCTAGCTAGAGTGTTGGGAAATACTGAATTGGGGGACAATCTTGTTCAGGCCAGGAGGAGAAGATGGGATGATCTAATAGGTCACTTTAGGCCGAAATTTTCATATCTAGGGCCGTGCTCTTGTCTCTGACTGAGGAGTACACAAGGCAAGGTGAAGGGGTGCAGGAGTGACTCAGAAATGGAATAAAACTTGCCTTTGCTCTTCTGTCATCCCAGGGACACTATTTGCATGGCTGCTTCTTGCAGCCTAAGGGCTTCTTTAACAGATGCCACCTGCTAACAGCCCCAAAGAACCAAAACAGGAGCTGGAGATAGGCAGAGTGTGGGGCTCTTTCACATATCTCCTTTCCTATGCCCTCACTTGCTAAGTGGACAGGCAATAGAGCAGGCAGTCTAGGAGTCAATATACGAGCCCTGTGCTATCAGAAAATCCTCATACTGCAATGACCCTCCTTTGGATGGCTATGATGGCTTTGCAGCCAGAATCTACTGGCAAGATGGAATAACAAGGTTGCCTGTCATCCCAGCTTCTGGCCCCTATCTTTTCTGATTAAAACAATGAGTGATGACAGCTTACACCCTAAAACTTTTAAACAATGGTTGTGGAAAACATAGGAATAACTCTCATGAATATAACTGATAACTATCAGAGAACCAAAATAGAAATAAAAGCTTCTCTTAGAGCTGGTAAATAGTTTGCCTTCTCAAGAAGTCAGGGAAAATACACTCACTCTGGAAAGATAAATTCCATCTTTGGAATTGCTTTCAAACATATTTTTATTAACTAAATAAAAATGTATCTCTCAACAAGAATGTGCTTTCAATACATCGTGCAGTACTAAATATGCTCCTTCTATATCCTGAGGAAGTTCTTGGGGAGGGGAATGGCTTTAAAAAGAATAAAGCCTCAGAAGCCAGCCTCTAGAAAGAAGCCAAACTCCCTGAAGGAAGGAAAGTGGTTAACAGATCAGTACTTACCCACCAGCAAGGAGAACAGGAGAGGTGGTACCACATAGTTGTAGAATTTCCCAGCCTGTTGGTTCATAGCTGCTGAAATATAGAGTCTCCCTGCCTTTTCCTTTCTCTTGGATATGGGGAAAAATGTGTGTGTGTGTTTTGCAACAGGAGCTCATATTCTGCCCAATGAATGTCACACTTGCTAAAGTTACCACAGCTTTAAGTTCACAACACTCTGCCGCCTGCCTGGATGACCGCCACATTTTAACTTGCTAGCGTGAGTGGCTTCTCTGGGGAAGTTTTGCGCTCTGCCAAGGAAGATGCAGAAACACAGTAAAAAGTGAGGACAAACATAATTTTCTTTTGTGGCTTTGATCTTTAGTACACCAGGGTCTGGGGTTGAGCACTGCATATTCAGATAGTCAAGAGAGGATTCTCAGTCTGTTGAGCCCCAAATGGAAATGAAAAAGAAAGAACATTGGCTTGATTTTCAGAGCAGATGGGCAAGGAAAGCACTTCTTGATTGGGATGGCACTTGCAGGTACTCAGTACCTTTGAAAATCAGGGCATGAGCATTCCATGTGTTGGTGATTCAATGCTATATTCCCAAAGTATTGCTTTTCTTTGCAATGTTGCACAGGCCTTAAATATACAAGTGTTGATTAACTTTAACTGCCTGGTTAACTGAAGCTGCCCAGTGCAGATGAATGAGTTTGAAAATCAATGACCCCTTTGCAAAGCTGACTAATGTTCTCTAGTCTTGTCCGAGGAAAGCTCACATAGGAACAATACCGTTGTGTGGGCAGGGCTTCAGCAGCCAGGTTCATAGGCTGTAACATCTCACTACTCATTGATCCTGCCAGTTGTGGTCCAGCTGTGTGGTGGGCATCCTATTCCAACCAGTTGGTTGGCAACTCTCTCCTGAACTCTGGGGTTGGAGACCTCGGTGCAGGTTTCTTGAAGCCCGCTAGACTCTCTCTCCCATTCCTGAATTTAACTGATGATTTTGGCTACCTCACAGTATCCTTTAGATAAATAGGATTGCATGCTCACATGCTCTCCTACATCTATTTATAAACATGTTCCCACTAAGAGAGACCTGAGACACTTGTTTTATGCTATACAACAGAAAGGGATAAACTGTTCGAAGAAAATTGCTGTGGTGCTATGGTAATATGGCTGCTTTCTTAATGCTCCATTTGGCTATTTCTAAGATCCAAACTTGCCTAAATGTAGTCCTTTAACTCTACGACAGTCCCAAGGAGTGTATACCAGTTTCTGGCATCCAAAACCCAGTGACCCAATATATGAAAGAGGTTACAGTCTTTGAGAGTAATGACTTGCTCCCTGTAGTCTTGGGTTGTGTTCAAATACCATGGTGATCAAGAGATAGAGGAAGCTAGACTAGGTGGATATTATAATGGCTTTGAAAGGTTTCTCCCAAGTGTCTTAAAAGAGCTAAAAAGGCAAAGGTTTTTCTTCTTTGTTTTATACTTCTTAAAAGATCTGGATGTTCTTGTCAGTTTAGGTCAATACAATGTAAGGCACTTTCTTTCACCTCAACATTTCTTTGGGGGAGGAAAAGGCTCAAGAGCCACGATAAGGAAGAATAAGAGGCCTTCTCAGGCGGTGGAAACTGGAGTGGGGAGGGATCTGAAGGAGGAGTTGTGTTGAGAGATTAAGTATTCAGCTGTTTTGAGCAACTGGCCTGGAACTGATCTGCGTGCCTGGAGGGTAAAGATGGAGTAGAGAGGGGCAGCTTGCACGCAGGGGCTCCCTGTGAGGCTGGGGTCAGTTCAAGAGAAGCAAAATCACTGCACAAGTAACTCTTCAGGGAGACAAAATGGCTGCCAGGGTTGACATGGCAGGGGAGGATTGGCAGCTAGGGTGGCCATCCTAGAGGGCAGTTCGGTTGTCCTCTGTCCTCTATTGATACGAAACCTGATGCCTTCAAGAGAAAAACAGAGGACATAAAGGCGTTGGGTTTTGTATCAATAAATGACACAGTAGCAGAAAACCAGACTGTCCTCTATGATGGCCACCCTATTGGCAGCTAACAGCTGCAGGTGGGAGATGTGCAAGCCCTTCAGCACCTGCACTCAGGCTGCTGGCTTGTGTTGAGGTGTAGGAGGGGCTTTGGGGCCCAAGAGTGAAGCCAGAGGGCATGGGGACGGCTGCGGCTTCGTTTAGGAGAAATGTCTGGCTTTGAAACTTCTTGGGAGCAGTTCATTACACAGCACCAAATCAATACTAATAGTGGGAAAAACTGGGATTTTTGAAGAATTATTTTTCATATTTTTAGTTTATTGAGACTTAAAGATGATTATAGAGGTAGCAGCAAAAGACAGTAGAAATCAGGCCTAAAGGTCTGCTGGCTGAATTACAAGCCAGGTCAGTTTAGTCCTGTGAAAATACTTATGGGACCTAGGTTGAAGAAAACTCAGAGTGGGTTGGAGTTTCTGTGGATAATGCTGATGGGATGTGGTCATGAACATCATGGGGTCCCCTTCAGCTTCCCCAGAGGCCGGGACTGTTTATGCCAGGAGCTTCATAGCTTTGCAACACTAGAAGACCCTAATACTGTAGTTTCCCATCTGAAACCTTTGGAGACAGACTTTGACACTGCAAGAGTGAGCTCTGCCTGCAAAGGGGAGCTTCCTCAGTGCAGAGACAGGGACAGAAAAGTGCAGGAATCCCCAGGATGTGATAGCTCTCTATTAGCTTTGTTTGGTGGGGCTGTGGGGAACTAGCTATATCACTCTAGGACCCACAAGCCTTTTCTGACTCCTGGCAAACCTTCTCCCCAGCTGCATATCCCTCTCTCCACAGAGTGCAGCCAAGGGGGAAGAGAGAGGAATATACTAAGAAGGCACTCCACATTTTCCCTTGGCCCAAATGGGGGTTCTCTGAGAAAAGACATGCCATTCCTACATCTCTGACTCCTACAATGCAGGAGATCAGAAGAAAGACACTTTATTTGATAGGCACATTTTCTAAAAAATACCAGAAGTCTGTGTGTGTATGATGAAGAAAGCCACTGGCTGTAAGAGAAGCTTTACTCCAAACCCTGATCCTAAGGTAACCAGCTTGTTATCCGCCCGCCCCTTTTCATTAGCCAGATTGTTTTCTCTGGCAGTCAGATATCACCTAACTCTCTTAGTGTCAGGTTTACTCTGTTTCTACACAGGTGCCTTTGGCCAATGTTCTCCCTGCGACTGGCCCTTTAAATTGCAGAGAAGGCAGCAGCTGCAGCCCTATGGTGCACCCTTTTAAGGCAATTAGGTTGCTGGTTGCATCTCTTTCTCCTCTCTATGGTAAGCTGTTTGGTTCTTTTTCTCTTAAATTTTTTGCTTCCTAGGTTTGCTAGGCACCTGCTCCTTTGAACTGCAGCTTTGAAGCCACCTGGCTTTTCAGCCGCAGGTTTCAAACTCTGTTTGTGAGACCCAGCATTCACATTGTTTGCTTCTTCCTGCAATGCCAGCTGCTGTGCTGTTGTTGCCTTGCCAGCTGGCTACCCAATAGCAGCTGCTAAAGCAACAGGCTGCCCAGGTAGGACCTACTGTGTGGAGGAGGGTATAGCTGGCGGTCCCTCATTTCCACTGTCTTGCAGGATTGACTGGATGGGTCTGGCCATCTGCTCCACAGAAGAGAGCCACTTTGTTTGCAACACCATCGCCTGTCTTTATGAACAGGGTGGGGAAGCTGGCTTCTTCCTCCACCTCCTCATCCCATATATGCAGATGGTGTCTTCTGAGGAGTGGGTGGCCTGCTCGCACCAGTCTGTTTGTAGCACATTGGGAGACAGTGCTTCATTTGGGGGCCTAAGGCTTGCTCATGGTACTGCTGTGCTAGGAAATCCCTGGCTCCTGGTGGTATGATATGGTGCACCGTTGCTTAAGCCTTTTTGCTGCTGTGTTGCACAGGTTTTTAGATACAGTTAGGCCATGCCTGCTTTCAAAAGGACGATTCGGCGTTCGTGCTGCAAGCACCTATAAATCATATTTAAAATAAATATCTTTTTAGTGACTCAAATGCTGGTGAAGCTATCGGAGGTGTGGTAATATGCTACCTGCAAAGTGTTCAGCATGGGTACTAGCAGTGTCTGCTTCCCCGCTGCCTGTTTTGGAATGGGTGAATAGATCACTTTTTCTGGTGTATTTGCTGAGCCAATTTTTTAATAATTTCTGCTGCCCACCAGAGGTGTAACAAACTCTTGATGCCCTGGGCAGAACAGAGAGGGGGAGAGAGGATGTTGTGCAGAATGGGAGCAAGTCTCCCTTCATCCTAGAGACTCAAAGACCTAGGGTAGCTGCACCTTGACTGCAGCAATCGCGGTGGCACAGGCCCAGGGTTTCTGCTGCTAGATGTGGGGTCACTGGCTGCATCAGCTGCCCTGGGAGGGCTTGGACTGCTGCTGCAGCACAGGCTTCATGTAGCAGCTTCAGCACCCCCTGCAGTGGGGGCTTCCTGAAGGCCAGCCTTCCCATGCCCCCTCTAAGCCTGTATCCAGAACAGGTACCCACCTAGACTTTGCCTAGTTGCACTACTGATGCCCACTACAAATGAGTGTGAAATTGTCTGCTCCTTTTTTGGAGGTCATCAGACATCTGGCAGTTGGTGCTGTCGGGTATTAATGGCTGAGGCTAGATTCTAAACCACCGACCTAGTGGCGAATGATCCCAGAGGCTTTCTAATCTTCCAGGCCACCCAGGCTTCCCAAAGCGAGGCTTTCCATCTTCAGCCACCATAAGCTGGATCATGAAAGACCCTGCTGTAATAAATGTACTGAAGAGAGAGGGGGTGTGGAAATGGAGTCAGGGCATTCAAATTTGTATTGCATAAAGTTTTTGTGTGTGATGCATAGATAATGGCAGTTGTGAACGCGAGTAAAAGTATGTGGGGGAGACATCCGGAGAACAAAAACTTCTTGCATTCTCTCTCATCCTGTGACTCGTGGAATCTCCTCATGAAGGTGAGAGGATCTCTGCTTTCTCTCTCCCCTGATTTCCTCTGCTCTGTTATATGTGTTCTTACCTGAGGACAGACAGCAGCTGCCTCTTGAAGCATCCTCTCTCTTACTAAGAAGGAGAGTGCTGGTAATAGGCATTTTGTTCCCCTTTATGCTTGGAGCTTGTGGAACATGTGAGCGCTGCCTGTAGAAGTGAGCAGAGGAAGGAGTGCTCTCATGATTGTTTCTTGGGAACCTCAGAGGAGCCTGTGATTTTGATCAGGGCACTCATTTTGCAGAGAGAATTGCTCAGGACCCCTTACCTGTAGTACTCCTACTCCTCTACTCCTGTTAAGAACAGAACAGCTTTTTGTCTTTTACGGGCATTACTGGGTAATACAGATAGTCTGGCTTAGTGGGTAGGGTTCAGATAAGGACTCAAGAGGTCTAGGATCTAGTGCCAGGATTGCTACTAGTCTACTGGGTGAACTGAAATGCATTCCTTTTCCTTTGTGCCTCAGTTTTCCCATCTGCAAAATGAGAAAGAATCAGTAAAAGAATATTGGCCTCCTTTGTAGAGATTTTGGAGATCTATGGGTGAAATGGCATTGTATAATGAGCTAGGCATTAATAATAATGATACAGTTCTACATTCCTGAGTGGCTGTGTTATAAATACCTATGTTAACAGTAAATAACTAAGATTTGATCACTAAAACTACATCCTTTCTGTAAGAGTTCCTCTGTATTTTTAAACTTGTATAGCTTTAGTTAGGATGTTGTATGGTATTTTTAAAATAACACTTATGACAATGTTTGTAGTTGTTCATGAAACGTGCGTAGCCTGAGGGGTACTGAAGAAATGAAACATACTTTTTCAAAGTATAAAGAACATCAAGAAGTGCCATTTATTGGTTTACAAATCAGCAAGTGGGAAATGTTTTCCCATCACTGATTGCTAGCAAATCTAGACATGTAGGGTTTTATTTATATTGTCCACAAATGGAGCAGCTCTCCTGATTATTCCAACACCTTTCACCTGGTTTTCAAATTAAATTTTGCTTGCTTGTTCACAGGAAGTCTATGAAGAGGATCATGGTCTTGTTAACCCATTGGAGGCAGACTCAGAGGAGACTCTTGACACATGTACAGAAAAAAATCAGGCCCCTACTCCATATAGCTGGAGTACTGATTGGAGTTTTTGGGTAAATGAATCAACTTTTCTTTTTCCTTCTCCCCAATTCATTTTATATAGCACTTTTCATCCAAGGATCTCAAATTGCTTTACATACATTAATTAATAAAACCTCCCCACCCATCTTGTGAGGTAGGTAATTTATCGTTATCACTTTACTGAAGGGTAAACTGAGACACAGGGAGGTGAAGTTATTTACCCAATATCATGTATCAAGTCAATGAAAGCTGGGTATAGAACCTAGAAGTCCTGACTCCCTGTTACCTGCTTGGCTCATTAGACTATACCATGTCTCTGTTCCAGGCTCTGGAAAATGGTGGTTGTTAGTTCTTCCTCAGTAAGGGGCAAATTTCAATTGCTCTCAAAAGAGAGCTGTTTCTGATGGAGTTGTTGGGGCATGTGACTAAAAATGAATATTATAAGCCTTCTTTGGGGAAAAGGTGAATAGACTTGCCGTGCTTAAAAGCAAGCCATTGTCTATTGTGTGTCAGTGGGGTTGTGCGGGATAGTATTTTTCCCCCTTCTGTGCCAGATGACTTAATAACAGGGGAGGGCATAATAAGAATTGATCACTTAAATATTTTCCAACCACTTGCTGATTGTTGAAATAACATTAACAGAAAGGTTGAGTGGTTCAGAACTAGTGTGCTAGTTTGCAGGAAGGTCGTAGATGAAGGTTTCCTGTTAAAGAAGGAAAGAGGAACATGCAGTGCAGCTCAGCCAGGCAGATTTTTCTGTGGGGAGATGTCCTGAATTCCTAAAGGGTCCAAGTTTTCACTGCAGACCTCTGTTGCTCCAAAACAGCTTATGCCCCACATCACATGGCAGTGTAGCCTGAGCAGTAAACAAACATACTCTAGCTCTAGGTTCAGGGATATTATCTGGACCAGTCCTGACAACTTTCTTGTGAGCTGAGAATAGTACTCTCAATTTTCATCTGATAAAATTGAGTCAGAGGAGGTAAGTGACTTGCCTAAGGCCATGCAGTGAGTCAGTGGTAAAGCCAGAAGTAGAAACAAGGATTTTGATTCCTACCTCCATATTTGTATGTCTGCCCCTTTTGTTTGTTTTACTACTTTCTGTCTGATCTGGAATGGGATGTTTTAGTGGCCAAGGCATTGAACTAACTACCTAAAGATTTCCTTGAACTGTAATTCTGAAACCAGCCAGGGTTGACACGGTTTAATACTCCCATTCCTCAGCTTCCAGAGGAGACTTATGTACTGTACTGTACTGTACTGTGTATCCAGTGAAAGCATACAAAGGGCCTTTGTATTCTGCGTGAACATCAAGGTGACAACTGTGTTCTCTTGTATAGTTTTTTATGCAAAGCGCTTGCTCCATGTTTATCTTCCCTGTGACTCGAGGTCATGTATTCAGTGTAGGATTGTTTTTTCTGACAGTCACCCCTGCAAGTTTGTATTGTGATTTGGTCTGAATTAACATCTTTTCACTTGTTAGCACTGCTACCAGCTACACATGGTCTCATCTGTGCACCTGAATTGAATTGACAATTTAGGGAGCAGTTATCCTTAATTCTGTTTTGTTTACAGAGCCAAATGAAGTTGCACAGGTGCCATTGAGGCATAATTCAGCTTTTCAGCTCTCAGGATCAGTTTTGTTCATGTGGCTGCTAGGAACAACTTCTGAGTTTTGTAAACTCAGGAAATCTGAAGTTGCCATTATATAGTATTCCAAATGCACTTTCTAGGCCTAGGGGACTTTGTTTGAAAACAAAAGTTTGTCTTTGGACGCATCTTTCTTTTTTGCCCATTTTTGGTATAGTGTGTCATTTATGCACAAAATACTGCTTTCTACCTTGAACCTAGTTGGATTTTAGTGCTGCTGTACATGTATAAACTGTACAGTGGTTGCATTTCTTGCTATGATGAAAAGTATTAAGAAAATGTGCGGTATTATGATGTGACGTGCTTATGTGTTGTCTAGTGAGAAGTCACTTTCTTATAACTTGCATAGATATTTTCCTGACCTTCATATATTTAAGTCTGTATTTCATATTTATCTGTTTTTATATACCAATTTTCTTGTATTTAAATCCTATAAGTTGAACAGTACTTTAGTATGCTGCTTCTCTGAAAGGCGTTACTGTGGTTTATAAAACGATAGCTGTGCTGTAAGAGCTTGGTATGATTATAGGTTATCACAAAATACTCTTATGTAAATTTCAAATGGGGCATTATTCAACACCTTCTAGGTAGCTGTGGGAATGGGAAATTTTATTTTCCACAGTAAAGGCAATGGTCATGATTGGAATGGAGAGGTAACAGGAGACAGAAGAACTATGTTATGAGTGATGTGCTAAAATGAAGGAATTGGAAACCACAGCCATTAAAATGATATACCACTTTCTGCTTGCTATGTTGTTGCTGAATGATCTGTTGGACTTCCAAATTCATTTGTACAGCTCCTTGGATACTAAGAGGCATAACAGATGATGCAAGCAGTTCATGACACTACATAAAGTGTTTGTCGTTAACATTCAGCCAAAGGTGATTCAGCTTCTTGTGACAGGTATAGACATCCAGGAGGCTCCCTCCCACTCTCTTAATCAATTGAAAAAGGAGGAAACTTCAATAAAAGCAGGGCTAGTTCTTCAATGTTGGCACCCCAGTACTGCATGGATGTCAGGTCTGTTAATTGGACGATTGCTGTAAGAGACTGTACTTTGCTCACTAGGCACTTGTTCCATAGGACTCTCCTTGGCAAGCTAGGTATCATAATTCCTTTGAAGAGGAACACCCGGCACTAGTGTATAGATCCTGATAGATCTTTTTATGTTTAAATCATCAGCTTTTATAGACTTGAGTGAGAGTCAGAGTTGATCAGCAGCTTTGAAATTCACTCCAGGAGTACCAATTAATTCTATGGAGGCATCATGATGTAGCAAACTAAGTACAAGATTCCGAATCAGGCACTCCTTGGTTCTTGTTTTTGGTGGGAGGAGGAAGGGGAAGGAAGTCACTGCACCTCTCTGTGCCTTGTTTTCTCTGTTGAAGACTAGAATAAAACTTCAGAGGTGTTACGAGGAGGAATTGACTAGATACCCTTCCCACTGCTAGTCATCTTAGGTGAGTAATCCTTTGGACTGTTCTCATGATTAAGGGTTTGTCCTTAGTGTCTGAATCAGTCATTTCCTACCTGCCTAATATTTTGTTGCTACAAATCAATAAGAGATGTTTAGTTGACTTGCGTGCATTGTTTGTTAGAATTGGTGCACAACCTAGTTTGGAGAGAACAAAGACTGGTTTATCAGCTCCTGTCTCTGATCCAAAAAAGACCGTGGGGTTGGTTGGTGTTTTTTTTTTGGTTTATTTGTTTTGTTTGTTTGTTTTTGAATTTCCAGGATTTCGTTTTTATTTGACTGTGTAAAGTGTATGTACGTACTTCTAGGTTCTGGTTGGGTATAACTTCATGTTTACCTCATGAAACAATCTTATAAGTAAAGCTGGTGACATGC
The DNA here is from genome assembly GCF_000455745.1 of Alligator sinensis. Classification (NCBI taxonomy): domain Eukaryota; kingdom Metazoa; phylum Chordata; order Crocodylia; family Alligatoridae; genus Alligator; species Alligator sinensis. The sequence goes on from NW_005841947.1 coordinate 897,497, forward strand.
ATCATCCCAAAATCAGCAATAGCTCCAGGATGCCATCCTTTTAATCTTTTTTTTTTTTTTTTTTTTTTTAATGATCTTCCCTCTTCTAGGGATGTTGAACTTAATTATATTCTGGTGTGAACATAGAAAAACCCAGCACTGAATACTTAATTATGGAGATCTCAACAAAAAGGAGGAAGCTAGTGAAAAGGATTATGAAGTTAAAAGTATGGGCACTAAAATCTGTAAATTTAGCAGAGTCAAGTTAATCATAACCTGATGGACAAAAGGTGTATATATTCCCTAAATGAAAAAGGAAGCAGGTTTGTAAAGAGGAACAAAAGCCTGGTACTCTCCAAGGGCAAGGCCTGTGAAATTATTTGAAGCAAGCAGGTGTGTTTCATAAAATGCAAATCCAGTGGTTAAAAAAAATAGGAGATTCAGAGGGAATTTTAAACAGTAAAGAACCAAAGATGTTAAAATAAAGAACATTAAATCAGCATATTCCTATAGCTTATTTAAAAGAGATCTATAAGAATGGATATAATTGAGCTATATAAAATAACGATACAGAGAAAGTAAACCAAATTTCCTGTTGCCCCTTCTCGTAACTTTAGAACAAAGGGATGTTTAATGCTGTTGAAAGCAAATACATTTAAAGGTAATAAAAATAAAAGTTATCTTTTACGCTATCAAGGACTAACCAACCTCTGGAATGGTATACTAAAAGATAACATCTTGGTCAAAGATATGGCAGAATTAGAAAATAATTAGATGTTTATATAGATAATACAAATATCCATGATTACATCCGGTGGGATTACTTTACTTTTCTGTAGAAGGGTTATGAGTGCTCATGTTTTGAGGCATGAAACTACTACTAACTAGCCAGCATTAGGGGAAGAACTTCTATCATTGTCGTCATTCTTTACATGTTCTCCCAAAGACTAAAACTTTTTTCCCAGAGACTGTGCAGGTTGGACTACTTTTGGTTTAGTGAGGTACATCTGCTCCTGTGTAGTATGGTGCTAGAGGCCTTCAACTGCTTCCCCTCACCTGTTATGTACTTTGTGTACATAACATGTACATATGTTGTGTACTTTGTATAAATAGCATTTATGCATGCATATATGTGCTGTGTGTGTGTGTGTGTGTGTATATATGTACTTTTATAGGAATTTGTAATGATGGGAGAAGCTATTGCTAATCTAATGGTTGCTTTAACCTGGATCTGATTTTAATAGTTTGCATAGTATAATGTAAAAAAATGGGGGAGGGGAGCAGGATGGAAAGATATAAGAGGGTAGGAAACTGTAGCGGTCCAGAGGCATAACTGTTTGTTTTGTATTGTGGAACAAATCGCCCCAATATGTCAATCTGTTGTTGTGGCTTCCAAACATGTTTATACTAAGGCAGAGGCAGCATGTAATGCAACTTAATTATTTGCAAGTAATATTTGGTTATCTTGGCTATTGAGTGAGTATTTTAATAGTTGTTGTTTTTTTTTTTCTGATGGTATCTATCCCCAAGTAGGAAGAAATGGCCTAGTTAGCTGGCCTAGTGTTCCTACCTAGCTGTCTCTGCATCAGACTTTTTGTTTCTGTTCTGCCATTAGTGCAACTCCAGGGATAGTAATGATGTAACCTTGCAGTTTTGTCTGTTATTGAACCTGCTCTAAGCAGAGTTAGGAGAGTAAAATGGTAAAAAATACTAGTGCCCTGTCTAGCACTGGTGGCACTGCACTGGCCATGTTGCAGTGAGGTGTGTGTTTTACTTAAACAGAAACAAAAAATAAAACAACCAAAAAAAATAAACTGGTGTAGGCACAACTCTTGGGGGAGAACTTAATATCAGATTTTTAAGTTGTTAAATGGATGGAAAAATATTTTCTAGGCTCATACCTTTGTTATTCTTCCAAGTGCTGCCCTTGGGAACAAAGATCCATCAGAAATGAGTTCTTCTAGGAGGCAAACAGGGAGTTCTCTGAGTGCTCTTGTTCCTTAGTAATAGGATGAGACTCCAGAGCTTATCAAAGAAACATTTTAAAACAACACTAAATCTGTTTTGCCTCTGTGTAAACTATTTATTTATGTTTACAGCTTGATTAAAACTTTAATATTCTGTATTACAGTAAGGGAGCAGCAACAAAATAGCTTCCCACTTTTTCTTTTCAAAAACAAAATGGACCATTCCAGGTGAGCAACCTGTATCCCATTGGGAAAGCAAACAGATAAGCAGAGAACTGCAGCAAATGTATTTGTTTAGTGTTACTTTTACTATTAATGATGTGTCATTAGCAACTAGAAGCAGTAGTCTCAAAAGATAGGTAGAAAAGATGCTGTTTTTCTGACCTGTATATTGAGAGGAGTTGAGGTACATACCTACTCTGTGATACAGGTAAGAACGTTTTAAGAGAGGTGTTCATGGCTTTTAATTTTTTTTTAATATGTGGTACTCTGGAATTTGATTTTTACATTGGGTAGAATTGTTTAGGTTATTCTCTGTGTAACTTTTCCACAGTACACGATATGCAGATATTTCTAGTTGTAAAATGTCAATATTAAAGATTGTGTGGAATAAGTAAGGTTTGGGGGGGGTTTTTAGGTTAAAAAAAAAAACACAACTTGTTTGTTTTTTAAAGGTAAACTGCATTGATGTGGCCTTTGAATCAATGAATGAAAGCTCAATAAAGGGTCTATTTGCTATAGCAGTAAGCAATAGAACTTCTTCTGAGACTGAATTCAGTTACTAAGCCAGTCTGAGGTTTACGGATAGAAATTTTCACCCAAACTTAAATGTACAGTTAACTGCTGTGTGGCGTATCCCACTACTGAGTCCTAAAAAGCAAGGAAACTAGCTTAACCATTCAACACCCAATTTACAAACCTCCTCAATCCATTTCCCTTCTCATCTCTTGCTGCTTTTTTTTACCTTCGATCATTCCCAGCCCAAGTATTTTTGCGCTCCTTCTGAACAATGAGTAGGCACCCTGGAACTCCACCAAGTTTCAGTTGTATGTTTTTAGATGACTGCTGTCACATTGCTTTTGTTTTTATAAGTTGCGTCATATGGAGTTCTGCTTGTTATTTGATATTGGTGTATGCAAGTAGTGTGGCTGGGAGACCTGTTTTTCCTGCAATATTTAGGAAGAGTTCTATATGTTTGATCGCAATTATAGTGTTTGATTTTTATTTGTTAGCAATTTTTATGAGATCAGGAATTTTAAATTCCGTTTTTTAACTCTGATATCTTAGGAATATTGAAAAATATTCAGTGAGTGATGATAAATATTTGTGAATAATCAAAATATGCATTTAGCAAGGAATGCAAGCCCAGGCCCAAATTGAAATATATGGGTAGCTTGATGGAGTTTTATGGGGTTAAACCTATTGAATTGCTCTGTTTAACTGGGACTAAATGAAAAATGCAGATTATGGTTGATAAAATAGAAATCCTTCAGTGAACTTTAAAATGGTAAACTGCATTGATGTGGCCTTGGCTTGATGAATGAAAGCTCAATAAATGGTCTGTTCTAAAATTAACCTCCAAAACATGTTTTTCTCTGTATCTCCATAACTTGAATGGTTTGGGTGTCCCTATTTAATATTGTTACGCTGATATTTGCAGATGGACATTTGCTGCTGTTACTGAATGCAGGATGGGAGACTCTGCCATTCCAGTCCTGAGGTCAGCCTACACGTTAGGCCTGTGCAAAGCGACTAGTATTCACTTCAGATTCAGCCGATTTGGAGGACAGTGATTTGATTTGTTGATTCAAATCACTGTCCCAAATTGATTCGGCTGCCGCCAAATTGGCTGAATTTCTGAATCAGACAGGCCCCAGCCTCAGCCTCCTGGCTCTTAAAAAAAACAAACAAACAAACAGAAAGCCCAACACACACTTGCTCCTGCCTGTTGGGTGGGGTGATTCTTGCTGCCCCCCACTGACCTGTGCTGCAAGGGAGGCTCTGCCATGACCCCCCAGAAGCCCCAAAGCTGCTGCAGGAGCTGGTGAGTGGGGGATTTTTTTGTGTTGTTTTTAAAGAGCCGGGAGCTGGGGTGGGTGGGGCAGCAGTGGAGGGGGATTGTGAAAGCAGGTGGGGTTTGGGGGGGCTTGTGGCAGAGCCGGGTTGGGGGAGCAGGCAGGGGATGGGGCCTGGCAGGTGCGCACTCCTGCCCCCTACTTACCGGCATAGTGTCTGGGTCCAGCTCCCTCCGGCAGTGAGCAGGGTCTGCCTGAATCTCTGAAGCTCTCCAAATCTTTTCTGAATCAATTCGGAGAGCTTTGAATTGATTCGGACCTTTTTATTGGTCTCCTGATTTGATTCGGATTCAGAGATTTGGCCACCGAATTGGGCCGAATCTCCTCTGAATCAAATCATCACCCAAAGATTTGTGCAGCCCTACTACACATGGGGATGCCTAATGGGGCGGGGGAAATGAATAGTGCTGAAGTAATTTTATTTTTATTTCTTTTAATGCTTCTTTCAGTGCCTATTTTTATATTTCATTTAAAATCATAAAAACAAGGGTGGAAATTATAAATTGGAGCTCGAGTTGCAGGCTGTACAGGTGTTTATCTTGCTGTTTGCTTATTTTACCCCTTTCCCCCAGGGGCATCGTTTCCACACATGCACCTGCTTCACGGATAAAATATAGCTAAGGGAAAAATGGAGTTTAAACACTTTTTTTTTTTTTTCTTTTCTTTGCACAGTTAGTGAAACAGCAGCTAAAGGAACAGGTCTAGTTGCAAAGAATATTGCTTAATAGCCCAATTTGAACAGGGCAGGGTGGAACGTGAGTCAGACAGAACTACTATTGTAAAAGGAATTTAGGATTATGATTTTTTTTTTTAATTATTATTATTTATCCTAAATGAAATCCTGATCTTGACTGAGCTGGATCCCAATGCAATGTCAAGTTGTTAGATTTAAGACTGCCAGAGCCTATGAGCTGTATCTATAGGGCATGGAGTTAAACTGAGGATGTGGATGCATTTGAGTTATGTCAAATGGACTGAGCCAGCAGGAAGAAGCAAACTGTTTTGGCAGTGAGAGCAAAAGGACCTTTTCTGCCATGCTATGCAGGTAATATTTCAGGTTTCTGTACCAATATTGGTGGCTAATGTAGGGATGCGTTTGTGGTCATCTGTCTTGGCAAGTTTGTTTAGACCTCTGTGTTCTGTGATTTTTATTTATTTATTTACATTTCTCTGTAGTTGTCAATAAAAGATTATTTTTAAGATGTTCTGAATTGATTTATTGTTGGCAGTTTTACTTGGGGTATTTGCTAAAATCTCGTGAGACAAAAAGAAGAGCTCCTTCAGCAGAGGTAGAAGTATCTAACAGCTCTGATACAAGGTCACAGGCACAGAGAAGACTGGCACTTTTTTGGGCTGAATGACTGGCAGGGACTCAGATTTGTGTTCTGTTTTAGGTTAATACTTAATGATTGTTTCATTTTTTTGTCTGACGACATTTTCTGTACACAGAAATGTACTCAGAATAGTTGTTTTATGAACTCAGGACTTTGGCTAGTTGGAAGGCTTCTAATGGGATAATGGAACTTTTTGTCTTGGTCAGGGGCACATGTTGCCCTATAATGGTTGTCAGAATAGTGGCTTGTACTCCAGTGTCACAGTGGTGGATGAAATAAAGGAGAAAAATAGGATGATGTGCCCATAGGTGAGACCCTCTTGGCTTGAATGAAAGCCACTGAATTATTTTTTTTTTTCACCTCTTGTTGATTCTGCGTTCTCATGATTTCAAATGATATTGCAGAGCACCTGAGCATCATATGTTGTGGTAGTTAGGAGAAGTCATAATTTTTTTACTTGCACATGTGTAGCAGTCTGATTCATAGAGCCAGTCTTCAGTCTTGAGTTTTGTTTGTGCTGTGATCATAAGTGTTTTTGCAGTATGTGTAGGCATACTCAAACTAGTTCTAACCTTGCTACTTCCATACAGATAGCAATGAGACCACGGTGACTTGCGTTATGGCTGCCAACTGACTGTCATGAATTGTGGGTGGGCTTGCATATCCTGCACGGCTTCCCTACTCTTGGTACCAAAGCTAGCTAGGTTACAGCTAACTTGAGTACACCTACATATACCATAATCACATCTCGGCATTGCAGAATAGACCTAACCTGAGCCCAAGTTGGTGCTTGTTGCTGTAGGACAGGGCTGTCCAACTTCTTGGCAGCTGGGGCTCCACACTGCCGGGTTCATGGGGCATCCCAGACTATGCACCGCACATATGTATGAGTGGGCACTCTCTCCAACTGTTGCCTCTGCCTGGCATAGTGCCCCATCTTGCCCACAGCTCCCTGTGGCACTGTGCTGCCTGAGTGCTCCAGACTGCTGGTTCACCCAGCACCATGGACTGCACCATATCATCCCACCCCACCCCACCCTATCCTTCCCCCTGGAAGCTGGGAGAGGGAGACAGAGTCCCAAGACCCTTGGGTAGCTGGAGCAAGAGGCAGTGGCAACTTGGTAGTACCCTGACAGCCACATGTTAACCCTGCATGGGCCATCAGTTAGACAGGCCTGCTGTAGAACATAGAGGCTTTAACAATTTTAATAGGCTTTAAGGGAAAGGGTTGAAATCAAAGTATAGAAGTTGCATGGATCTCATTACACTAGAAACTAAATATATTTTATGGAGCTTACATGGGACCCTTATTTTAGAAGATGATTTGCTAAACCAGATCACCTCACTATAGCTCACATCTAAGCCAAAGGAGATGGAGAGGGGTTTTGCCATGTATCGGAGCACTCCAAATTCCATAGGATGGTCATCTGAAAGCCCGGATGAAGAAGACGTTTGGTGATAGTTGTGCTGGAACATATTTTCACCCTTGACTGCGCCTGAAAGCTTGCCAAGAACTTTTTTCCAACTACTCAGTTGGTCTAATGACATCAAATCTACTCAAAGAACCTTGCCTGCCTACGTCCTTAGACCAACATGGCTACAACCAAAAACTCAGAAAAAGAGCAGACTTGCACTTGATCAAGCCTTTCACCTCTACCTCTAGTAAACTTCACTCCCCTCTCTAGCTTTCTAGACATGATAAAATTGTGGTCTGTTGGAGATGGAGAGGGCAAACTTGAGGGACATTGTACAGCTGCTGTAGCAGCACCTGTAGCTGGTGGTGGGCAAACCACACTGAGGAGGCAGCAGCGGCAAGGGACTTTGTGTCCCCAGGGCAGGTAAGGCTGACCTCCCTCTGCACGCACCCACCAGTGCTCTCTGGCAGGGTTTTACCCAGGGCATAAAACTTGTTGGGTTACAGAGGTAAGACACCATTCAGGTGGTAGAAAGCTGCTGGTGTCCTTTTGAGTGCTGACCAGCCAGTGAGACATAACTCTACTTCTCCCTTGTGCTTGGGCAGTTCTTTGGTATCCTGCCAGTGAAGAGCAAGGGTAGTGGTGTTTGTTTTAATGCCCCCAAGTGCATTAATACTATTTCTCCAGGCAGTTCAAAACTTCCTCACCCAATGACACATCTGCCTTCCTTACATTTGGGTGATCACAACTAGCAGGGTTGTAAATTCTCCATTTGAAATAAAGTTTTCTGTTGACCAGATTTTTTTACAGCCTAAAGGGGGCCCTGTAAAACTCAAGATGGCTATAACCAGCTTTTAACAGTTTTTGGTTGGGCTGTTTCTGACAATTTTGTACAAGCAATAACTCACCTGGGCAAGTGAGGTTATTGAAAATAACACTGAAACTAAATAGTCTTTGCAGTCCTGATGCCTACAACACTATATTGATTTATAACCATGGAGTCTTTCCCCACATTTTCAGAGCCCACTTGGAGACTTTTTTTATATAGTCAAATTAATATTTGGACATTTAATATTGATATAATACCCTGAGGCTACTTTGTGCATATAGATGTGTTTATGAACCATATTCTTAGGGAATAAAATCCTCAGACTTTCACCTTGGAGTTAGCTTGCTTTAAACACTTCGTGTTGGGAGGTCAGATGGGCATAACTGCCTGAGCACAAGAGAGAAGACATAAACAGGAAGTGCCCTCAAGAAGCTATCATTATCCTCATGCCACTGGTGGGTAGGTAGCTCAAAGCCTCATGGCATAATTGTATCACGTTGGTGTCCTGGTGATACTAGTTCTGTTTCCTGAAATTTAATTTTCGGATGCTCAGCACCTTCCCAAAATGAAGATGACACCAGGGCAAATATTTCCTGCAGATAAGTCTTGAAGCTGCCTTCCCTGCTGGTAATGCACTAAGATTCCCTGTGATGTATCCAGGCTTTGTTCCAGGAAGGTGTTATGGATTATACCCTGTTTCCCTGGAAAAACGAGTTCTTGTCATTGCTTAAGTAACTGGTTCTGACATCAAAAGAAATCTTGATCCATTAGATTATCACTGCTTTGTTAGATGTAAATCTGTGGATTTAATTTAAATCAAATTTGTTTGTTTGTTTGTTTTTTAATCGCAGGTCAGGAAGCCTGAACTTAATCATTGTTTTCTATAAAAGGTGTATTCTTGTTTGATATAACCTTAATGCATATTATTTACAACTTGGAGAGAGATGTAGATTTCATTTTTAGAAGTTGCACCCTATACATTTTAAAGCAGTGATTTATTTTGATTTTTTTCAGATTTAATTTTAAAACTACATAAAACTGAATTGTGATATTTAGATTTATTTTATATAACTAAAATGAGCTGATGTATTTTGGATATTTTTCTTCAAAAACAAATGTATAACTTTTAACAAAACAAGCATATGTATTTTTGAATTTTTAACTATTTTAGTTATGTGAAATGTGGTTTTAACAAAGATTTAAATAGATTATTTCAGCCAGGTCAACATGAGAAATACTGGGTTGTGCAGCAAACTAAGTCTTCCAGTTTATGAATAAACAGAAAGAGGAAGGTGAAGAGAGAGACAAACTTTCCTGCTTTTTCAATTCCCAGGTGGCTTCTCAATTTAGAATGAATTAGTCCAAAAGAAGAAAATATACTTTCTACACCTGCAGAAGAAGCTACTGCTGTTAAAAGCTGAATAATTACTTCAGTAGTCTCTGATGGATTCAGGCGCTTAAGTGGCTTCCACCAGTTCACTGGTATGACCTTTCTTTAAAACTTCATCAGCAAACACATATTTCTTGAATGGCTTACCCTTAGCCCTAAAATTTACTGTAGTTGGTATTATGGGCATCCAGCAATCATCCCTCCACGTCATAGCCTTCTCTTCGGCAGTTAAGGACTGACCCTGGTACTGAGCATTGAGAATGTTGGCAAGAAAATGAGCTGGAGATGGGGGCGATGCATAGGGGGTGCATGGCGGTGCACCCCTACAAAAGTGTCGGTGGTGCCTTTGGGCAGTTGCTGCTTGCCACCCTGCTACCAACACTGCTGGCGGTTTCTGCGGGTGGTCTGCAATCCCCGCTGGCTGCTGCCGGCTGCAGGTGGTCACCGACCCTTGGTTGGCACTTGCCACACCTCCCCACTGCTGCTGATGGTGCCAGCAGTGTCTGCAGGAGCTCCCCCACTTACTGCCACCACGCTGCTGCCGCCGTGCTCCCCCATCTGCCAGGGGTATGCAATGTTCATGGCTGGAGATGATGGTTGATCCATTCTGTTTTTTTTTTTTAATGCCTGTAATTTAACTTTGTCATTGTATATTTCTCTCTTCAAACTCTCCCTCAGTTTCTTCCAAATTTCAACAACATCAGCAGTAAAACGGCAATTTTCCCTGCACTGTCTTCAAGGCTATGGAAACAGGCATCGGGATAGCCAGCATATGTTCTCCATTTCTCTTTAGCTAATGTTGAGAACTTTGGCTATGACAGTTCCATCTCTTTTGTCACGATTTTTGTTTGCAAATTGCCTTCAGATTAGGCCAGTTCTCAATATATTGCTCAAAACAAGCCACTACTGAGTTCTACTGCACATCTTGTGGGAGAGTTAGTTTGGTTCCTCCTGCTTTCTTCCAAGCAGCTGCTGCAAAGTGGTTGTTACGGAAGTATTTTGCAATTTCAACCACATTAGCCTTTATTTCTGGTGCACCGAAGTCTTTGCCTAAGAGGTGCATCAAATAAATGCTGTAGCCATATGTTGTTAGCTTGGGGCTTTCTTCTAGATTTCTTCTCATCTTTGGTACATTGCAGCTTTGTCACAGATGATACTGCATACTAGACATTTTGAATTTTTTTGGTTGTAGCTTTTACTGCTACTTCTTGTAAGTACTCTGATATGTGTGCATTTCCTGATGTATCAATTGTTTCTGTAAGGTAGACAGTCCCTTCTTCTGTTGTCACACAAGCACGTATTACTGGATTATTGTGGACATTTGCTCTACCCATCAAGATTCATGTTTAATAATTTTTCCTTCTAGACTTTTTGCACACTGTTCAATTTTTCTTATACACTTTATCCAGCAATATTGTCTCAAGTAGTATATAATTAGAGTTGTTATCCCTATTCCACAATGATATCTTTGAGCTTCAATGTATCTTAAATTAAAACCAGCTTTATATAGGATTTTTTTTTTAAAAGCATCTTAACAAAATAAAAAAATACGATTAAACAAAAAATCCCTATTTTAATTTTTTTTAAATCGTTGATTTTTTTTTTTTTCCATCCAGCCTGATATAAATGAATATTTAGATAATGGTAAACTTCAGTTATTCTCAACCAAGTGATGATAAATCCAGCCCCTTTTAATACAATATCTGCCCCCTTTCCTTAGTCGAACCTGACTCTTGCAGTGATTTAAAATAAATCGCACTGTTTTCCTCTTTTCTTATGCCTACTGGGTATACAGGTCTGGGAAAGGGAGCTGGATATCCTTTTTTGTCATGTGCATTATAAACCATTTTTTTTCAGCTAAGTCCTAGAAAGGGGTTGATCCCACCTGGGTGTTCAAACATATTGATGAGTTAGAACAGAGGTAGCAAGCGGAGCTTTACTTTTTCTTGTAGAATTTAAAACTGTATATTAATACACAAGCGTGCGCACACATATGTGAGCATGCAATGTGGGTGGGTTTTTCTGTACTATAATCTTGGCCCAGGTGTGGGAGGGTAGATGGTAGAGGTGCACTGAAATATTGGTCCATATTGGATCGGCACTGATAAAAGGAAAGTTGACATTATTGGTAATCGGCTTTTTTGGGCTGGTATAGCTGATAATGTCACCGATAAATGCTGCCTGCATGCGTGCAGCTGAACTCATGCACATGGCCAGGAGTGCACCGTGGCAGCTTGGAGAGTAGTGTCGGACCAGTGAGTCAGTGGGGGAGGGCCTGGAGGAGGGAAGGGGCATGTGAGGGAGCAGATTGAGGTCCCCATGGTGAGGGAGGAAGTAGGGGTGGGGCAGGGGCAGGCACTACCCATCTAGGGTGGGGCAGAGCCATGGGCAGCTGCCTGACCCTATGCTTACCAGTGCCCAGTGGTGCTGGGCTCTAGCTGGTGTGGGGGTTGGGCTAGGGTCACACTTGGGGCAGGTGGTGGTGGTGCAGGGAGAGGGGGCTACAGCAAACTTTGGGGTGGCTGCTGCCCAGACCTGCCACTGGGAACAGCTCAACTTTTTTTTTTTTTTTGCTGCTGCAGCCCACAGCAGCAGTCCACCCTTGCCCCGGGCACAGATCCGGGGGCACGTACCACCCCCGTACCCTCTCAAGGTGCACATAGCAGTGGGAGCCCCCCACACACACATGCCCTACGCCCCCTGGACAAACCACTTGCGTCTCAGTCCTGTGCCCTGGCCTGGCTGTGCAGCACCTGCCCCAGCCCCACTCCCTCCCTCACTGCAGGGGCCATGATCTGTTCCCTCCCATGCCCTTGTCCCCCTCCTTGCCCCTTCCCCCAAAACGGTCTTAGCAGCTGGATGCTGCTCTCCAAGCTGCCTGGCTGCATATCAGCAATTGGATCAGTATTGGCTGGTATGGCTCGTTAAAAATCAGCCACTGGTATTGGCCCAGGAAGTCTTTATCAGTGCACCCCTATAAATGACATGGGGTGGGGGGGCGGGATTTCCGGAATAGCTTCAGTGAGAGTTGGCAAGTTGTGTGTGTGTGCACGAGATGAAACTTTTGATCTGGGGAGGGATAATATCATGTTGGCCTGTGTGTGAGTCTGTGATATAATCTTGGCCTGTGCTGGGTGGGTGTGAGTGTAATCTTGTTTTGTGGGTTGGTGGTGGGGTGTGCGTAATGTACTGTATTCCACATGCATGTGGGTGGGTGTAATGTAATATTGGTGTGTGTGTGGGGCGGGGCAGAGTGGTGTAATGTATTCCTGGCCCAGGGGTGAGGGGGTGTGTGGTATAATCTTGGCATATGTGTGGGGGGAATATAATCTTGGCCTGTGTGTGTGAGATGCAATTTAGGCCCATGTGTGTAATATAATCGTGGCCCAGGGCGTGCATGTGTGTATGTGTATAATAAAATCTTGGCAGATGTGTGATTATGATCTTGGTTCAAGTGTGTGTAATACAGTCTTGATTTGAGGAAGGTGTGTGTGTGTGAGATGATCATGGTCCAGGTGCGTGTGTGGATGGGGGAAGGGAGCAGTTAATACACCTTGCCTCCCACCCCTTCCCCCTGCACACATGCTTGGGCCATGATTATAGAGTCTCATAATGGAGTGTGTGTGTGTGTGTGTGTGTGTGTGTGTGTGTGTGAGAGAGAGAGAATTTTGTATACATATTATAATCTGGAGTTGGCAGGGGTGTGAGACATGATCATGTCTCACACCCATGTGGACCTGCCCCCCTACCCCCAACACATGCCTGGGTTATGATTATAGTTTCTCATAATGGATCTTATGGTGGGTGCCTGTATATCGTATATTATTCCTGTGTGATGATAATCTTGGCTGGGGGTGGTGGTGGGTGTCTGTGTTTGTAATATAATCTTGGAGGGGCGGGGGGTGTAATATCTTGGTCCATGGGAGGTGGGGTGTAATAGTCTTGGCCTGGGGGGGAGGGATATAATATTGGTGTGTGTTGTTTTATTTATATATATCGTACACACTTTTATTTATTGATTTGTATTTATGCACACACTTAACTTTTATTTTACTTTTATAAATAAATATAAAGTGGCTGTACTAGGAAGCCATAATCTTGGCCCAGGATTTCATTATGGTAAGCATTATCTGAAAAATTAAATGCATTACTCGCATCATAAGCTGCTCCCTGAAATGCAAGACAGTAGACAATAAGTGAAAATGGTAATTTGATGGGGGGAGGTAGATGTAAGATAACGCTGAGACAAGGAATAGTTGGATGAACAGGGAATATTTAGTTGGGAGAAGAGAAGACTAGGGTGGGGTGTGGGGAGACTTGATAATCTGCAAATATGAAAAAAGGTACTGCTAAAGAAAAAGATTTGAGTACTCCTAAGTGCACTGGACCCTGTAGAGCAGTGATTCTCAACCAGGGTGTTGTGGCACCCTGTGGTGCCTTTATCCTTTCAGGGGTTCCTTGTAGGGTGGCCATTGATCCTGTTTTATACCTGACCCTGCTTGTTTTAAACCCTTTGTACCCTATCAATTTCTAAATGAGGAACGGACTAAAAAGTCCTGTTTTTCAGTTCATTGGTGGAAATACAAATTGGTGGTGGTCCCTCCCCGAGACCAAGGGGATGTCCTGTATTCTTAGGATGCATCAGTGGCTACTGTAGTGCCTTGAGATCCTTTTAAGGGTGCCATGGGATTCCATGCAATGTAGTCCTGTTAGGTGTACAAACATGATTCACAAGATAAATGCAGATATTTCAGACAGGAATCCGTAGTGTTCACATATGTGGACCTGCTATCATTGCTCTACAGGCAGCCCTCAGACTTACAATTGGTTCCTGAAAACCACATCTTAAGTCAAAACGTTGAAACTTGGAACCAATTTTCCCATAGGAACAATGTTACAAATGGGTGATTTTTTTTTGGTTCCTTTACTATGCTCAATACAGCTGCATCCAGCTGATAAGTCTGGAAGGAAGGAGCTGGGGAGCAGATCAACGCCCCTGTAGCAAAGTGGGGATTGGGGTTGGGGCAAGTGCTGACCAGCCGGGGCAGGGAGACATGGCATGAAGGCACAGCTTGTCCGAGGGGTGTGGGGAGGCGGCTCCCACTGCTCATCTGGGAGCTGCTCATCTGGCGGCTCCTGCTGCTTGTCCAGGAGGGGTGTGTGCCCCCAGATCTGCACGGGGTGGGCAGGGCCAGGTCCACGCCACACTGTGCCCTGCCTCCGTTCACCCAACCGGGGCAGGTCCAGGATGGAGCTGCTGCGCCGCCTCCGGATGAGCAGTGTGTAAACCCGACCCTGACGAGCCACGGCTCTGTCCCACAGCTGCCCAACTCCAGCTGGGCGAGTGGCGGGAGGGATGGAGCATGTGCGTGTGCCCCTGGATCAGGGTGGGGTGCGTGGCAGAGCGGGGGCTATGGTAGCCACCCAAAATTTCACCATAGCCTGCTCCGGTCGCTCACCCGGAGCACGTTGTGGTGCAGCCCCGTCCACACCTGCCCCGCACTGATTTGCTGCCTTTCGCCCCCCGATGCCCTCCTGGACGAGTAGTGAGAGCAGGAGCGACCAGCGGCACATAGTGGCAGGAGCTGCCCCCCCTCCCTGTACCCCTCAGACGTGCGGGAAGAAGGCGCAGCTCACTTCCCCCTGCCCCACTGGACAACACTTGTCCCAGCCCCAATCCCTCCTTTGCTGTGGGGGCATTGATCTGCCTCCCCTACTCCCCTTCCCTCCCCCCTTCCCTTCCAGACTTACCAGCTGGACACTGTTAATTTTTAAATCGTTTCAACTAATTTAAACTTTGCTTGCCTTTAAAAATTATGTTTCTCCCTCAGGTCAAGTATGTTCCAAATGTGAAGTTTTATATCCAAATGTTGAGTTATCAAAACACAGCAGTATCTATTTATCTATATATCTGTATTTTTGTAGGGTATTGCTCTGAGCTTGTTTTTTATCCACATAGAAAAAAAATCCTATGTGCCCTTACCTGCATGCCAATGTCATGTTTGTGAGAGAGCGCTATAATATTCTTAATAAGAGGTTTGAATGAATGCCATTTCAGCCATGGTTGAAGCATCTCTATCATGTTCCCAGCAGGGCTTAGTACTTTTATGCATCTGGAGGATACTTTATTTCATAGGGTCTGTATTCTTATCCTTAGAAAGGGGTGCGGGTGGGGAAGTATACAGTGAAGTACCAATAGTATTAATGGATATAGTTTCGTACTTAAATTCCACTTGCATTGAGTGGAGAATAAAGCCCAATGAGGTTACTTATAGAGCTGGTCAGAAAAGCTTTGGCAGAACCACATTCCACTGAAGTCTAAATTCTCTATGAAATCAGGTCACTTTAATTAGAATTTCATGTAGTGAAAGAAAACTAAGTAAAGTTCAGACTGTTTTGTTTAAGAAATGAAATGTTGGGGGGTTTTTGTTTGTTTCCTTTTCTTTTTTGAAATGGCTTTTCATATACAAATATTTAATTTTGTGACATGCTATAATGTGAAATAAAAATGGAAATGTTTCTTTTCAATCCACAGAAAACAAAAGTTGTGTTAATTTCCTTTCGAGAATTTTGACTTCATTCCAGATTGAGTGTTTCCTCCCTGCTCCCATTTCTTTTTTCACTTCCATCTCATCCATTTTACAAAATGCAAGTCTTATTCTCTGTGCAGTGTAGTTAAGTAGCCTGTTTTTGGCCACTTGCTTTTTATTCTATTAAGCAAGGAGTTTTGTATTTCTCTCTGTATGTGACTGGGCACCTGTGCACAAGCACGGAGGCTGCTTCGACACATTGGAATTCCAACGCATCAGAGCGGACTTGATTTAGTTCAAGCACCCCCACTGCCATTTTTAAGTGTGGAAATGCTGATACATGAGGTGCTGTGGCACTTTAATTAGCAGCTCTCGGAGCTGCTATGATGCCCATAGTGCCCATAGTTAATGATGTTCTTAAATATGTTGTTGTAACCTTAGAAGCTATGATCTAAGCTCTGGTGAGCTATGTGAGGTAGGAATTGAAAGATCGTGCAAAAAAAATACCTCTAAAGATCAGAGCCTCAGTCCAGCTGATCTAGAAGTTAAATAATCTTGAAAATGGGTTGTGCCTACATTGGCAACAGTTCTGACCTTTCGCACCACATCCGGAGAGCTTCCTCTTAGCAAAAGCATAATCCATGGATGGGTACAAACTGTTCAGGAATAACAGGCAGGGGAGAAGAGGAGTTACACTTTATGTAAAAGAGCCATATGATTGCTCAGAGCTCCAGTATGAAACTGGAGATAGGCCTGAGAGTCTCTGGGTTAGGGTCAGAGGGGAAAGTAACAAGGGTGATGTTGTGGTGAGTATAGGCAGTTGGAGGAAAATATTGTTTGGAGGGGGTGGGGGCTGAGTAAATATTTGAGGGGGCTGATCCCTGCCCTTCCTTCCCGCAGGGCTGTTGTGGGGCTGGTGCGTGCTGAGGTGCTGGCCTGGCTGTATGCTGAGTGGCACCATGGTGCTGCTGCTGTCGCTGGCTACCGCAAAATTAGTTTGGGGGGACTAAGCCCCGTTAGCCCCAGCTTTCCACTCTGGTGGGTGTCTGCTACAGACCATCAGACCAGGAGGAAGTGGTCAATAAGACTTTTTCTTCAAACAACTAGTGAAAGTTTCCTGATCACAGGCCCTAGTTCCCATGGGGGACTTCCAGCACCCTGACATCTGCTGGGAGGGCAATGCAGCAGTACCCAGGCAATCCAGGAAGATTTTGGCGAGTATTGGGGACAGCTTTCTGGTGCAAGTGCTGGAGCAGCCAGCTAGGGGCTGTGCTGTTCTTGACCTGCTGCTCACAAGCAGGGAAGAATCGGTGGGGAAAGTAGTAGCTGACAGCAACTTGGGCAGCAGCAACCATGAGACTGAGTTCAGGGGCCTGAGGAAAGGAAGGCTGGAGAGCAGCAAAGTAAGGATCCTGGACTTCAGAAAAGCAGACTGTGACTTGCTGAGGGAATTGATGGGCAGGATCCCCTGGGAAGCCAGTCTGAGCGGGAGAGGAGTCCCAGGAGGCTGACTGTACTTTAAAGAAGCCTTACTGTGCATGCAGAAACAAGCCATCCTGATGTGCAGGAAGCAATTATGACAGAAAACCAGCTTGGCTTAGCAGGGAACTCTTCAGTAAACTAAATTACAAAAAGGAAGCTTATAAGTGGAAACTTGGACAAACAACTAGGGCAGAGTATAAGAGTATTGTTCAGGCATGCAGGGATGAAGTCAGGAAGGCCAAAGTGCAATTGGAGTTGCAGTTAGCAAGCTATGTGAAGGGTAACGAGAAGGGTGTCTACAAGTATGTTGGTAGCAAGAGGAGTGTCGTGGAAACACACGCAGCATACTTTTGGGTCAGGTCAGCAGAAGCTTTTATTCAAAAGAAACTACAGCTGTAGGGGGGATTTCAAAGTGACATGGATTTCCCAAGCACTTGGAAGGGGTCCCCCCCCAAGAGCAAAATCAGGAGGCTTATATATTTTTTAACAGTTGCTTACAACTCACGTGATCATATAGTGAAATTAGCATGAAAAGCGGCTATAATATTA
>NW_005841947.1:918855-920632 GCF_000455745.1 Alligator sinensis
TGTTGTCGTGGAAACACACGCAGCATACTTTTGGGTCAGGTCAGCAGAAGCTTTTATTCAAAAGAAACTACAGCTGTAGGGGGGATTCCAAAGTGACATGGATTTCCCAAGCACTTGGAAGGGGTCCCCCCCCAAGAGCAAAATCAGGAGGCTTATATATTTTTTAACAGTTGCTTACAACTCACGTGATCATATAGTGAAATTAGCATGAAAAGCGGCTATAATATTACTTCATTATTTCTTTGCTGTAATCAGGATGGGAACTAATGGGGGAGGCGAGGTTAGTTCACAAACCTCCTTCTTGCACCTGCAAATCAGAGTTGTACATACTTTTTTGCTATCTTCAAGGCCGCGGTGAGCGAAGCAGTTGCAGAGGAGTTACAAAGAACAAACACTTTCTCTTATCTGTTCTACTATACAGAGCCAGCAATTCTCCACAAAGCGGTTATGTCATCTTATAACTAAAATAATCAAAGTTTAAGGCATATATTTCTTCTGATTCCACAATGAGGAGCTCATAGCTGCCATGCTGTCCTGTTATATCTATATCTATATGTTGGTCTTGTCCTCGTACAATAAGAAGCAGGCTCTGTTTGTCTCAGACTGGTATAATGGTCAAATGAGCAGCACTAAAGTTTCTTGTCTAGTTATGAGAGGTCTTATCTGAATGCAGGGGCATACAGCCAGGAACTTCCAAATTCTACTTCTCAGTTTGCCTTGGACTCCTTCCTATCCACAGACAAGTTGGCTAAACCATTTTCCCCTGAGTTATACTATAGGCTTGATGGTGGTAATGCTGCTCTACCTTACAAGTAGGTTGTTGACATAATAGGACAGATCTTCAAAAAAAACCAAACACATTAACACTGAATTGTTGTACAAGTTTAGGTAAACATGCATTGTAACTTCTTCGAGGTTGCTTATATTGGGAGGAAGAGTGGAGTAGAGATTGCCCCAGCCAGGCTGGGTGATGGGAATGTTTTCAGCTGGGCAGGCTCCTTCCTGGGGCATTTAAGAAGCTTATGTTTCTACACTGATCATGAGAGCTAACATTTTGTCTTTTCTCTTTAGCCTTACTATCCTGTACAGGCCTCTTCTACATCGTGTCAGTCATTTTACTTGTGCTTTTCT
Source organism: Alligator sinensis (assembly GCF_000455745.1). Lineage (NCBI taxonomy): Eukaryota > Metazoa > Chordata > Crocodylia > Alligatoridae > Alligator > Alligator sinensis. The sequence goes on from NW_005841947.1 coordinate 919,987, forward strand.
ACGTATTCTACACAAAACCTGATGGCTGCACTGAGAACAAGTTCTTCATAAGTATTAATTTGATCCTGTGCGTTGCCGTCTCCATCATCTCTATCCTCCCAAAAGTTCAGGTACTAAATATTTTTGTGAGCTTCTAAGTTCAATTCTTCAGCAGATAGTCTGGAAAAAATCTCGCTTGTAACAGGAAGGAGTGAAAATATACTTAGCTATTCCATCTGATGCATCTGACCAGGTCTTTACTACAGCACTTTGTCAGCATAGCTGCATGGACAAAATTGCCACCCTTGCTGCATTCTCACTAGTATGCTTTTGTTGACTTGGATGCATGGGCAAGCAACATTAATTGTCCAGAAAAACTATCAGTCTACACTTCTACTCTCCACTAGGTGGCTCTGTCAGCATAGTAATAGAGGAGGCCTTGTAGCCCAGGCAAGCTACCTCCACTCTGTGCTTTCTGCTTATTTCTAAGCGGCCTAATGCTGTGGTTACTAAACTGTGGACAATGGACAACTTGCTGACATCTGTAGAAAGTCAGTTTGTCACAACATACTGGCTCATGTTTCAAGCATTACCATAAAGACAGCTGAAGTACTGTGCACCCAGTTATTTACTAATTATGCTTTTCTACACAACCAGTTTTTTTTTT
>NW_005841947.1:923148-986001 GCF_000455745.1 Alligator sinensis
AAACCTCCTTCTTGCACCTGCAAATCAGAGTTGTACATACTTTTTGCTATCTTCAAGGCCGCGGTGAGCGAAGCAGTTGCAGAGGAGTTATAAAGAACAAACACTTTCTCTTATCTGTTCTACTATACAGAGCCAGCAATTCTCCACAAAGCAGTTATGTCATCTTTTATAACTAAAATAGTCAAAGTTTAAGGCATATATTTTTTTTCTGATTCCACAGGAGGATCAGGGAAAGTGGGTCCCTTTCTGAATGGGGGAGGCAATCTAGTGACGGAGGATGCAGAAAAAGCTGAAGTGCTCACTGCCTTTTTTTTCCCTCAGTCTTCACAGGGGAGGTCAGCTCCCAGACTACTGCACCTAGCAGCACAATTTGGGGAGGAGGTGAGCAGCCCTCAGTGCTGAAGGACCAGGTTAGGGACTACCTAGAAAAGGTGGACATGTCCAATCATCCGGGACCTCTCCTGATCACCATGAGCTATCAAAGATGATGGCCAGTGGCTCTGCAGTTGCCTCAGCCAACTCGCTCAGCACCCTTGGGTGCATCCCATCCAGCCCCATGGACTTGTACAAGGGCAAACATAACGCCCATATTTAAGAAAGGGGAGAAAGGAGGATCCAGGGAACTAGAAACCAGTCAGCCTCACCTCAGTCCTTGGAAATATCATGGAGCAGGTCCTCAAGGAATCCATTTCTAAGCACTTGGAGGAGAAAAAAGGTGGTTAGGAAGAGTCGGCATGGATTCACCAGGGGCAAGTCATGCCTGACCAACCTGATTGCCCTCTATGATGAAATGACTGGCTCTGTGGGTGTGGGGAGACCAGTGGATGTGGTGTACCTTGGATTTTTAGCAAGGTTTTTGATACGGTCTCTCACAACATTATCACAGGCAAGCTAAGGAAGTACGGGCTGGACGAATGGACTGTAAGGTGGATAGAAAACTGTCTGAATCATTGTGTTCAGAGATCAATGGATCGGTGTCTAACTGGCAGCCAGCATCAAGGGGAGTGCCCCAGGGGTTGGTTCTGGGTCCGGTTTTGTTCAATGTATTCATCAACGACCTGGAAGAGGGCTTAAAATGCACCCTCAGCAAGTTTGCAGATGACACCAAGCTGCAGGGAGTAGTAGATACACTGGAGGGTAGGGCTAGGATTTTGAGTGACCTAGACAAATGGGATAATTGGGCCAAAAGAAATCTCACGAGGTTCAACAAGGACAAGTGCAAAGTCCTGCACGTAGGAGGGAACAATCCCATGCACCAGAACAGGCTGGGCAGCAGCTTTGCAGAAAAGGATCTGGGGGTTACAGTGGACAATAAGCTGAATATGAACAAGTAGTGTGCCCTTGTTGCCAAGAAGGCTAATGGCATCCTGGGCTGCATTGGTAGGTATGTTGCCTGTAGGTCAAGGGAAGTGATTGTTCTCTTCTTTTCAGCATTGGTGAGGCCACACCTGGAGTACTGTGTCCACATCCTTTCTGTAGGGGGGGAGGCTCCAACACTGAACAAATTGGAGAGAGTCCAGTGGAGAGCAACAAAAATGGTCAGGGGCTGGGGCACATGACTTACGAGGACAGGCTGAGGGAACTGGTCTTATTTAGTCTGGAGAAGAGACGACTGAGAGGTGATTTAATAGCATCCTGAAGGGTGGTTCCAAAGAAGATGGAGCTGGACTGTTCTCAATGGTGGCAGATGACAGAACAAGTAGCAATGGTCTCCAGTTGCATTAAGGGAAGTTTAGGTTAGATATTAGGAAGGATTTTCTCAATAGGAGGGTAGTAAAACACTGGAACAGGTTACCCAGAGAGGTGGTGGAATCTCCATTCTTGGAGGTTTTTAAGACCCGGCTAGACAAAGCCTTGGCTGGGGTGATCTAGTTGGGGATGGTCCTGCTTTGAGCAAGGGGTTCAGCTAGATGACCTCCTGAGGTCCCTTCCGACCCTAATTTTCTGTGATTCTATGACTATGCTGTAGAGTTAGGACACCAGTGCCTTTGTTGAGGCCTAGGGCTGTTATAGCATTAGTACTCTTGCTTAAGACTATCAAGAGCACATCAGTGTGTGTGGATACCCCAGGGATGGACTTCAGAGTGGTACTAAGCTGAGGATGGAAGTGCATTAGTAGAAATGATGTAGTTGAATGAAACCTTTGAATTCTGACTGGAGAATGTTCCACCAAACACCGAAGTGTCTGCTTTTCTGACTGAAGGAGAAAATGACTTCTTGCCACTTTCTCTGCGTAGTTAATCTGAAAAAAATTAAAATCTTTTTTTCTCCTTCAGCCTCTGCAAATAAGAGGGGGGCTGGGCCAAAGAAGGGGACATAATGACACTAGTGCACAGACCTGTGCCTGTCAGTGGCCTGCTGGAAGAGTGCACTGGGCTTATGAGACTCTCCTCTCCTGAGCAGCTCAGGGTGAATGAAGAAGGGCAGAAAATGAATGTAAGTAAAGGGTCCTGGTTCTTTAAATGCTCCCTTGAGTGGGTATTGACATGCTTGCATTTTGTTCGATGCATGTGATGTTCTGGTGAACAGGTTTCTTCTACACATCATACAGGGTATGTCTACTGCTACCATGGTGCTTTCGAGACCACGGTTAGGAAGTGGACTCTGCCAATCCTATTCCTGCTGCCAATCCTCTTCCTGCTGCATGCCTGCCAAACCTGGAATTGAGGCAATGGAGCCATCCTGAGGGCACTTCTGCTAGATCCTGGAAGTGGCATTGGGGAGTGGAAGTCTTCAGGGCAGTGTCATGGCTGTATTTGCTGGTCTGGGGGGGTGTGGGGGGTGTGTGTGTGTGTGTGTGTGTGTGTTTGTGGAACTGGAACAGGTGGATGGAATGTGCTTCTCAGCAATTTTCAAGCGTGCCCAGAAGTAGAGTAGACAAACCATTGATGAATGGGAAATCCTGTGCAGCAGTGTATTCTCTTTCCCTCTTATGGGTAAAAAACTGTTTTGTTACTGGTTAAATTATAAGATGGCACCTTAATTTAAGAAAAAGGTTAAATCATGTGCATATTGCCTCTCCAGGAAGATTTTGGTACCACCTTCGGTTTTTGTGTGCCATGACAAAATCATTATTATAAAGGTATTCATTCCCTCTGGGATCCTACAGCTCTGTCTCTGATATTATGGAAACTGCCATTGTCTTGGAAGTTAAGCAGAAAGTTAAAGAAATTTTGAACAGGAAAACATGCTTCCCCCCCTTCTCCGGGGGGGAGGAGGGGTTGGTTGGTTATTTTTTGTTGTGGGGGGGGTTGGCTTTTGGTGTGGTCTTTTAGCCAAGTTTTGGTGTAGATTTGCATGTACAGGTGATGCTTTAGAGTTAATTGTAGTTTGATCCTAAGTAATATTTTTGAATTCTGTTTCTAGATAGTGTCCAGGAATTCCAAATGAACATGTTTAACCTCCACTTCATTAACCCTGAGAACTGGTGTACATCTGGTCTCTTCAGCCCGTTCTTTTCATACTGGATCATTCTGGGTGGTACTTCTTCCCTGACTTCAGTGCTGTACTTGTGCTTGCTTGCCTTAATGGCCTTGAATTCCTGGTGGGGTGGCATTGCTTTGTTTGACTGTAGGCAGAGGAGAAGAAATGATGAAATGCAAGCCTGGTAACAAAAATGGTGAGGGGGCTGGGGCACATGACTGGTGAGGAGAGGCTGAGGGAACTGAGCTTATTTAGTCTGGAGAAAAGAAGACAGATCAGGGGGATTTAATTGCAGCCTTCAACTACCTGAAGCGGGGGTTCCAGAGAGGATAGAGCTAGACTGTTCTCAATGGTGGCAGATAACAGAACAAGGAGCAATGGTCTCAAGTTGCAGCAAGGGACGTTTAGGTTGGGTATTAGGAAAAACTCTCTCACCAGGAGAGTAGTAAAACAGGCTACCCAGAGCGGTGGTAGAATTGCCATCCTTGCAGGTTTTTAAGACCTGGTTAGACAAAGCCTTGGCTGGGATGATCTAGTTGGGGCTGGTCTTGCTTTGAGCAGGGGGTAGGACTAGATGCCCTCCTGAGGTCCCTTGCAACCCTAATTTTCTATGATATCTTCATGGCCAAGTGGCTGGCTTAGCCCTAAAGAAAGAATAGCTAAGGCTGCTGGCCTGAGGTCTTGATAGAAGCTGAAACCCAATGAGCAGCTCTGAGTTCTTATCAATAGTTGTCACTAAGGTCAGAAAGTTCAGCTGGAGGGGGAAGAGAGTATTCAGTTCTATTGGTGAAACCTGAATACCTGTCAAATACAGGTCCTACTAGTGCTGGGGTCATCCTATATTCATTGAGATAGACTAAGATCTATAAAATAAAATGCAGAGAACACAAGATGCCAGCTACTGTGTGTGATGTGGTTTGTCCTTCTGGCTTCAGAACACTAAAAGTAATAACAATAGGCAACCGTTAAAGTAAAGGATTCTTCTCGCAGGCCCAGTTTCATCATAGTTCTTGAGTGTATACACAGTCCTAATGAGGACAGGCAAGCTACTGACATGCTAAATTTACATAGACCTGAATCCTTTCCTAATATTTCTTGAGATTCCCCCCACCCCATTGAAAGCATAGCATCGTACAGAGAGACTGTAGTTTTAAATAATATGAGTTACCCATGAAGTGTGATTGGAAGAACAGCATGGAAAACCATGTGCAAGTGTAAACAGTGTTCATTTTAATGAATGGAACCTTTTACACCGTATATTAATGCAAAGGGTCTGTTTATACACCAGTACGAAGACTGGTTTTGGAAGCTTGTTTTACAGCTATATATTTTATGTAATATAAAAGTGTGTGCGCACACACTTAGGTAAGTAATATAAAATGAAAGCACAAATGTTTTTTGGTTTTTTTGTTTTGTTTTGTTTCATTTTTTTAATCTTCAGCTCACTTTTAAATAGGCAGTTTGGCAGGCTCCTAGATTACTTGAGTGTATAGTGAAGCAGCTGGGTACTAGAATATCTTCTGTAATGCTTTAACTTGTCAGTGCTGGAGAGACTGTTTGACCACAAGTCCCTACAAACCGCGTGGCACACTTAAGAGAATGTTTGTAAGGGTTAGAACAATGTCATTAAAATGTTACTTACCCACAATGTTCTTTAATAATTGCAAGAAGGAATAAAGATGGTAGCATGGCAATACATAGCTTAGTTTTGTCAGCTCTTCTCTATGTATAGCTAGCTTTTATTATGATATTGTCCTAATACTTGGCATTATATGATTATTAACTTGGGAGAGGTCTGGACTTTAGAAAGGAACATTCCCAATTTTAGCATTCTCCCTATAAGTACAGAAATTCTATCTTATCTATGCCCATCTTCTTTGGACCTTCTGTAGTTGTTTTGAATTCTAGAGTAGAAGCTCCTCCTTTTTTTTTCTAAATATATAACATGCATGCTGTTACCAGATTTGCCCATTACTTTGGGGTGTGCTCATTTATTGGGGATACGTTTCTAGGGTCTTGGTAATTCTGCCAATGTGCTGCTTGTGTTGCTTGTGTTTCTATATAGAGCTGTATATCTCCCTTCTGCAAGTCCTTACCCCCAATGGAGCTATCTTGCAGGACTCAGTCTCAATGGGGCTGGGTTCCTCCAGTCACCAAATCAGTCATACACACAAATTAACGTGACACGCCTGACCTGGCCGGGTTGATCAGCATGGACAGGCTGACACCCTCATATGCCAAGAATCAGTTCATCAGAGCAACAGTAAACTGCAGTCAGATACAAGCACGTGGGTTAACAGAACCCCTCTGAATCCGGCTGGGTGTCCAGCTGACACCCTCATGGGCCAGCATTCAGTTCATAAGGGCACGTCTGAGTCAGACTGGGTCAATCAGACTGTACAAGCTGATCCCCTTATGTGTTTCAAACTCAGCACGTCCCAGTCTTTGGCCTCTTGATGAGCAGACCCCACAGTACTTTTGGGCTTCACAGGGATCTTTAGCTTAGGTAAAAGAAGCGTTGCTGTAGAGCACAGGAGGAAAGAGAAGCAGAGAAGGAAAAATATATCCAGTTACTACCAGTTTGACTATAAAAGTTATTTATTGCTAAGCATATGAAATATATAATGGTACTAGTAGTAATAGACATGCAAAAGGAAAAAAACAAACAAACACAAACAATTACAGTACTACCCTGGTTTCACTAAGTATTTGGGGAAACTTAGCTCAAGCTTAACTAATACAGTTCGGGTTCAGAAGTTTATGCCTAGAGAGAAGAGAGAGAGAGAGAGCGAGCGCTGGGATCTCACCTAGTCCAAGGTACTCAGGCTGCAAAGCTGACAGGATAGCACAATCCTTGAAGAGAGAAAAGATCTGTTCTTCCAGTGTCCCAAGAACAACAGGGGATGGTGTCAGCACACAAGTTTTTTCTTCTTGAAGCATGCACACTGCTGCTTTTTACAGATTTTTTTATACCCTCAGTTCAGCTGCTTTGAAGCATTCTCAATAGTGTAAATCATTGTCTTTTCTATTGACAAGGGGTTATCTGGTTTGGAACATCTCAAGAAACTGATCGATAATCAGGAAACGCATAAGGTTAGGGAGTAACCAGATACTTGGGAGCCAGCTTGAAATTCCTATGGATAGCAGATATACTGATGGGATATCTCATGGTTTCTTCAGAAACAATAGATAGCTTGCAGCATCAGGATTTTGGATTTTCACTTGTTGTGAACAAGCCTCAGCTTAGCATGACTTTTCCAGATTTTACTATGTCTTTTAACAGACTTAAGACAATTATTGGGGTGCTCATAACCTTTTGTGGAGAGGACTCCCACCAGTCGTCTTCGGGAAAAGTATGGCAACACCTGTGATTAGGGCTCTAACGGGCTGGACGCTGTGATGAACCCCTAACCATTGTTCAAATGTTGCCCATACCCCCTCTGACTTGGTCTCTTTGCCTCACCATTCCCTAACCCGGCAACCGAGTTTTAGTCAATCAAGTTTAAATAGGCCTCCCATAGTGGGACCGGGGAATGTACAGCCCGAGATGCCTATTAAACTGAGGTGTGTGTGTGTGTCTGGCGGGGGAAAGTCCTTTGTAAATCCAGATTAGAACTGGTCTGATAAATGCTGAGCTGGATGTGTGAGAACATGGGTTGTTTAGCATTTGGAGCACAGATTCCCCATCATGCAGTGCTCCCCTGCTTCTCTGATCCGAGAATTCACTGCAGTCTCTGCCTCAGGCTTTCTGTTCTCCATCTCTCATGTAAATGAATGGTCATCTGGTTCCATCTCGGAACAAATGAGACCTAGGGCAGTTGTTTCACTCTTGTCACCCTTATCTGGAGGGTCTTAGGTGTGTCTCTCATTGCATCTTAATCAGTTTCATTTAAAAAGGGGAGGGGAGGGGAGGGGGAATTCTTTGTGAGTCAGACAGACTGCATCCTGTGCCAGGGTTCCCAAGAACACACAGCTGAGACGTAACAATGCACACATGTGTCTGTGTGATATGTAGTGTTTGCCGAACCTGAAATGCCTTAAGATTTCTGTGTTCAGTTTATAGATATTTATTTTATGTCCCAGTTGTTGTTTGCCAACCCACTTGCCTCCTGTTTGTGGCCTGATGAGGAAAGGATTCCAGTCCTAGGAATATAAGTTAATTGCTATATGAAGTGAGGAAAGAATAAGATTGAGAAGCCAGAATTTCTTCTACTGGAACTGGACTGACCAGGATACAAGTGCAGAGCAGGTTTTCGTCAGTTTTGATTGTTGGAGACTGTACACTGAGCTACTCTCAACTATCTCTTTGTCCTTTGTTTGCTGACTGGAAAAACAAATGTGATTTTTCTTTTATACCAACAAAGTACTTTTGGGTAAGAGATGGAGAGATAACAGGTTTTATGCCCGAGAGATAGAGGTTACTTAGTGTGTTAGATTCCAGAGACTCTAGTTTTCCATCTCAGGTTGTTGCCAGCATTGAGGGAAGCAGTGTTCAACTTCTACAAACACACCCACATTTTTCTGTTTACATCCTGGTTCCCTTTCTCGAATAACTTCAGCAGCAGCATCTAGCTCTTGCACAGCTTGCTTCTGGTCTGTTTGAGGAAAGGAACAATGGTTCTTTAAATCAGTGCTGAAGCCAGCTTGAAGGTCGCTTGTACACATGACAGGTGTTTAATCCCCAAAGTTTTATTCTATGTCCTCTAAACTGAAATGGTGGGGCATAGAATAAAACCCGAAGGACTAAACTGCTTCAGTTTTTCTGTCATGTTATGGTGAGGGGCGGGGGGGGGGGGGGGGGGGCGCAATGGTGGGCTGAGTGGCCCCTAAGCTGCAGGAGGCCCTGGTTCTTCCCTCTGCAGTGGCAGTCCTGCTTGGAGCAACCTGGGTGGGCTGCTAGCAGGCCAGGTGCTGCCCCAACTCGGAGGCAGCACCCAGCCTGATCCAACTGTTCCCCCAAGCCCACTGGTATGCAACGATGCAAAGTTGCTTAAAACCCCCAAAAGTCTTGCATATGTCCACTGTGATGCCATTAAGACTGATATTTTCATCGAGTGTACATGTTAATGGCGTCATGTGTACAAGTGCCCATGGGCTGCATCTTGTTTTTTGTAGGCCATTTAAGCACTTTTTTTTTTTTAATGCCCTAGTGTTCCCTCTTTGCAAGCTCAAATTCTAAGTCTTTAAGCATCAGGCTTTAGGTTAAGTGTCTTGTGGCTCACTCGCAATCACAGCAGGGTTGACATAGATCTTCTGGCTTCATCAATAGACAAGTTGACTTCCTTGCCGTTTCCTTCAGAATCAAACCTTAAACGGAAGTTCTCACAAAGCATAGTTAAGGGTCTTTCACGTGGTGGTTTTTAAATCTATGTCCTCCCTGATACAGGGGACCAGATTCTGGGGCAAGGATGCCCATGTTCTGTAATTAATAATCTTTACAGGCTCCAACAAAATAGCCGAAATAGGCAGCCTTGTAATCATGTAACTTTAAAGATTTGTGCTTAAGTTGTTGTGAGACCTGCCCCAGTGATTTGCTTTGCCATTTTTTGTGATTTCTTGTTGTGTTGTGTTTTTTTGTTTGTTTGTCTTTAAGAACATGCATGGGGAGTTTTGTGGGTTTTTTAACCCTTTTCCCTACTGCATCCCAAAAGCCTCTCGGAAAGGGAGAAGCAAGCTGTACCTGAAGTTTTGTCGCCTATATACATTTAAAAAAAACTGAAAAAATATCCCTTTAATTCTGTTTTTGGAATAATTGTAGGTGATTGTGAATGGAAGTGAAATGAAAAATATTGAAAGGAAGATGGCTTTTGTGAACTTATGCAGGTTTTTCTGTGTTTTGTTTTGTTTAACCTGTTGCCTCAAGGTAGCTTTTTGTTACCAGCTAGATGAGGAGAAAACCTTTTGTCCTGAAAGTAGACCTACACCGTGATCCTATATATTACATAGATAACCAAAGACTTGATGCTTAGGAGCAGGAGTCCCAGTTCCAAAATCAGAAGCAAGAAGGCATGCCTAGAACGAATGAGGTTGGGGCATTATCACACCAAGAAGAGACTTAAATCTAGTTTTGGACTGGAATTTGCTTTGCAAGCGTAGATGGAATTCACAGCCACAAGGTGGTGGCTGTTAACTGATAAAGCACACAATGTAATAAATGTTTGCGGGGAGCGGGGAAGGGAATGAAGGTTCACATAGCTAGCTGGGATTAAAAGGGCAAGGATGCATATGCTGACGTGTGTGTTGTATTGTAAGTATTTTTTTTTGTGTTGGCTTATTTTACCAGGATCGTTTGGGTTCTGTACCATTGTAGCAGTGTGCAGAACATGTTGAACTTTTGCTGAGAAGTCTCTTTGTTTAGAATAATTGGCAATGGTCCTCTACTCATTTAGTCCCTTCAAGGAAAAAAAAAGAGAGGTACAAATTAAATCTAATGAGTTTTAATGGTATACTTATACCCCATTATTGGGACACCTAGAGGTGACTCTTCCTGTTTCAGCTGTAATGCTGCTGAGGCATTAAATTGCACAGCAGAGGTTTTGGTTTTGTGTACATTTTAAGCACCCTGCCCTCCACTTGAAGAAATGTGACCTTGCTATTTAAAATGGAATAGAGTACAATGTGTTTTTACATTAGAAGCTTATCCTGGAGGTGTATTAACGTTCTTCCTAGGCTAATGGATATGAGGTCCATATTTAAAAGCCACCATCATTCCTTGTACCAGCAGGCCCCTTTTGCTTCCAGGAAAAGCTAAAGGTTGAAAGGAGTCTGGTGAGTGAGTCGCCATGTTAGCCTTAGAGCCAGGACCTTTAAATATGGGGTTATGTGTACATTAGGCAGTCTTGTGGTGGGAGCGCTGGTGCTGCAGCTCTTGGTGTTGTACCTGTGTTTTATGATGAGAATGCACATACAGCGTTTTCAAAAAGTCCTTGTGCACTTTAATAACTTAAGTTGTGCACAAGGACTTTATGAAGAACCGGTATGTAAGTCTACAGCCCAAATCCTACTCCATATCTAGGTGCTGTCCTATTCCATCATGTTAGAGATTGTGGGGGGGGAAAAAAAAAATAAGTATGTCAACTTTTTAATGGCAAAGATATTTTAAAAAATACTTACGAGGGGAGGGGAAAAGGAGGGGAACCACTTGCTGTAGAGGTAAAATAGGATTTGAATTTACCAGTAACTACTGAAAATAGCCAAAATCTGGGTTGAACGGTGTTCAGTTGTCTTTCCATGACAGTATTGTGCATGACACGAGATTGTTTTTGGTTCTAGAACCACATCATTGCACTTACTAGCAGGGTGGCAATGATTAATGCATTCTGCTACGGCCTATCCTTTTCCAGCCTTCTGGTAGTAATTTTCTTTCTTGGAGAGACATTAGCACAGTGTTCTGCTAGTATGAAGATAGTGGGGATTGAAATTAAACTGACTTGCTCTAACCTTTACGCCTTTCGTTGTTGCAGCTCTCAAGTTCCACCTACAAATATAGGAGTGAAGAGTTTAAGAGACAGTTTTCACATCTGCCAGATTTGGAGAGGCTCATAGTAGGTAAGATGTGACCCTACCAATAAAATTTTGTCTCCTTCCTGATGATGTCAAGTTGTAGCAGTAGATATTTGTACAGCAAATAATTTAAGCAATAGCAGTGAAGTCTTTTTCTCTGCTCCCTCCTCTGGGCTAGCAGCAAACTCCTTCAGAAAGAAGAACATCCCAGCTTTCTTTGCTGTAACACACATTTCTGTAAAAGCAGACTCCATGTTGGAAAGCGAACACCTCCCCCCTCCCCCCCCCAGCATCTGGGGGTGGGGGGAGTATTAAGGTAAAATGTCCTACTCTTTGCCATTTCAGCTTTTCTGTGGGTGCATCTACATGTTCATTAATGCACAGTGTTTACTGCTCGTTAAATATAGTACTTGTATACTCAAGTACTAAATTTAATGCACAGTAACTGGTGCATGCCTTTTTAATAACACTACTGTATAGTAGCCTAATGGTGAGCAGTAGCTTATTAGCACTGTTTGTACTGTGATGCACTACTACGTGGTATTATTGGGCTACTGTGCAGTTAGCGTTTCAGTAGATGTGCCCTGTAGGTGGCAAAACCTATTTTGGCAGCATTGGGTATGTAACTTAGCAGCTGTTGCAGACCATCATGACCTGAAAGGAAAGGCTTGTGTTTGGACAGCTTGCTGAACAGATAGACTCTGAAATATGTAGATTATTACTAGCGTGCATCTTGGAGGGAGCATGACAAAAGCAGAGTTAGAATCAAAATGTGAGAATGCTGGGTTGTATCATAGGGCTCTCTTTCTGGTGTAGACAACTGATTTAATCTGAAGATTTTGCTGCTTTACAAAGTGAGTAGGTCTAAAATGAGGGAGGAGAAGGGGAGAATTAAAAAAATACCCAGGGTGGATAAAAATCAATGATTTAAATAAGATTTTTTTTTTTTTAAATCAGTTAAAAAAAATTTTTTTTTTGCTGTTAAGATACTTTAAAAAAACCATACAGTTTTAATATAAGATACGTTAAAGCTTAAAGATATCTCATCATGGAATATGGATTACAACTTCTAACATATATTATTTGAGACAATATATTCATGTAACCTTCTTAGAAGTTTTATAAATAGGTCACAACAGGACATATAGACTATATTAGGGGCCCAGTCTTATGGGGTTCCCAGAGGCTCCTTCTATAGATTAGTAAAGATTAAAGAAAACTACTCTACCCAGTGGGACTCAGTGCTCAGTTTAGAAGATCCCATTAAGCATCTGTGTGATGTTTAATTTCAGTTCTCAAACTGTGGATTTCTATCTCCAGAGATCATAGACAGACAAGGCTCTTTAGGTAGATGTGATATCTTTTATTAAACCAACTAAATATTTGGAAACATTGTTCTTTGCAAGTTTTTGCACACAAACACCCTTCTTCAGGCATAGGGAGAGTTTGTTGTCTCCAGAGATAACATCCTTGTTAACAGCATTATATGGAGAATAGAGAGAACAGACCAGATTACCCACCCAGCAGCCCTGTTGTGTCTCTGCAAGGTTGTGTGCACATGATCAAACTCTTGCCTTTCTGTAAAAGTGCAAAGTTTCAAGAAGTTAAAGGAATAAAAGATAGCAAACAATAAGAATGTACAGGTTTCCCTCATTTTGTGGGCTCTGTATATGCAATTTTGCTTGTATGTGATGACCCTTTTTACAACCAATATTTGTTTATATGTGAGGTAAGTCTGTAGGGCAAGGAGTGGGGGGAGGGGCGTGTCAGCCACTCCTGGGGTGGCAGCAGCAGGAAGTGTCAGTGGGTGCAGGTGGGGAGTAGGAGGGCCTGGCTCTTGTGCTACAGGCATCCTGGGAGAGGTGTAGGCTGGAGGGCTGTGCTGGGCTCTTCCCAGGAGGTGGGGTGTGCTCCTGGATCTGTGCACAGGACAAGAGCAGGCTGCCACTGCAGGCTGGGGCTGATGGTGGCACTGGACTTCCCCCCCGCAGCCACTGCCAGGTTCCTCTGGTTTGCTTCCCGCCCCGGGAGCAGCCAACACCATCTGCCTGCAGCCACTGGGCTACACCATGCTCCTCCCCCCCACCCCTTCCCTGGCCCCAGCCTCGCTCCCTCCCTCACCACTGTGGGAATGTATCACTATTTGTTACCTTATAAACTGGGTTCCCTTTACGCAAATTCGATTTATTCGCCGTTTTCTGGGAACGCATGTACTGCATAAAGTGAGAGAAACGTATACTTTTTGTGGAAACCAATGATTAAATCGAGGCTTCCTGATTAGAAATTCAAACTAATCCATCCTGATAGTCATTAAGTTAAATGGGTTTAACGTTGCAAAATCTAAACTTGGGGTGTTTAGATTTAGTTGCTTTATTGCCATGACTTAACAGAAGTGCATGGCTTTACAGGACTTTAAAACTGGCTACAGAGCTTTTAATTTAACTCTTGTTAAATGAGGTATTAAATTTTGAAGCGCTGTATTTTACAGCACTTTATCAACCTGCAACAGTTTTAAATAACTTCTGTATACTGGTCAAATTTCTGACCAGTGGAGAAGTCCAAGGAGGCTGCAGAGTGCCCCCTGCCTCCTAGCCTGGGAAGTGCAGAGAGGCTCCCAGGCTGCCCCCCCCCCCCCCCCCCCCCCCCAAACATTGCACTTCTGTCATGTTTAGGAGCGCTGTAACTTTATGGTACTATAAAAAGGACTCTAAATTACAGCACTGCAAAACATGCAGGGAGCACTTTTGTACAGAGCCTCAAGTTTTCTTGATATTAGCACCATAAATGAAGCTTTCAGAATAGCTGCTTATTATGTTTCCCACGAATATGATATTGGGACAGCATGAAGTGTGTTCAGAAATAACATGTACTGGAGTACAAACAATTCTGACCAGTATGCAGTTAACACTTCTAGCAATACCTCTCTTGAATCCAGTTCTGCTGTTTAGCCTTAGCTGGAGTAAAGTACCAGAAGAGCTGCTGAATGCTGTTTTATTATAGTTTTTCTACTACAACAGAACAATCAGTTCTTCCTGATATGTGGCTTCAAAATAATTTTAAAAAGCAGAAGTCTAACATCTGTGCTAGATACTTTTTCCCAAAATCCTTTCCATGTTAAGATAAACTATGTCATGTAAGAGCTGATTCTGGCATCTGCAGGTCAATGATGGCTTTGGCAGAAAGAGAAAAAAGGGAAATTCCCCTTTGCAAAATGATGGCCTATGGAAATGTGTTGCCAAATTCAGCTCGCCTTGAGGCGGAATGGTGAGCGGGGAAAAGATGGAGAAATATACTACTGAGGTCTGGAAAGACTGGAAAAAGTGAGGGGAGCTGACATGACTATTAATTAGATGGTTAAAGGGACACTTTCAGCTGAAGAAGTAGGGAGTACCTATTTTCCAATTATTATGTGATGCCAAGCTAATGTTAAGCAGAAAAGAGAACTTGAATGCTTTAAATTCATACTTGTGCCCATAGAAATAACTTGTCAAATCTGTATGGGTTTAAATATAGGGTATTTTGTAGGGGTGCATCAGTAAAGATTTTGATGGCCAGTACCAATAGCTGATTATTAGGGCTGGATGAAGCTTTGGTAGCTGATTTGATTTGGAGGATATTAGGCCTGATTTGGGGTCCGAATCCAAATAGAATCAGGAGACCAGGTAATAGCTCCGAATTGACTCGAAGCATCCAAATCAATTCAGAAAAGCTTTGGAAAAAGATTTGGTCATAGAATAAACAGGCAGCTGGCAAATCTGTTGGGACTGGGGGAGAGGGTACGGGTGTGGGGGAGGGAGGGATTGGGGCTAGGACAAGCTGCCCAACCACAGTGCGGCGGGGGGTGCAGGATGTGGGCATGGCAGCACTGGGAGCAGGGGCTAACACAGCAAGTCAAAACACAGTGAGTAATGGCATTGCTACACATTGACACACATGGTGACGCTTTTCCTAAGGAATTACCCAACCTGCTGGGCAAGCGGCAGTAAAGCAGAGCCCTCTTGGGGCAGACGCAGGTACAGCCAGAGGAGCTGTGGGAGAAGCCCCCATGGCTACACTGTCTGGCCCCATCCCCCACCTGGGCCCAGCCTGGTCCTGGCAGTTTTTTTGTGTGTTTTTTGCTTTTGTTTTTGTTTTGTGTTTTGTTTTTTGTTTGTTTTGTTTTGTTTTTTTAAAGCCCCGCACTCACTGGCTGCTGCAGTGGCAATTGGGGTCTCTGGGCACTTGTGGCAGAGCCCCCCCAACCTGTGCAGTGGGGGGCAGCAGGGATCACCCCTCCCCTCCCCACCTGGCTGCCCCATGGCCTGGGTGCAGCATGGCTCAGCAGGGCACTGCGTGCTGTCTGGGAGCTGGGGCGGCTCCACCTGTCAGCCAGAGCTCCTAGTTCGCTTCCCCAGCTCTCTGATCATTCTTCCAGCTCTTCCCGTGGGGTTTCAGCAGGCTGCTGCTGCTGGCTGGGGAAATAGCCCAGAGCCACTGCCATCACCAGCTGGCAGCAGCCGTCTGCTGTCATCTGGGGGCCCGTGCCCCCTGGGAGAAGCTGGGGGAAGTGATCAGGGAGCTGGGGAATCTAACCAGGAGCTGGAAGAGTGTTCAGGGACCTGAACACTTATCTCAGCCCTTGGTTTGATTAGTCTGGGAGCTGGTGTGGCTCCACGTGTCAGCCGGAGCCCTGGAGCACACAGCCCCAGTTCCCAGACAGCGCACAGCGCCCTGCCAAGCTGCCCTGCACCTGTGCCATGAAAAGCAGGGGCAGGGGGATCTCTCTGCCATGAGCACCTAGAGGCCCCAATTGCCACTCCTGCAGCCAGTCACTGTGGGGCTTTTTTAAAGTTCCAGGATTAGGCTGGGACTGGGCAGGGCTGGGCAGCCATGGGAGCTTCTCCCGTGGCTCCTCCAGCCTGGGGAGAGGCAGGCACAGTTGGAGGAGCTGCGGAAGAACCTGCAGCCACCCAGCTGTGCCTGTCTCTCCCCGGCCAATCCGAATAGCCAAATCTCTCTGAATGGGCACTAAATCTTCCAAAACTGATTGGGCCAAATCGATTCAGGACAGTGATCCAAATCTCTGAATTGAATCACTGTCCGCTGAATCTGAATCCAAATCAAATACTTCCCTATTCTCACAGGCCTACTGATTTATTAACCAGCCATTTTGGCTGATCCAATAATTGATGTACTTTAGAATGCAAGGCATAATACTGACATAAATGCACTTTTTGGCATGCTCCAGCAGCCTCCTGTGTCACATTTGTCAGTGTCCTGGCACTTAAAAATGGTGGTGGGGCTGCTCGAACTAAAGCTTGTCAAATGAGCTTTAATTCAAGTGCCACCGCCATCATTTTTAACAGCAAGGATACTTTTAAGTGGAGCAGAGCCAAGTGGGGCGAGGAAGGATGTGGGCTGTCTGATGTTGGCTCAGGGCTCTCTGCTGCCTGGCCGTATTCCCAGCCATGTGCATGCATGTGGCCGTGGCCATGCACATACATGTGGCAGGCCCTGTGTCTTGCTCCTGGCAGCCCCAAGCAGGACCCCTTGCAAGCTAGAATGCTGCCTGTCTGCAAGGGGAAACCTGCTGTTTCTTGAGGGAACCCAGCCCTGGCCCCATGGGGGAGAGGAAATCCAGGTGGCCAGGGCCTTGGCCGGAAGGCATAATTATTAGTAAACATTGTCTACAATGGCCAAAAGAAAGCCTGTAGCCAATAATGTCATTTCCCTTTTTATCAATGCTGTTCTAATAGCCAACCAATGTGTTGGTGCACCTCTAGTATTTTGGTTTTCTTGAGGTGACTCTTAAGAAAGCCACAATTACTGTGAACACTTTCCCTGCTTCCTAAAAATCAGCTTTGGGCCTGAATGGAGAGCGGGAACTTCCCTGTGAGGTGGTCTGAACAATCTGAGGCCACTTGAAGGAGTCTTCAGCCAAAATAAAATGAATTGGGACTCAAACAGGGAAAATAAATTAACTGCAGTTGCCCCTAGCCCACTTGCCTCAAATGCTGACACAGAGAGCATAGTGGGGAGCCACTTCCAGTTGTTTTATAGATATGGAAAGAAAGCTGAAAGTGTATAAACTGTTCTAGTATTTGTTGTTTGGTTGAAATTGTAAAATGGATAAGCTTGATACTCAGCAAGGGGAACTGCAACCATTTATACTGTTCACTGAACAGCAGTGGCATGGCAATGGCAGGACTACTATATTGCTCAGGTTATACGTATACCTTTCTTATAGTTCTTTTGGAAGAATAAATTTACACTATTTGTATGTGGGGTTGACCCATAATTGGGCCCCTGGCAGTCTTGACTTGCAGTATTTTTGTGTGCACAATAAAAATATCAAGCCAATTTTTTTTTCTATGCTATTTTTTGTAGTGCATTTTTAACCTTCAGGGGTTTTTTCCTTGGTGGTTTGATTCCCCTCCCCCCCGCCCACGGAACTTTGTAAGAATAATAACAGTTCAAGGTCCTGCTTTATAGTTATTAACTTGTATTGTGTTGGGATGGGAAGGTAGAGGAGGAAGGAAAAACTCTTTCCTAAAACTGAATCTAAAAATGTGGGGCTGACCTTTGATAATTGGTAGCAGTACTGTACAGATGATAAAAAAAAAAAAAAAAAAAAAAAACTCAATGTAAAGCCATGGATAGAAAAAAGGACAATGGCAAGAATCACATCTGTTATGTTTGATTTCTCTAGCATTCTGACCTAAAGTAGGAATAAGAGTGTCATGCATTTCAGCACATATTCCATAGAGAGTGGTGAGGATGGCATTGTTTATACCCATGTCTTGAAGACAAACCCTACCTTTTTAAAGGGTCTACTTTTTTAGAGAGCTCTGGGTGCAAGGGTGAAGAGGTCTGGGGCTCAGGTTGTTTCATAGCTTCGGGCTCAACTAGAAGAAAGCAAAGGTTAATGAGAAGGGAGGGGGGATATCAAGCTGCTGGGTATGCCTGATGGCCCTGATGCACATCTGTTGAACCCTCACTTCCTACTTTGCTAGACATTAACAAATGGGAAATAAAACCAAGGAGTCAGCTCCTACCTGGCCCCTTGCCCCTGCTTATGTTGATAGCTATATCTAGTTCTTTCAACTTTTTCTCATAATTCATGTTTCCTAGACCACTGATCACTTTTGTTGCTCTCTGTTAGCCTCTTTCCAATTTATCTACATCTTAGCAGTGCCCAAAATTTGGATGCAGTATTCCAGGGAAGGCCTCACCAGGGCTGAATAGAGCAGAAGAATTATTTTTCCTGACTTGCAAATAGCTTATTAATATAGCCTAAAATGCTGTTTTGCTCTTATTCAGTTGATGGTCCATTATAACCTCCAGCACCTTTTCTGCAGTACCATAGTCTTTCTCAATTCTCTTATTTAAAAAAAAAATGAGATAGAGAAGTTTTGATACATGGCATGTTCTTGATGTTGGAAACAGGCCACTTCTTCTCGGGAGAGAATTCAGTGCTAAAGAGACAAAAGTACATTACATTAGAGACCTGAAAAATTCTTAAGTTGCTCCAGTGCAGGTACAATTAAGAAAGCAACTGACCAAATTCTGTGCAACATAAGTTCCATGAAGAGATTACCTGGGATTTGCAGACCAGGCTTGCTGAGGGTCTAAGCCAGCCATTGTTGCACCTGCTCAGTCAGAAGAAAACACAAAGCCATTATTCTAGGTAACTACTCCATAGGCACATCTGCACTGCAATTAAGTCAAAGCAATAAATGCCGGTGCTTATCATGCTGGAATGTTTCCCAGGCATCCTGTTTACATGTGCACCCAGGACTGTAGCATGTTGAGTTGGGTCAGAGAAGCCCCGGCTGGCAGGAGGCCCAGGGGGAGTCAGCATGTCAGCCCAGGGCTGCTTTGGCCCAGCTCAGTGTGCTGTGGTGGGGCTGGCTGAGGCATGAAGGTACCCCACTGCATGGCTAGCTAACAGGTAGCTGCCACAGTGCAGCACCCTCATGCCCTGGTCAGCTGCATCATTGTCTACACGTGCACTGCTGCAGTTATAAAACAAACAAACAAAAACTCTGCAGCAGGATAGTATTTGTATTTGCAAGTACTATGCTCCTGTGGAATTAATTTACTCCTGCCTCATAGCATTGCATGTGTAGACGCAGAACTTTTGTGCTGAATGTATGTGTGCTAGTGGTACTGACTATTTTACCCTTTGAGTGTATGTTTTTATACCATGAATGTCTATTTACCTGTACTTACCCCTCCCCTTTGGCCCACTGGCTGGTGACCATAATCCCTAGGATTTTCTGTATCAAAGTGAGAAAACCAATTTTGGCTGTGGTGTTTGTGCCTGACAGCAAGGGGTTGGTACAACTGGTGGTAGTAGTGGGATCAGCGGTCACAGGCCATAGGGTACAGAGTAAACCGTGAGTGCATAATTTTGTTATGTGAGCTTTGAGCAGGGGAGATGGATGCTGCAGAGGGAGGGGAAAACACATGTGCCCCATCTTTTGGCTGAAGGCTTCTATTCAATCCAGCACTCTGGTGGAAAGCAGCAAGAATGGGATGACTGGCATGAGCAGTTTGAAATGGCAACTGAGTTAGCTGGTTGGGATGAAGCCACTAAGCTAAAATTCCTGAGCCTCTTGCTCACAGAGAATGCTAGGGCTGTCTACCGTGGGCTCAGTAATGAAGCCAGGCAAGCACCTGATGGGGGGCCTTCAGGGACACCCTGGAACCAGATGCAGGTCTTGGCTGAGCCAGTACCACTTTTCTTAATCATAAGAGGATGTCAGTTGAGTTGGCACAAGAGTTTGGCCTGGCTCTAAGACAGCTAGCTGTAAAGGCCTTCCCACAAGCCAGCCCCGAAGTACAGGATGTGCTGCCTCATAATCATTTTGTCAGTGCCTTTAGTGGGGAGGCACAGGCTCAGCTTTGGCTAGGAAAACCCCAGAGCTTGGATGAGGCTGTAAAGCTAGCCACTGCGTTGGAGTCAGCAAACAGCTGAGGGCACTAAGTACCTATACATGCCAAGGAGGAGAGAGGCAGTATACACCCAAAGCCCAGAGTTGTCAATCTTACAGATGATGATGGAAACAATGAAGAAAATCCAGGGTGAACTGGATCAACTCAAGAGTATGGAAACCCAGCCCCAAGGTAGATGGGCCAGTAGAGACCCCCCACAAACCATGATGGCTGGGGTCCCATTGGGGGGTTGCTGACAGATGTTGGCACTGTGGTGGTTGTGACAATTTCCAGAGGGAATGCCCAGAAAGAAGGTGGTGTTCTGGGCAAGGAAACTAAAGCAGGCAGTGGAGAGGGGCCCATCCACTGCTGGTAAACTCGGACGCCCACAGGATGAGGTGGTAATTGTTGATGCCTCAGGGGTTGGGACACTATCTGGAGGAGAAGCTAAGAGAAGTTCCTTTCTAATTTCTCCTAGACTCAAGTGCTCTGGTATCCTTTGTACATTTCCAAGTCTGGGACAAGTTACAACAGGAACAGAAAGGGACCTTCAACTCTGTAGCCTAGTAAAGGCAGTCAAAGGGGAGGTGCTCCCAATTCTGGGGGAGTGGAGTGCAACCATCAACTTCCAACACCTGCAGCTGCCATGTGTCATATTCATAGAAGTTAGGGGCTAGAAGAGACCTCAGATCATCAGGTCCAGCCCCCCCCTGCTTAAGGCAGGAAAGACAGGTCAAATGATCCCAGCAAGGTGTGTGTCCAGTCGTCTTTTGAAGATCCCCAGGGAAGGTGATTTGTACCACCTCTGGAGGGAGTCTATTCTGTATTCTGGACATGCAAGCTGTATTGAAGGATGCTAGTCGAGATGCCTTCTTGGGTACCGACTTCCTAAAACAACTGTGGATCACGATAAGCTTTGACTTTTCCTGTTTACTTCTGAGACGACGATTTCCCATGTATACCACAGATGGTCACACTGGAGTGTGTGAAGTGGTAGTGGAGGAGAGTCTGGCAATACCACATAGAAGTGAAATGATGATCACTAGCAAACTGAAGAGATGGTACTGCAAGGATGAGGACAGCTTATTTGAATCTTCAATGGAGCTACTTGCCTAACTTGGCAGTAAACGCCTTGTGTAGACGTGTCCCGTATGTAATTACTTTCTACTCCATGGAAGCAGCATTTATTTAAAAGGACCTTTTTGGACCTCCAAGCGTAGAATTGTTCCTTTGAGTGATGTGGAGGAGTTTCACAGGCTTTGTAATAGCTTATTCATCTACAAATACTTAAAATAGCAGTTACCTACTCATGGTTATCAATACAAATGTGACTGCTGCTGTTTATTGCAGTGGTTTTCAACCTTCTTTGGACTTGAAGCATCTCTCACTGTACTCAAGACATACCTCCATAACTTTTGTGAATTGAGTGGCACCCAATTTAAAAAACTAATTTTTAAATATCCGTGTTTACCTCCTTGCAGAGGGCTGGGTAGTGGAGGACGGGGGGATCCATCCCTCAGACAGGGACAAACCTGAGTCTGTATTTATCTGCTCATCTTCTTGCACCTTGTGGCACTCTTCAAAGGATCTGGTAGCACCCCAGTGTGTCCCAGCACCCTGGTTGGGAATCACTGGTTTATTGCTTAGTCTTTTATTTGTTCTTATAGCTACTGTTGTGTATTTTATGAGAATGATAAAGATTATGCAAAATAAACAGTTCCTCGTCTAGAATACAATATGTTAGTACAATTGCTCACAGTGTAGGAATCTAATTCAAAGGGGCACCATTATTTTCTCCCTTCCCCTCAACTTTGAAAGTGTATCTTTTTTCATACACAACTTAGCCTGGTTTTTAAATTCTGTTTATTTCTGAAACAGACAGACATACAAGCCTGTTTTTAAACTGGTTTAAAAATTCCCGGAAGGGTTGAAAAGTGTACCTGAAAAATCAAGTCCATTTTTTTGTTTTGTTTTTAAGGCAGTTCACTGTGAACTCCTTCACTCCCTACTTTCCTACTTTAACTGTGCCCCCTTATTATGCCCGCCAGCCCATGGAATACAAAAACATAGGCCCAAGCATGCCTCCCTGCCCCTCTTCAAAATCAGATAAGCACTCTGAACTGTTTGGTCATTTGCAGGCTATAGAAATTTATTGAATTCATGTTTAGGGGAGAAGGGAAAGCAGAAAAGTGAAAGGAAAAAGAACCAACCAACCCCCCCCCGCCACAGGTCACGCACTATGTGCGACTTGCAAAGTGTGGGTGCAAGCATACCCTTTCTAACTTGCCCATTGCAAGGCATGCTGAACTGAATGCTCACTTCTACCCTCTAGTGTCAGAGCCACAGCACCTTGCTCACAATTTATTTAGTTATGTTTGTTTATTTAGATTTATTTCCTGTTGCATCAAAAAGTCTCAGATCAGCTTACAATGAGCAAACAACTCATAGAAATGGATTCCCTAAACAACACCCCAACCACCACCTATTTGCCCAGCCCCAATACAAGCAGACCCTTCCACTGATCCCAACCACTCGCATCCAATTTCAGGGAGCCGCTGACAGATAAGATAAAAAAAAAAAAAAAAGAAACAAGTTTAGTTATGTGTTCTCACCCTTCAGACTTCTAAAATGGGGATGACCTTTTTCTTGCAATGTCCAAGTTGCCTATCTTGTGTGTTCTGACATCCCTTTGTGTAAGGTCAGTTGCACTTTTCTGCTGAGGATCACTTGGTTCACTGTCATTTATGTGACACTCTAGGGCAGTGGTTTTCAACCTGTGGTCCACAGACCCCTGGGGAGCTGCAGATTGTTTAAGGGGTCTGCAAAAGATGAGCGATTAATCAAAAATGTGTGAATACCCACACTTACAATTCAGCGGGGTCTGCACCTCCACTTAATATTTTTTTAGGGGTCTGCACAAGAAAAAAGGTTGAAAACCACTGCTCTAGGGGAAAGCTCACTTGCCCTTTCTCTCTGCAGGCTCTGAAGAGGGTGTTTAATAACAGCAGCAAACCTGAAGTTAGTGACAGCTGGATGGCTTGTGCCAAGAGACAGGAAAGAGGCATTGAGAGGTGGTCCAGCCATGTTAGGGGGTCAGTCTATTCTGGGTTTTTTTCCAAAGATTGGTGGAAAAGCAGCAGACAAGCTGTTCCAACTTTTTTTTTTTTTTTTTTTTAAGTCTGGACTCGCTGTTTAAAAGTTGCTCTGTCAAAAAGTGGAGCTTAGAAAACTTCTGTTGTCTCTGTCCTTTTCTATTTTATTTTATTTTTTGCTGTTTAGGCTGCCTGTTTCAACTGAAAGAAAATTTGAGGTTTTTCAGGTTTTGTTCCTTAGCATTTCCTCTTTCAAGTTCTTTGCATGCTTGGGTTGTAAGGGTCGCTTTTATTTCTTCTGTCCCTGCTCTCTGTACTCCTCCCCACCCCCAAGTTTTTTGGGAAAACCAATTTTATTGGTCCTCCATTTGGAAAAATCTATCATGTACAAAAAATTAATTTGGGCTTCATTTCAATCTGATGATTTTCCTTTAAAAGCCCTGTTTCTATCAGTCTTATGCACTTTGTTTTGGGATGGGTGGCACATTATCCAAATAACGGATAACACTAACATCCCACATCTAAAATAGAACCAACCTGTTACTTGTATCATTAGTTGCTTTTTAGTGTGTGGTTTTCAGAAGGGCTTAAGTTTGACCTAACGTTGCTCCAGATAGGGCTAATAAGAGAGAGAGACATGCCTGTGGCAGACCACTTTAACTCCCCTGGACAGTGCATTGCGGATCTTCTTTCCTGCCTTCTGTTTTCAAATAACTCTCCATTTTATATGCTGCTCTTTGCATGTTATTTCTCAGCATTGTATGTGTGTATATATCTAGATATATCTATCTATATAGATCTGATTTAGTTATTTTATAAAGTGCAAATGTACCCTGCCTTTTGCCTGACTTTAGGCTAATGTGGCTAACTACCTCTTTGCTAATAGGAATTTTACTATTGACTTTAATGGGGTTAATTAGTTTGATGCTGAGATTTCTGAAAATTACAGATTCTCTCACTGCTTCTATTATGAATTTTATGCAGCTTTCAACCATAGCTTTGCCACCAAAGGGAATGAGGGGGGGGGGAAAAAGTTCTTGCTTTAGTTAAGAAACCCATTAATGAACCATTTAAATGCAGTGGATTCCTGGTAAGGATATGTCAACCAGTAGACACTTCTTACTGATAATGAAGATTGAATGCTTGAAAATGTACTCTGAAGAACAGAAATGGTTTCAAGCTGTCTGTTGGACATTAATTCCCTACTTAACAGATACTAATGATGTGATTTCTGGAGTGGAAAATGACTACTTTAATGTATAGCACAGTATGTTATGGTGTATGCGACCAGTTGAATATATAATCTGTGGTACTGTGAATTGCCTCTGCAGTGTGCCGCTTCATTAAAATAATGATACGTAGCTTTGACTTGCAGTGTACACTTACAGTGCTTTACTTTAAAAATTAGCTGGGAACTGATAAACATACCTGGTAAGGCACAAGTCCTACTTCAACACCATAGGAAAATAGTAATAGATAGAATGCTGATTGCTTTTGTTTTTGTGTCCTGATCCCCAAACCAGTGGATATATTTGAATGAATACAGTGAACAGGGCATATCCCAATCAGAGTTTAAGTTTTCTCAAGGTTTCATTTGATTTCTAAAAGAGAGATGGCATTATAAAAATATGATTTAGTTCTGTGGACATGAAATAAGGGAATAACCTCTTCCTGGTTTCTTTATGTAGATTATGCCTGTGCCCTCCAAAAGGATATCTTACTGCAGGGACGCCTGTACCTCTCCGAAAACTGGCTCTGTTTTCACAGCAATATTTTTCGATGGGAGACCACAGTAAGTTGTTTTGTGTGTTTTTGAGTATTTGATCACTTAATCCTTCATTTCTTTTGGTTTCTGGGGAACCATACACTGACTTTTGGGGGTCATATCAGTGAGTCTCATGGAGCATTGTCCTCTGATACTATAACTGCAAAAGGCAGCCTGCTGTCGTGACTGGAGTTTAGAAAGTTCTGTTGCATGGTAAAATTAAACAGCAGCTGGAAAGACATTTGTTAGCTAAAAATCAGTCTGCTGAAAACCCTCTCTTACTACATTTGATTACTTGATTTGATCTAATCCTTTAAATGTTTCCCCTTGAGCTGTTCTTTCATTCACATTTACAATCATTTAACTTTCTTCCTCTTCCGAGAAAAAGGCCGTCATGTGGATTATGTTTTCCCTATATATTTTAAAGAGTATGAGTGTATTTCAGTAGGTGTAATGGGAAAGGTTCCCATCTTTCCCCCTGTTCTTTTTTTAGCTGGTTTGTTTTGCCACTTTTTTTCTTGTTGCATTGTTGCTGATTTTGGTTAGCTGATCTTGGGATACAGGCTTGTTGCTCCAGAAGGATAGTTTCCCTGCAGAAGAAAGGACTTGATCTTCACAAAAATAAAGGCTTCTGAAATACTGGTCTTCAGCTTTCTTGTGAACTGAGGAAGTCTAGATGGTCATGTGTTTCTGCCTGCTTCTCTTTTATTTCCAACCACAAACTTATCTTAAATTGCAGTTAAAAAATAAATGAAACACTTTCCCGATACTACCTTTCCACACAAGCAGTGGCTGTGATTGCCTCAAGGATGCTACACAGCTTGAATAGAGAGGGGGACATAGTGGGAGTGGATCTATTGCAAAAACCTAAATTAAAATATGGTCTGCAATGGAAGTTTTGAGATATTTTGGTTGATGCTATATAGTGCTTTGAAGCACCTATATATAGGAAAAATGACAAGTAGCCCGTTTATGCATAAACATTTCTACAGCTCTATATTTTAATTCAAAATAACAAGCTGGAAGATGTAACTCCAGCATTGAGCTATATTTATAGCAGGGATGAATCTGACATGGGACATGCTCACGTGACAGGTAACTTTTATGCCAGGCATCAAGTGTGTTGTGCTACTCTTTGTGGACTACTTCCTGAGCCACAAGCAGGCATAGCCACATCTTGTGCAGTGTCACAGGCATGCTAGATAGTGGTGCTGAGTGACTGGGCAAGTTAGCCTGTTTGTGGCACTGTGAACACAGCTACTTTTGCTGCTTATTTAGGGGCAGCTTGGGCAGAGCATTGTAGTATGTTTGAAGGTGCCTCTGCCTGAGAATAAGTTTGTCATGCAGACACATTTAGCCATTTCTTTTGAAATATCTTCTACGGATCACGATGGAGTATTGCTAGTTTAATTTCCATGTCCAGAGCTCAGACTCCATGTGTGTATAAGCCATGCAGAGAACTATGTCTAGTTGAAGTCATGCCATACCTAGTGACTGACATGAAACATCCTTCCTTCTGACCACTGGGTAGAGCAGCTGTGCTTTTAACATGCAGGACACATACATGCAGCCTGATAGGGGGGCACGATCTCCATGCCAGCTGGCAAATGCTCCTGCATGGACATATATTGGACTGCTAACTACCATAAAGCAATTATAGATTGCTTGATTAATCTTGTCTGTCCCCTGCCTCTTCAGTCAGGGTTAGCATTCAGTTGTGGGGCCCTAAGCTGTGGATGTGGGGTTCATGCCATGAATCACCCAGTTCTGCTCTGTGGGTGGTAAGTGGGCACTGCTGAGTTGCCTGAGGAAACTAGGCTGGACTATGAGTTGCAAGGCACAGGGGTCCTTGTGCTTCAAGCTGGTCGTGGTGCCACTATTCTCTCCTTTACTTCATTCCAATATTTTGGGTTGCTTTTGATGTTGAACTCCTTTTTTGTTGTAAGGGGGTGTATAGGTGATTTGTGTTCAGTGGTTTTCTGGAATCTAATGACTTTTGGTATGGCTGTCTTTCTTTCTTCTCTCTCTCCCTTCTTTTCTTTCTCTTTTTTCTATCTTCCTTTTTGATTTTATCTTTGCTCAGATTTCTATCGCCTTGAAAGATATTACTTTTATGACCAAAGAGAAGACTGCTCGCCTCATTCCAAATGCCATCCAAATTGCAACAAAAGGAGAGAAGGTAAAAAAGGGGGGAGGGATCCCCACTCATTAGCATTTGTCCATCCCCTTTAGCTGAGGTACCTACCTGTTCCAGTTGCATTCTTAAACTGCAGCCATAATTAGAAATGTAACTTTAAAAAAACTTACTCCACAGGCCTGCTTCTTTGTGTAGCAGTCGCATCAGCCAGCCCAAGTAACTGAACTGGGTGTGGATTGCATTTTATTTGGTTCAGCATTGCTATGTCTGCTCACCTATGATAAGGAAACATAGAATGTATTTTGCATCATAAAAATAGTCAGCTAAGCTTTTGATGCAAAATCTTTGGTGACACATGAAGAAATGAATAACCAAAAACAAAATATTTTGTCCCCTATGCAGCTAGCAGAAAGCTAGCACTTCATACAACCTGTGCTCCTATTTTTTAAGTGATCATTAATGCCAAGGTTTTTGAGAGGGTGTTTTATTGGGTTTTTAATTGGAATAGGCCACATCATAAACATCCTAGCACTGTTTAATTTTTAGATGAAACTGTACATTTCCTCAGGCAGAAACTCAATAAATCAAGCTGCATCTTTTTTTTTTTTTTTTTTTTTTTTTTCCACCCCTGTCCCTGTCCCCTCCCCATAGTTTTTCTTCACATCATTCAGTGCTAGAGACAGAAGCTACCTCAGTATCTTCCGCTTATGGCAGAATGCATTGCTAGACAAGGTAAGTTTGTTTTATGTCTGACTCAATGCTCTTAACAAATTATGAAGGATATTATTTTCTGGAATAGACTGAAGATACTTTAAAGGGTAAGTATCATTTTTTTTCTTTTCTTTTCTTTAGAAAGAGCAGTTTTGATTAGAACACTTCATTAAGAAACAGGAGTCATACCAAGAAGAAAAGTACTGATATTCTCCACACTCCATCCTCTTGATATACCAGAATGAAACTCCAGTCAAAGTAGATCTTTTATAACATGACCATTCCTCTTCTCTGTATTGACACTAGAGGCATAACAGGGCAGCTGGGTGCCTAGAGCAGCAGTGGTTGTGGTGACAGTCATTATTTTTCTTCTGGTGTCACACCTAAGTTATACTACTGATTTGATGCTTTAAATGTTGTCACCTCTGCAGTTAATGTTCACTCTGCTTAAAATTACAGGACCTCTTTACACCTAGCTATGAGCTGTTACTTAAGACTCTGTAGAAAGTTGGGCATTAACTGAATGGGTGTATGTTTGGGTCCCATTGTTAAAAGGCAAAAAACTTCTATGAGGAAAGCTTAGATGATAAACAGTAGCATCTTTGCAAAGATAAGGTAGCTGAACCGTTGCCAACCTGCTCAGTGTGATGCCCATGTTGAATAAATGCAACAAGATGATGGTTGATTTATGTGAAAGTTGTATTGGCAAATTCCGCTAGTTAGCAGTGATTTGTATGACAGTTGGTGTATATTTTCTGGTTACTGGACATATATAACACTCTATGTTGCAAAGAATCATTGCAAATAAAAGTGCATCTGTTGAATGGTTTCTGTTCTGTTTTATAGTTCTCACAGTTTTCAGTGTTTGAAACCTGTTGCAGCTAACCACCACCTAGGTATGTAGAGATAACTTTGGAATGAAATATCCCCAAAAGAGTTTAAAAATCTTGAGGGCCAGCTCCTGCCTGCCTGGTAACTTGTATAGTTATTTACATCTCTTTTAGTGAGATGCTACCAAATCAGAATGGTAGCAGTGCACCTTCAGTGTCATCAGTTATTCTAGTTCCCTCAAATTCTTGTGGACTTTACCACTCTTGGAATAGACAATGTAGCCTAATGCAACTCACCATTTTTTAAAATAGGTGTCAGTACAAACTGAAGAAAACCAAGTTGGCAACTTCGTGACAGAGGATACTGAAAAGGCTGAAGTGCTCAATGCCTTTTTTGTCTCTGTCTTCACAGGCAAGGGCAGCTCCCAGATTACTGCATAAAGCAGCACAGTTTGGGGAGAAGGCGAGTGGCCTCAGTGGTGAAAGAACAGGTTAGGGACTTCTTGGACACATCCAGCTTTTCTAAGTCCCTGGGGCCAGATGGGATGCACGCAAGGGTGCTTAGGGAGTTGGCTGGTGTGATTGCAGAGCCATTGGCCATCATCTTTGACAACTCATGACGATTAGGACGGGTCCCAGATAATTGGAAAAGGGTAAACATAGTGCCCATACCTAAGAAAGGGAAAAAGGAGGATCCAGGGAACTCTACAGACCAGTCAAACTTAGCTCAGTCCCTGGAAAAATCATGAAGCAGATCGTCAAGGAATCTATGTGTAAGCACTTAAAGGAGAAACGGTGATTAGGAAGAGTCAACTTGGATTCACCAGGGGCAAGTCATGCCTGACCAACCTGATCTGCCTTCTATGATGAGGTGACTGGCTCTGTGAATGTGGAAAGACCGGTGGATTTGGTGTACCTTGATTTTTAGCAAGGCTTTTGATACATTCTCCCAGGCAAGATAAGGAAGTATGGACTGGATGAATGGACTGTAAGGTGGCTAGAAAACTGGCTGGAGCATCAGGCTCAGAGTAGTAATCAGTGGCTCGATGTCTGTCTAGTTGGCAGCTGGTATTAAGTGGGTTGGTCCTGGGGCTGGTTTTGCTCGGTGTCTTCTGACCTAGAAGATGAGGATGCACTCTATCCCAGCAAGTCTGCAGATGACACCAGGCTGTGGGGAGTAGTAGATGTGCTGGAGGGTAGGGCTAAGATTCAGAGTGACATAACAAATTGAAGGAGCCGCACTTCAAATGGGATGTGGCCAGCCTGGAGAGGGTTCAGATTAGAGACAACCGCTTGGTGAGAGGACAGCAGGATAGGCCCTACGAGGAGAGACTGAGGGACCCGAAGCTGTTCAGCCTCAGCAAGAGGAGGCTGAGGGGGGACCTGGTGGCTGCCTACAAACTCATCAGGGGAGATCAACAGCAAATAGATAGAGCCCTCTTCTCCCCAGCACCACCTGGGGTGACGAGGAACAATGGTCATAAGCTGATGGAGAATAGGTTTAGGTTAGAGATCAGAAGGCAATATTTTACAGGTGGGGTGGCCAAAATCTGGAACCAACTTCCCAGGGAAGTGGTCCTCGCCCCTACCTTGGGCAAATTCAAGAGGAGGTTGGATGATCACCTGTCTGGGGTCTTGTGAACCCAGCATTCATTCCTGCCTGTGGCAGGGGGTCAGGCTAGATGATCTGTTCAGGTCCCTCCTGACCCTAGCTACTATGAAGGATTAGGCCAAAAGGAATCTCATGAGGTTCAACAAGGACAAGTGCAAAGTCCTGCACTTAGGAGGGAATAATCCCATGCACCGGTACAGGCTGGGGGTTGCCTGACTGGGCAGCAGCTGTGCAGAAAAGGACCTGGGCGTTACAGTGGACAATAAGCTGAATATGAGCCTGCAGTGTGCCCTAGTTGCCAAGAAGATTAACAGCATACTGGGCTGCGTTGGTAGGTGTGTTGCCAGTAGGTCAAGGGAAATAATTATTTCCCCCTATTCAGCATGGGTGAGACCACATCTGCAGTACTGTGTTCAGTTTTTGGGCCCCCCACTACAAAAAGGATGTGTGGAGAGAGTCCAGCAGAGGGGGACAAAAAAGGTGAGGGGACTGGGGGACATAACTTATGAGGAAAGACTGGGGGAACTGGGTTTATTTAGTGTAGAGAAGAGGAGAGTGAGAGGAGACTTAATAGCAGTCTCCAACTACCTGAAGGAGCATTTGAAAGAAGATGGAGCTAGACTGTTCTTGGTGGTGGCAGATGACAGAACAAGGAGCAATTGTCTCAAGTTGCAGTAAGGGAAGTTTAGGTTAGATATTAGGAAGAATTTTCTCACTAGGAGGGTAGTAAAACACTGGAACAGGTTACCCAGGCAGGTGATGGAAGCTCCATCCTTGGGGTTTTTTAAAACCTGGCTAGACAAACCTTTGGCTGGGATGATCTAGTTGGAGATGGTCCTACTTTGAACAGGGGGTTGGATTCGATGATCTCCCTGAGGGTCCTTCCAACCCTAACTTCCTAAGATTCTAATTTCACTTTGGTATGGCACCTAGAGGAGCATGCAGAGGGGAACTTATGGCACTAGAGAACTGGAATGCTCACTGAAGCAAATTGTTAGATGAAGCAGTAGGCCTTGGGGACCTGTCCTCAATGAGTCAATCCTTTCTCCACTTCAGCCTGCTGCCACCCTCTGTGCACCTTCCCTTCTTCATAGCAATCCTCCTGGCAACTTCTCCAGGGAGGTAATGCTAAGATAGGGAGTCTTGATCCCAAATGTTGCTCAGTTCAGTCTCCCTGGGGTTTCCCTCTTCCCTCTATGCTTATCCAAGGGAGGCACTGATGAGTTGAGTTTTTAAATGTTCCTAATTATGGCTTCCTTTTTTGTGGATCCTGAATACTACTATGAAATAAGTCAAGTGTATAGGGCAGGGGGAGGGAAGGAAAGGCATTGGTAAGATTTACAAGGTCAAGTTTCCAAAGACTTGGCCCCTGTGGCTTTCTGGTACAGGCAGCTGTGATGTTGCTGAAATGAAGCAGCTGATGGATCTGTGCAGTCCTGTCAGGTTTTTTTTTCTTGGCAAAGAGCATAACATTTTGAAAAATGCCTTGTTCTTTAAAGTGAGTGTGTGTTTTGTGTACTCGCGTATATACCTTAAATCTGGAGTCTGTTGCCAGGAGGAAGGGATGGGTTGATGACTTTTATTGGAATCCTTTGAAATTTGAATGCCATGGCAAAATACAAGCTAAGCTCTGTCTGTAATAAAAAAAAAAAAAAAAAAAAAAAAAAAAAAAAAAAAAAAGGAACTTTTTAAACATTTCCTCTGTGAGTGAATAAATAACTTTGTAAAACTGCGTGGAACATTTCAGTTGCCCTCTGAAGTACTTGCACTAATATGGAGACCAAATTGTAAAATGAAGATTTTATTTTCTTTGTGGTTCTGTTGTAAATACAAATTGATGCTTAATTGTCGCATTCCTGGTGAAGGCTCCTCCCTGACTCCCAGACACTACCCACAATGCTCTGTTTGTACCTGCACTCTTGGGAGTGCTTTTGAACTTACCCTTTGGTCAGAAGTGGCATTAGCCACCATTTCTGGATCTGGCATCTGAAGTACCCTTCCTGAACATTACAGTATCTGTCTATCTGTTAAATCTTCATGAAAGTGGAACCCTACAGCCCAGCTACCTGTGTCTCTAGGAAGCACATTGACCAACTCCCCCTCCCCACCAAGACTCCCCAGTAGTCTAGGCACACTGTCCCAGACCTCCACCTTGTAGGCACTTTGGTTTCATTGGTTAAACTGTTAAGAACACATGATAGTTGAATCAAATGGATGGGAACTTTTCAGAAGGATTTCCAGAAGCAGTTCCTCTTTACTTTAGACCAGTGGTTTTAAACTTGTGGTCCACGTACCCCTGGGGATCCACAGACTATGTACAAGGGGTCTGCAAAAGGTGACTATGACCAATCAAATATATGTGAATACCCACACTTACAATTCAGATGGGTCTGCCCCTCCATTCAAAATTTGTTAGGGGTCCACAAATGGAAAAAAATGTTGAAAACCATTGCTTTAGACCATACATGAAGTGTATAGATTGAAATAAAGCAGTAAATGTCTGCATGCCATTCCCTTCCACTTCCTCACCAGTTTTGAGCTGCTTTTGGGATTTGGGGTCAGGGTCCTTCTCAGGGTTCTGAGTTGTCTTGGCTGATTTGTCTTGGTTGTCTAGATGAACATCTTGCGGGGGTCATTTGACCCCAGTACTTTTTCCTGCCATGGCAGGGGGTCGGACTTGATGATCTGCTCAGGTCCCTTCCGACCCTACTAACTATGAAACTATTTGTGTTTCTCCTTCCAAACATGGAGTCACTTATTCTGACCCTACAAGTCAGTGTTCTTGAGCTTTTTGACTAGGCTTAAGAGTCAGCAGTTTCCTTCTTCCTTCTCAGGTTGTACTTTTTTTTTTTTTTTTTTTTTTTTTAATTTCCCTTTCTTAGTAGAGCACTTTAAAAATAAAAAGACTAGTATCTTGGCCCTCTTTCATAGTTGTTAGGGGCTGGAATGGACCTTGCAGATCATCGCGTCCAGTCCCCCTGCACTTGGGCAGGAAAGACTGTTGGATCGGATGACCCCAGGTAGGTGGGTGTCAAGAGACTTTTTGAAGATCGCCAGGGTGGAGAACTGTACCACCTCTGTGGGGGAGCCTGTTCCAAACCCTCGGCACTTGACCTGTAAAGAAGTTTTTCCTTGGGTCTAGCCTGAAGTGATCCTCAATCAGCTTGTGCCCATTATTTTTTGTCCTCCCTTGGGGGGTTTTGGTGAACAGATGCTCCCCCAGGCCCTGATGTACACCCTTGATATACTTACAGGCTGCTACCAAGTCCCTTCTGAGTCGTCTTTTCTCCGGGCTGAACAGTCCCAAGTCTTTCAGCCCCTCCTCATATGACCTAGTCTCTAAGCCTCTAATCATGTGCATCACCCTCCTTTGGACTCTCTTGAACTTTTCCTCATCCTTCCTGAAATGCAGCACTCAGAACTAGACACACAACTCCAGCTGTGGTCTCACCAAGGCAGAGTACAGAGAGAGGATAACATCCTTAGCCTTGCTTGAGATGCCTCGGTAGATGCATGCCAGTGTTTGATTAGCTCTGCCAGCTATGGCATTGCATTGGTGGCTCAGGTTCCTTTTGTTGTCTGTCATGACACCCAGGTCTTGTTCAGATGTGGTGCTAGCAAGCGTAGCACAGCTGAGCCTGTCCGTGTGTTGTGGATTAGTTCTCCCCAGATGGAGCACTTTACATTTCTCCATATTAAATAACATCAGGTTGAGGTCTGCCCACCTCACGAGCCTGTCCAAGTTAGCCTGTAGTGCCAGCCTGTCTTCGAGCGTGACCACACTCCCCCATAGTTTAGTGTTGTCAGCGAACTTTGCTAGTTTGTTTTTAATACCTGAATCCAAATTGATGAACAAGTTGAAAAGCACTGATCCTGGTACTGAACCCTGAAGGATGTCACTGGTCACCCTCCACCATGATGACTCAGTTCCATCAATCGGTAGTCTCTTGGTCCTACCACAGAGCCAGTTACCTAGATACCGAACCATGAAGTAGTTGAGGCTGCATTTTCCCAATTCTTTCATGAGAACTTTGAAGTCCAGGTATATGACATCAACCTCATTTTCCCCCTATCTAGGTGGTGAGTTACTTGATCATAGAGGGAAATGAGGTTGTTGTGGGATTACCTGCCTGTAATGAAGCCATGTTGGCTACCTTCAACATGCTGCTTTCCGCTAGCCTGTCTGTATTGGATTCTTTGATCATTTTCTCCAGAATTTTACCAGGGATTGAGGTCAAACTGATTGGCCTGTAATTTCTCAGGTCTTCCTTTCTCCCTCTTTTAAAGGCAGATACCACATCAGCCTTCTTCCAATCTTCTGGGACTTTTCCTGAGCACCATGAGTCTTCAAGTAACTTTGCCATCGGTTGCGCAATGACATCTGCCAGTTCTTTTAGCACCCTTGGGTGTAATTCATCTGATCCTATTGACTTGTAGATATTTAGACTTTATAGGTGCTCCCCCACAAGATCTATGCCAACTATGGGGGGTGGTCACTCCCACCATGATCATCCTGTATCCTGTCAAGCAGGCTAACACCCTTGGACTGGTGGAATACTGACGTGAAATATTAATTCAGGAGTTCGGTTTTGTCCTGAGTGTCAGTTATCAGCCATCCCATTTCATTCATCAGGGGCCCTATGCTTTGCTTATTTTTTTTCCTTTGACATCCTATGAGTCTAAAGGAGGACTCTCTGGTGTCCTTGATTCCAGTTTCCAATCTGTATTCGGTGTGTGTTTTTGCTGTCCTGATCTGCTCCCTACAGGGAGCTGTTGCAGAGTACTCCTCTTTGGTAGCTATTCCCGACTTCCATCCTTTGTAGGCTTCTCATTTTAATTGCAGGAGGTCCATGACTTCCCTGTTGAGCCAAGGGGGTTTGCCCCTCTGAAATTCAGTTTAATCATTGTGTGTTTGTAGAATTCCTGCCTCTTATTACTAGCTCTTTTGAGCTATAGGTCTGGATTTGTAACTGGATGGGTTTATTGCAGGAAGGAAGGAGTCAAATAGTCCCTACCCTCGTGGGGCTCCTGAGACCTTGCCAAAGCAAGAGCTCTACTAACTTTGCGGACAGACAAGTTGTCAGGTAGGGTGGGAGATGAATGGAGGGAGGAGGAGTGATCTTTTTCTGCTGCCCTTTTGGGCTGTTGTAGAAGCAAAGAGGGAGTAGAGCAGAGATCGTGTCGTCTTCAATTGTGCCCTTACACAAGGCTGGCCAGTGGAGTGGTAAGTTCTTGTGCCAGGAGAATAGGGAAGGAGAGGCCTGGCTGGCAAAAATCAAAAAATAAATTCTATCTCAGAAAATGCCATAGAACAACCCTCTGTTTTAACAAATTGTTCAAACTCCTGCACCCATATCTATGCAAAACTTCTCTACATGCTTGCTCCAAAAATATCTTGTATTGCAGTATGCAACATGTCAGGCAACTCAAGGGCTGTTGTTAATTTGGAAACTCTATCCTTCTAATGCCAAAGGAGGAAAAGCATTGTTTGAGCTGCACTTAAGCATCTAAACTCCAACGCTTTTGGGCTTAGGGCCTGCATATAGAATGCGTGCCATGGATTTGGGGAGTATCCAAAGTCCCAGGCTGGGTCTGGAAAAGAGGAGAATTGCCCAGTGGTAGAGCCACACAGACTGGAGCAAAATTGCTCAATTCAGTTGATCTGGAATTCAGAACTAATTCAGTCTTAAGCCAACCTCCTTCTGGCCCCCCTATCTCCCCACCCCAACAAAAACAGAAAACCTCAAACCCCTCACATATCTGTGTTAGTCTGGCTTTTTGTTTGTGGTGATGAATCATGGCCAAATGGCAGGTGCTTTGTTGTCTTTGCCATTTCATCTACATTTTCCCCAGCCGTATCTCAACTATGGCTGGGTCTGTAGGTAAAGTACAGGTGAAATGAGGAGGAAACTTAGAATTTTTGAGGCATTAGAAGTAAGCAAATCAAAGAGCTGCTTTCTTGGAAGAACAATACTGTGGCCCCAAAACTGTCCTGTTCTGAAACATAAAGCAGGCAGGAACTGATATTGTGGGGTAGGGGCAGGTTTGATATCTTGTGAAACATGAGGGTTAGGTGCTGGCGGGTTGAAAGTCTCTCCTTTCCAATTGTGTAAGACTTGTGCTTCCTAGGTGTAGTAGATTGTAATATCAGCTTTTCATAGCACAGGGTATTATGTAGATAACTCTGTAATCAAAGAGACTTGATAGATTAGCTAAATAATTCCCCTTTCCTCAATATAGTTGATCTGCTCTAACACCTCCTATAAATTTATGGGTCTTCCTGTAAATTATGGTGTTAAATAAATGCTATGCTGTGATGTATATGTATAATGTATAAATAAGAATAAAAATCACAGTACATCACTAATTTAATTCTATAATATACAGTTATATAATATTGAAAGTTGTTAGTAGAATTGGCTTCATCCCAGTTATGCCACATAGGGATGAAAAATCCTGCATACAACCTAAATCTGGATATGTACTGTAAGGTAGTGGTGTTCCTATATACAGCAGGGAAATAGTGTGCAGTAGGAAAATGGTGTGCTTTTCTCAAGATTCAGATAATCGGTTTCTGAATGTACAGATAAGAGATGTAATTTAGCTCTGAACAGGTGAAGGGGATGAGGCACATGGAGGATGCTCACTCTTCTTGTGGGGTTAGACATACTTATGTGTCCTGCTTTTTGTTTAAGATTTCCTGCCTGTGTGCACGGACTGACGGCAGTGAGGGGGTTAATGAGGACTCCTGATAAGGGATCTCTAGGCAGTGGAGGAATGTCATTTTAAAAAGAAGCTTCTCCTGTTGCCATAAGCAGTGGCTTAACCTGCTCTCGGTGCAGCAATTAGTGGCAAAAGTAGCCCCTTCTGAAGTCACTCCCCCTGAGGCATCGTGTGTGTTAACATTAAAAGTATTCTCTAATGTCTTCATACTTTAAAATTGTGGCCTTTTTTAAACAGGGGAAGGAGTTGTTTGTCTCCAGCTGTCCCATGCTGTAAAGGAACTTTAAACAGTAGCTTGATATGTCGTCTCGTAGGAAACCCAAGCTGTGTCTGTTTAATGAATCCTGCTTACCTGAGCTTTTCCTGAGTGGGAGCGGCCTAGAAACTGGTTGGGAGCTGAGTACAACTACCAGTTCAACAGGCAGACCAGCCCACTTGTGACCGGCTCTGATACTGCCAAGCAGGAAGTCAGAGAAGCAGGTTTAGAGAAGCAATTTTGAAACGGCAGGAGAGCTCGTCCTCAACCAGACAGTTTAGTTCAGTAACCAACAAACCAAGCTGTCTGTTTTAACCCCAGGAATTTTGCTACTACGTAATGGACTTTCCATGGTGAGGACTTGAGGGGCTTTTGGTCTTGGCTAGAGCCAAAGTGGACTACTTGGGAATCATTCTTCTGATTGGAATCGCCTGTCAACTCAGCCTGTGGCTCTCTTGGCTCTCTGAAAAGATGATTAATCCCCTTAAGGTGAAATGATGTGCTTCTGACAGGATGGCTTCTGCAGCCCTGGAAGCCCACAGTGCTGTCTCTCTTCCCTGAGGATGTGGGCAGTTTCCTGAGCATCAGTATGAAGTTGGCTGAGTAGAAGAGGAGTTCTCATCACTGTCACCAAACAGGGTTGGAGATAACTAAGACAGAGTGAATGTGATCAAAGGCCAGTCTTCCATAGTAAGAAACCTGCTAATAGCTTTAAATAGTTGGAGCTCAAAATACGTTGTGCATTGGCTGAAATCATGTGGCATAAGAAATGTATTCAAGAAAAGCCAAAATGCATGCATGTGTGTGGTGTGTATATCCACTTATATATGTGCTTGTGTTACCTCTTATGTGTTTAAGTTGCTGTTAGTATAATACAGTTCTACCATTTGCATAAGTAAGACAGCAGGGTTTTTTAAAATGTATTTAAATAATGCATGGTTATTTAATGGGATCAGTTTGTGTAAACAGTAAGTTGGTCTTGTGTTACTATTTCATTAGGGAAGTTCAGTTCCCTCCATCTGTATGAATTGTGGCTGATGCATGTTTTCCAGTGCAGTAAGTTTCTTTAGAAATCATCCGTGTCATTTTTTTCTTTCACATTCATTAAATCCTTAGCTCTTTCTTGTTCTTTAAGCCCTTTCCAGCAAGGCAAAAGGACTTTGAAATCAATTGTTTACATTGCAGATACTGGTTTACATGTCCTAATCCTTTTACTTTCTTAATGCTCTCGAATGTCAGAGAGGACTTGAGTTGTTTGAAGTATTAGTTTGATTAGGGGGTGGTGAGGGGCACTTTTTGCTTTAAAAAAAAAAAAAAAAAAAAAAAAAGCGAGAAACAGGCTGCAGGGTTTTTAAGAGATCTGAGCCTGTTCCCAAAATGTAAAGCCTCTGTTCCCACCCTAACTCTAATATTTTGTATTTGTCTAATTGCATTACTGCCTCCTATCAGTGTCCCTCCATTCCAGCACCTTGCTTCTGGCGATATCGGGGACCGGATACTATTAGGGACACAGATCCAGTGCTTTACAGCTCAAAACATTTACATAAGTGGGGAAACTGAGGTGCTGAACTTAAGTGACCTGTCTGGCAGAGTCCAGGAAAGAGTCCATGTCTAACTCCTAGTCTAGTGCAATGTCCATTGGGACCTCAGGAGAGTTGCTGAGAGGTCCTTCTGCCTTGAGGAAATCAAGGGGAACATCAGTGATGAGTGAAGGGAGATGAATGTGGATGCTAATACATTAATTGCTTTTTAAACTGTTTTAAATTGGCTTTTTTATTTGCAATTAGCTGGGTGTGCTAACAGTGTTTTGATAGAACATGGAGCAGAAATTTCCCAAGTGCTAGTTTCAAACTTGAGGGTAGATACTTGCATTCTGTAGCTGCATTAAATGCTTCTGAAATGTTTAACTTGAGGTACCTTCCTTGGTCTCAGTGTTTTATTAATATTGCAATAACAGCCAGAGACTTAGAGCTCTATTATGGAGGCCTTGTGCTGTACAAATATATAGCAAGGGGAAAGTCCCTGCCTGGAAGAACTCCTCATCATCCAGTACAAGGGGATTTGCCACCAACAACTTATGCAGGCATTACCTTGTTAGTACACAGTGGCCAGCATTGGTCAGGGCT
Source organism: Alligator sinensis (assembly GCF_000455745.1). Lineage (NCBI taxonomy): Eukaryota > Metazoa > Chordata > Crocodylia > Alligatoridae > Alligator > Alligator sinensis. Next base: position 962,243 of record NW_005841947.1, read on the forward strand.
GTGGGTCCTTTGACTTGGTACCCAGTGCACTGTGAAAGCTACCAGAAACAAATATAGCTACTTACAAATAGTAGAGACTGAGGGGATGCACAGTAAAAGTGTTTGTGGGAGGAGGTGTTTGAAACGTGAGGGAAGTGTTTTGTTTCCCTGGGATAGAGGAGGCATGGGCACTGTAGGCAACTCTCATTAAGGTGCTGCGGTGTACGAAAGAGATCAGAAGAGCCTCAGGTGGATTAATGAAACCATTTTTTACCATTCTCCCATTCACCTTGATCACACCTCTGTACCCAAAGCCAGCCTAAGAATTGAAGGAGTTATCAAATAACTCTCTAGAACATGTCATTTTGCTGAGCATGCTTCCAGCAGTGTGCATTGTGGGGGTTTTTAGCAGCGTCCACAATAGAGAGGGGTCAGATCCATTTTTCTAACTAGTGGTAATAATACTGTATAAAGAACTGTGTGATTTCTTTGTTACTGATAGTCTGCATTTGATTAGACTGGAAACTTTTGGATGCAGGCAGTCTCTTAATTTGTTCTTGTACCATGCCTGAAACAATAGGGGCTACACAGGGCCTGTGGTACAACCAGCAATTCCTAGAATCAGGGGAAGCCATTTGTCATGCTCCATTTAGTACAGCATGAGCACACAAGTTACCAGCACGAATGCAACTTTAAATGCATGTGCTTGTATGTATAATATAAACAAATGTTCACATGTAAAAGGGGCAGTTGTCCAAATAAACTGGGTTTGTGTGTATGATGGAAGGAAGTCTAGCTCCTACAGTGCTTCCATAGTTAGTCATTGCTTCCTACTTGCATCTTCCCTTGTGAAGTAGGTAAGTGTGAGCATCTTCATTTTCTAGATGGGGAAACTGAGGCACAGAAAAAAATTGACTTGGTTGTGGCTCATAGGTGGTCTGTATTGACCTGTCATTTGGATGCAGAGGTCCCTTGTTCTTTGTCTTAGTTGCTAACTGGACCACTCTCTCTTGTGCTGCTGAATTGTCTAAACTTGTGACTGTAGCATATGAAAGCTTATGCCTCTCTGAACGAGATAGCAAGGTGGGGTGATACCTTATAGACTGTCTTCTGCTTATAGTTCACCTTGGCTAATCAAGCAAGCTTTGCTGCAGGCAGATGGCTAGGAAGGAGCTTTTGGTACCCTGCTGTCCACAGTGACAGCCTGGATGATTCAACACTTACTAAAAAGCTGCAGAGAAAAGTCAAGGGTCCTATGTCTAGTAAAGTGACAAAAACGCTGGCTTGCATCCATAGACGCTTCTCAAGCAGATCCCGGGACGTCATTCTCCCGTTGTACTTGGCCTTGGTGAGGCCGCAGCTGGAGTACTGCGTCCAGCTTTGGGCCCCACAGTTCAAAAAGGATGTGGAGAAGCTTGAGAGACTCCAGAGGAGAGTCGCGCGCATTATCAGAGGTCAGGAAAACAGACCTAATGACAACAGGCTGAGAGCTATGGGGCTCTTTAGCCTGGAAAACCGCAGGCTCAGGGGTGATCTGATGGCCACGTATAAGTTTATCAGGGGTGATCACCAGTATCTGGGGGAAACATTTGTTCACCAGAGCGCCCCAAGGGATGACGAGGTCAAATGGTCACAAACTCCTCCAAGACTGTTTCAGGCTGGACATAAGGAAGAATTTCTTTGCTGTCCGAGCCCCCAAGGTCTGGAACAGCCTGCCACCAGAGGTGGTTCAAGCACCTACATTGAATACCTTCAAGAGTAAATTGGATGCTTATCTTGCTGGGATCCTATGACCCCAGCTGACTTCTTGCCCTTCGGGCGGGGGGCTAGGCTCGATGAACTTCCGAGGTCCCTTCCAGCCCTAATGTCTATGAAATGTCTGCACAGTTTTTATGGGGCCCCCAGAGATCAAACTCTGAGTCCATAGGTGGGGCAAGGAGAAGGAAGCAAATCATTTTGTGATCTTGAAGGAAAAATGAGTGGCGATTTTTCTTCCCTAGATCTCCTTGACTTAGGCTTACACTGACCTTGGCTAGAAGGTTACCTCTTCATACACAAAAGCAAAGATTTTTTGCATTTCCCAGGGGGCTAGCAACTTCAGAGGTGAGGGCCAAATGCTATCTCACTTGCATTCATAGCAAATAGTGTTGCTTCCAGATTTGTTATCATGAAGTGTGCTTGTGGCTATGTAAAAGAGCTGGCTCATCACTGCCATTTTTGACTGATTTTTAGTAATGTTTTATCTTTTTTCAGAGACTAACAAAGCAGGAATTCTGGCAGCTGGTCCACCAGAGCTATGGCTCTGAGCTGGGCCTGAACACTGAGGAGATGGAGAGCTTTCACTCGTCATCTGAAGATAATGGGCCATCTCGGTAAGAAAATGCTCTTATGGATGTAATACGCTACTAATGACAACAGGCTGAGAGCTATGGGGCTCTTTAGCCTGGAAAACCGCAGGCTCAGGGGTGATCTGATGGCCACGTATAAGTTTATCAGGGGTGATCACCAGTATCTGGGGGAAACATTTGTTCACCAGAGCGCCCCAAGGGATGACGAGGTCAAATGGTCACAAACTCCTCCAAGACTGTTTCAGGCTGGACATAAGGAAGAATTTCTTTGCTGTCCGAGCCCCCAAGGTCTGGAACAGCCTGCCACCAGAGGTGGTTCAAGCACCTACATTGAATACCTTCAAGAGTAAATTGGATGCTTATCTTGCTGGGATCCTATGACCCCAGCTGACTTCTTGCCCTTCGGGCGGGGGGCTAGGCTCGATGAACTTCCGAGGTCCCTTCCAGCCCTAATGTCTATGAAATGTCTGCACAGTTTTTATGGGGCCCCCAGAGATCAAACTCTGAGTCCATAGGTGGGGCAAGGAGAAGGAAGCAAATCATTTTGTGATCTTGAAGGAAAAATGAGTGGCGATTTTTCTTCCCTAGATCTCCTTGACTTAGGCTTACACTGACCTTGGCTAGAAGGTTACCTCTTCATACACAAAAGCAAAGATTTTTTGCATTTCCCAGGGGGCTAGCAACTTCAGAGGTGAGGGCCAAATGCTATCTCACTTGCATTCATAGCAAATAGTGTTGCTTCCAGATTTGTTATCATGAAGTGTGCTTGTGGCTATGTAAAAGAGCTGGCTCATCACTGCCATTTTTGACTGATTTTTAGTAATGTTTTATCTTTTTTCAGAGACTAACAAAGCAGGAATTCTGGCAGCTGGTCCACCAGAGCTATGGCTCTGAGCTGGGCCTGAACACTGAGGAGATGGAGAGCTTTCACTCGTCATCTGAAGATAATGGGCCATCTCGGTAAGAAAATGCTCTTATGGATGTAATACGCTACTTCCATGAAGTACTTGCCTTCAGAATCTTTCCTCAAACCTGCCACCATAATTGACAAATTTTGTATCCTTTCTAATAGTCTTAGCATAGAGGCTGAGTGAGTAGGCAAAAACTTGATTTGCCCTCACACAGTATTGTAGATGAATCACAGCTGAGGCCCCTTCATGAGGAGAGAGAGGAGCAAATTTTGCATTTCCACTCCTCTTCCTGGATTGGTTCAGGTAAAATAATTTAGAAATTGCATATTTAAAACCAAGATAACACTCCCTTCCCCTTCCCCTCCCCTATCACCACATCACTTATTGACACACAGATCTCAGCCTTGTTCATGAAAGATTTTCCCCATTCCCCAGTTCCACTGTGCAGTATGGGGAGAGCAAAATGATAGTATCGACTCAACATCTCTTTACAATGCCCAAGGTGAAACCTCCAGTTGTTGAGACTGAAATATTTTAATAGTTAAAAAAAAAATGTAAATATGAAAACATCTGCTTTGTTTTATAGGTGTTCTTAACACTTGCTTTGTCTTCTAGTAATTTATTCAGCTTAGGCAGCAGACCTGTCAACATCCCTTGCTGGTTCTGATAGTTTTTTGGCTGACTTGATACGACTTTGAGCTAATTTGTTAATGGTCCACATTGTACTGCAAACAAGGTGGCTTTAAATTTTGCTTGCACATGCACTTACATAAACATAAACTCAGAACAGATCTACTGCTCTAGCACTTAGTGCTGTTACTTTTAATCAAAGCAGTGGGGGAAGTATATATCAAATTATCCTATTCGGTGCCAGTTTTAAAGCATGCTTTCTTTTATATGTCCTTATATGATCTGAAAAATACTCTGACAAGGGACACTCATCTCTAAAACAACTTAAATCTTTCCATTATAAGCCTATACTACTAACATTCCTCGAAACCCCCCCAACCTTAATTTTCTCTTTGATTTGCCAGAGCTTGGATTGATTAGTTGATTGTTTTTTGTTTGTTTGTTTTTATTTGGGGTTTTTTTCCTAGAAATAGTGAAAGGCTAGTGAGGAGGTAGTTTGACCTAATGAATGGAAAGATTAAGCTTGAATTTGTATATGGCAATTCAGTTTATGGTTGGAATGTGTTTTGTGGATGATGTGTTTTGATTAATACATTTTTTAAATTCAGTAAATCTAAACTAAGTAAGGCTGAGAAACTGAAATAAATTAATTCTCCTCTTTTATTTTTTTGGGTTGGACAGATCCAGTGTGTGTGATGATTCTGGGGAAAAGGATGAAAAATTACCCAAAGCAATCGGCCCCACTCGAGAACCTGTCACACAACCAATAGAGGTTGAGCCACAAAATGGAAATGTGTTGCCGGGGGTAATTATGTACATCGTTTTTCCTCATATGTACTAAATACGTGTATATGGATTGTATGTGTCTGGGGATTGCTTCTCAAGAGGACGTGAGGGGAAAGACTGTCTAGAAAGCTAAGTGAACAGTTCAAGGATTGCTTTTAACTGTTAAACATTTTAGGAGTTCTGCCCTTCTGTTCATTACTGCTTATGAGAAATGAATTGCTTGCAGGTCAGCAAAACCTTTTATTTATTATTGGCATAGACCATAGGGGATCAATGCCTGTTCTTCCATTAGTTCATTGCCTGACCTTGGGCACGTTGCATCTTGAGTTCCCCCATCTCTAAAATGATCATAATTGCATTTGTCCACCTTTGTAAAGCATCTTGAGCTACAAGTATAAAGCTTATTCTGTGTTTCATACCTTACATTCCTACCTGCTCTCCTATGATATTTTTTTCCAATTATAGTTTATGCTCATGCTATCCCTTTGCAGTTATCCTAGGTTGTTAAAAGGAGCTTCGTTCTGAATCTCACATTTAATGAGGTTAGTCCAGGCCATTGTAGCGGGGGGGGAAACCCTTTTATTTTCAATTTTAGAAATTCAGACAGAGGAAACAAATCGAGGAAAGCATACTGAGCAGGTAATCAAGATGGAGTCTTTTCTAGTTCATCAAGAGAAGCGAAAATGAATAAAGTGCTCATGTTACTCATTAGGATGAGTGAATTTAATGAGTTGATGGGAAAGGGAAATAGAGTAGTAGCAACATTTGTTGTATTTGTACAATGCCTAGCACAAGAACCAGAACTCTTGGGTGCTACTGTAATACAAATAAAAAAAACATTGCTTTGATTGGTCCTGGCTTGAAAGCCTGTCCCATATAACAGATGCCAGAAAGCAGATTTTCGAAGCAAAAACAGCAGTTAATACACAACTCTAAAACTTTTGATTTAGAGGTGATACCTGTTATTAGACCAACTAGAAAATAGCATTTTTTTGCTGTTTTCTAGTTGGTCTAATAAAAGGTATCATCTTTGAACCAAGAGTTTTAGTTTTGTATTCCTTCTGGTCTCAAAGCAACATGGTTATACAAACAGATCCCTGAAATAGTAGTTATGCATCTCTCACTAAAAGTCACTGAAGCTTGGCACCTCGTTTCTTGTTTCCAGTAAAGAATATTGGGGTTATCTGTAATATTCTTCAGGACTATTTATTATGTAACTCTCAGTTTACTGTGGTGTTGGCTAATGGATAAGGAGGCCTTGCAGGAATGAAAAGTCAATGCCTTAAGATAGCTAATCTCTGGTACTTAACAATGTAGGTGTCAGTTCCTTTTAACTTTACATGCACGTGCGCTCACCAGATGGTTGGAGGGAAGGGAGCAAAGGGAGGGATTCCAAATGTGGGTAATAAATAAGAATTTTGGAAGAGTTTAAAAACCTTTGCGCTAGTGGGTGGGGATGACAGGGAGGGGAGAATCTGCCCATCCACAACTACAGTTGTGGGGTATCTAGGTTTACTCTATCAAAGCTTTAGGAATGTGTGGAGGTTTCTTTGTTGGTTTAACCCTTTCTCTGATTCCTGTCTTACTATGGATAAATATGTAGAAGAGGCTGTTCTATGTTGTGGGGTCACAGCTCCCAAAGGGAAGTCTCTTGCTGATGACAAATCCAATTCTACCCTGATTGAGTGCCCCCTTTCAGGGGACAGGCTTTGCGTCCACACTCCAAAGATCTGAGAGGGGTAAAAGGTACAGCTTTGTCCATGGCAGTGCCCTTCAAAAATTTTACCTGAGAGCGTCATTATAGTTATTGCATGTCATCACCAATTGCATCCCCAGTTGCATGTTTGTTGAAGTATTTCATAACATCAGAGCTCTCTGATGTTTGACTATGAATCTGAGGGGCTTCATTATTGTATAACTTTTTTCTTTTATCTCTGAAAGCTGCATTCAGAAATATAAATGTAACATGTATAAATAACTAAATGACAGAACTTCTGTATGCTGGGGCTACAGAAGGAATAGAAAAATTACAGTAGGTGTTAAGAGTATTGCTAACACAAGATGTATGAGTAAAGTCCTAAAACCTGATTGAGTGATTTCAAGGTGATATACAGAAGATAGGTGAGGGCGAGGAGGAGAAAGGTCTTATTCCATTTGCTGATGTATAAAGTGTAGTTTAAAGCTCTTTTAAAAATAATAGCATTGGAATTCTGCTTGGGTTAGTTCCTAGAAATTCAAGTTGTATCCGTTTTGGCAGAACCTATGGATAAAGGGGGAACTTGGTTGGCTTTTATCATCACTGCCACTGAAGTAGTGAAACTTTGATTAATCTAGATAGGAAGCAGTTTTCATTTAGTTCCCAATGCACAATTTGGGTCATCCAAGAAGTTTGCCTGTTTTTGCAGTTGAGAGGTTTGATAATTCTGAGGTTAAATAGATTTTTATTTTCAGGCCAGAAAACACCATTAAATTATTTACTCTATTTAATACAGGATATGGAATTTCATACAGTTACCCTTGTAACTTGAGGGAAGAAGGGAAAAGGGAGACTTCATGCCTCCTTTATTCCTCCTAGAGAAGAAAAACAAAGGGTATCACCCCAATCTCTCCCTTCCTTTTTGTAGGTCATATTTGCCAAGAATGTAACTGTCGTCTTTGAACCACAACAGAGATGGTTAGCTGTGTTTAGTCTGAAGTGAGGCAGAAGGCAGGGGAGGGTGGCACCTTTTATAAACTAACTTGTTCACAGAGGCATGAGTTTTCATAGGTGACATCCTACTTGTAGCCAATGAAAGCTCGGGCCTCTCTGAATGAGTTAGTCTATAAGGTGCCACTTTGCCTTGACATCTGTCTATTGTACCAAGTTTATACCCTGGACTAGAATGATGTTTGCTTCTGTCATTCCAAGTGGCATTTCCTGCTTGATGCAAGTGTATTTGGTGTGTGTCTTTTTTTTTTAAATCCTAAATGCATCCTTCAAGTATGTTATCATAACAGTTTATTCAGTAATCAATCATTCAGTAGTCATACAGAATCAGGATACTGCCACTTAGCACTGCTGAGGGTGAAGATGGGGAGATGGTTGGGAAAGTGTAACTTGCTTCTATTAAGGCAGTTGACAAAAGATTCCAGAAAGAAATAATTGTCATGTAAACTGCTGTAAGACTAACCCAATTGATCTTTCTTTTTTGCCAATGTTAGAATACAGCAAATGGTACTTGTCAGGCTCCTGAATAACCATCCATTTCAATTTCTTTGTCAAAAGTATTTCTAGGACTTTTGTATACCCTAGTAATATTTTACAATGGCTGCTTAGAAAAACTAGGAATTCATTTTCATAATGTTGTTCTTAAAGGAAGTGCATATATCATCAATCTATATATGTAGATTGATGAAATATGCACTTCCTTTAATATATACATTAAATAAATTCCATATCCTGTATTAAATGGATTATAGATAGACATAGATATATAGATAGATATATGGTCATTTTGCACCAAGTTCTAGAGACCGGGAAATTTTAAAGCAGTTTAGTGCTTTAAAAAGTATTGTTTGTTTGTTTGTTTGTTTGTTCAATTTTTTATATTTAAAAAAACCCAAACCCACCAGTGTACTTCTTAAAGCACTAAACTGCTTTAAAATTTCCCGGTCTCTAGAAATTGGTGCAAAATGACCTTTTTATTTTGTTTGCTTGTTTATTTTAAGTACTCACAAAAATTCCCTAAACAGATTCCCACTCCTGGACTTTATTAAACACAAACAAAATGAGGAAAGGTTGTAGGGCAGAGCTTGTGAAAATCAGTGCCCACTTTGCTGTTAGAGGTGTACGATGACTTGGGGAACTACTTTTATGTTCCCCCTACTTCTTAAAATTATTATTTTTAGCAAAAGAGGAGACTTTTTCCTTTTAGTGTGTGCGTGAGAAGAAAAGAAAAGAAAAAAAAGCTGAAGGGAAGAAACAACCTTAGTTTAAAAGGTTCATGTCATACATGCGTAAATACTATCTCAGATGGTCCAATACATCTTTAAAGGGCTTTCTTCTAGGCGGTGTGATGCTTGTTGATTTAAGGGCCCTTTGTACACACAGCAAAATTGGCCTTTAAAGCAGCTTAATTGCCCTTTTGCACCGCTTTAATGGCATTGCCTTTTACATGCTTGGCAGCATATTCCACTTTAAATGACTGTTACATAGCAAGGTAAAACCTATTCGAGGTGTGTTAGTTTGCTATGGTGCAAGGGCTGTGGAAGCTAATGTGCTTGGGGAAGCTTGGGCTTGGCAGGTTCCCACCACCCCATGCACTGTTCCCACCACCACCTCCTGCCTCCCAGCACACCCAGCTGCCCTCCTACTGCCTTGCGGCTCTGCCCCAAGGGCAAGCCAGCTGTTCCCGGGTGGTCTCAAGTGGAGGAGATAGTGCACAGGTCGCTGGAGCTTACCTGCCTCTCCCGTGCGGAGAGGGCTTCTCTCTGCAGTGGCAGCACTTGCTCACTGGCTTCTGGCCTGGGAAGTCCCGGGGGACACTACCACCATGGAAGAAAGCATGGGGCTCTGTGCAGCTCAGGGGCTGTGACACCCAGCAGGAGCCTGTGCAGGCAGGCTTGACTGAAGTGGGGGGGAAAGTGGCGAGAAGCCTGATATCTCCCCACCCCACCACCTCCCTCCATCCTCCCAAAGTCTTATCAAGCTAGCCCACAGAAAAGACATGAATTAGCTTTAGCTCCTCCCTATTCTTCAAATCTATAGCCTTCCTCCAAAAGTCATGAGAGATCCTGGCAGCTATCACATTTGAAAGGTGCTGGGTCCTATGTTGCCCTTTGTAAGTGTGTACCACAGACAGCTATGAGGCCTAGTCATAGTTTCTGTGTTTGTCTAGCACTGGGCTCATTGGTTGTCTCATTTTCACTACTAGAGTATAATAGTCTCCTCCAAAGAAGTCTTCCATTTACTTTGGCCTTAGAAAAACCTTGCCTCTTCTTGTTGAGAGTCAGAAATTCAGTGATAGCTCTTAGACTCTTCAGTCATCCACCTTTTTATATTTCAAGTATCTCAAACAAGGCTCAGGCCTTCATTGTGGTAGAAGATCTTCAAGGAATAAATAGCCTAGTGCTACAGGAAAGCAGGGATGATCATTCAGATTAATTCTTAATTGCTTCTGAATCATCTCCTAGTTCATTGTCAGGGGAGATGAGCAAAAATCTTTTAGTGGAGAGATTTCTATCTCATTAAGTGTAGCCAGGATTACAGCATTTAGGGCCACATTATGACTCTTGATCCACAGCTGTTTCATAGATTTCATAGACATTAGGGCTTGAAGGGACCTTGCAAGATCATCAGGTCCAGCCCCCTGCCGAAGGGGCAGGAAGTCAGCTGGGGTCAAATGATCCCAGCAAGATAGGCATCCAAGTGCTTCTTGAAAGTGTCCAAGGTAGGTGCTTGCACCACCTCTGGCAGGAGTCTATTCCAGGCCCTGGGGACTCGGACAGAAAATAAGCTTTTCCTTATGTCCAGCCTAAAACAGTCCTCCCAGTAGCTTAAAATGGTCTTCCCGGCCTGCACTGTTGCCCCATTGCAGATGATGTGTAGTTTGCATGGAGACCAACTGTTGAATCTGGTTCTTATCTAGCATGACTGAACTTTAGAACCACCATTATCCTTACTGTTTGTACATTTTGGTCGTCTTGCACAGAGTTGGCAGGTTTGTGTGCACAATATCAAGAAATATGTGCGATTTGTGTGCCTAGGTTATGGCACTTGTGGGCCCAGATTTTTATATATAAGGCACCTATCTTTTGAGGCTTCTGGCTGTATCAAATGACGATACATTATTTCATTATTGAAAGGTTACGTTCATAAGAATAGCAATTAGGCACTGATTTTTAGGTAAAGTTTCCATTCAGCAAAATATCTCCTGGGAGCTCCATAACTTTACATCAGAATGACTGGCTAGAAGCAGTGGGATTTGAAATCCAGTGTTAAGGGCAAACGGAATTTGAACAGCTAGCTTGTTTGCTTTGCTTGACATGTGACTATATGTATATACATATACAAATATATACATTTAAAGCTTATTAAGGTCAGTTATACCATATGCTCATTATTGTTTCCTTTGGGGTCTGAATAGGAAGAATCCCAAAATGAGAAGCCAGACAAGAGGAGCCCTTTTCTGGCTTCAGAAAGAAAACTTCTTAATCTAATCAGAAGCCGGTCCTCAGAAAAGTCGCTGGATCTGAATGAGAATGAAAACCTCCAAGAGAAGAGCAGTGCTTCAGATAGCAATGACGAAGGTAAGTCTATAAATCCAACTGGGAACTTGTAATATGAACTGTACTCTCGCTCTGAGTACTCTCTGTTCTTACCACCCCACCAGTGAGGAAAACAGGGTGAGTGGAAAACTTCTTGGGAGATTGTTTTCATTGAAGAGTAAGGCTTTGTAAATCGTTCTAATTTTTATTTTATTTTTCAGTTTAACTGAAAATATTTTGGTAATTACTTTTTAGGACTTTTTTTTGCAAATTTTAAAATATGTGGTTTTGAAATTGCTCGGTTTCCTCCTATTTCTTCCCCATTATGCCCTCCCATCCAGTTTTCTCAGTTGGGAAGCAGTAACAGTATCAAAAGTGGCTTTCTGAACAGTGGCACTTTTTAAGTTTTAAAAGTAAAATGTGTTTTCTTCCACTTTGGGGGTGTTGGTTATAGCTGTGTTGGTCGAAGGACATAGGCAGAAGGTTCTTTGGGTAAATATGATATCTTTTATTAGACCAACTAAATAGTTGGAAAAGAAGCTGCAAAGAAGCTTCCAATGATTTTTCCAACTATTTAGTTGGTTTAATAAAAGATATCCCATTTACCCAAAGAACGCTTGTCTTTTTTCTTCCATTTCCCACTCCATTCTATATTCTTAACTGTTCCCATTGGAGGGCAGAGAGAGTAAAAAAAGCACTTTTCCATACTTTTTAAAATTTCCCAATGAGAATTTTGAACAGGCACTTTTATCTCAAATATTCATGCAAAAATACATGTTTTCCAGCTGATTGGTAGTAAATATCCCAGTCTTACTGGGTGGAGAAACTGCAACAAAGGGTAAGCAATTGATTTGTGAAGCATCAAGACTCTGCAACTGTCAGATAAACTAGATCTCCTAAATCCTAAAAGTGCAGTACTTTTACTACTATTCCACATTTCCCTTTTGAATCTTTCCCATCTTCAAAGAGAAGGAAAAAATAGTAGGAAATCAGAGGAAAGAAACTATACAAAATGTTTGGGACTTAGTTTATTACCTAGTAGCAAGCTCGTGTTGCTCTCCACAGGTTTTGGTAATGTGCTCATTTTCATAGTATCTGAGCACCTTCTAGCACTGTACTGCACTGGGCAATGTTCTATGTTTGCTCTAGTCTTCATCCAGGAAGAGAAGCATATAGTTGATTTGTCTTGCTTTGGTAGAGCTTTTTTTAATGTGTCTGTTGCTAAGGTTTTATATCAGTGAAAATGAGGTCAAAGAAGTGCACTTAGGTCACTATCTTATCGAGATGGGGTGGAGTCTCTTGGCCAATAAGAAATAGTGATAAAGCATTATTTAACATCAGATAGCAGCAGCCTTGAGTATCCAGTTAAGGATTCAAGAAGCACTTCTGAATCATAGGTTGAACTGTTCAACTTGGGGATGTGTACTTTCAACCAGAGCTGACTCCATCATATCTGCAAACTCATCAAAATGCTTCCTCTTGCCCACCAACATCATCTCTCCCTAGCCTTGGTTTTCAGCTTATGCTCCCCAAAAAGGTGTATACAGTATAGTGGATTTATGCTGGTATTATGAATGTACAGACTTGCACAGGTTGCTACATTAATGCTTAACCTTGTACACTTTGTGCATTCCCCAAGTCACCTGCCTCCCTCACCTAGAGTTGTAAAGAGTTACAGCCTCTAACATGTTTGAGTCATTTGGCAGTTTCTTATAGATCCTGAGCTTTTTAGAACCTCTGGCATTTTCCAGTGCAAAGATCTTTCCAGTGTAATCGTTTTTTTCCATTTGTTCTGTTAACTCAGCTGAGCAGAAGACAGTTAAAGACTTTTTTCTCCTGTAGAAAAAAGGCACTTTTTTGGCAGTGGCATCATGGGACTATTTGTGGCCTTCATTTTCAGTATTAAGCAAACAAAGTTTGCAAAAGCAAACTTAATTAGAGCTGAGACCATCTTCTGTTTTAAAATGAGCAATCTTCCTTTCCTTGCTACTTTTTGTAGCCTGTCTTCTTTGAGAGCACAACTTTTTTGCCTCACTACCTGGGCTGGAAAGAGAATTAAGAATTACACTAGTTATTCTTGGAATTCCTCCCCCTCTATTTTCCAACCTGGTCTATTCTTGTGCAGTGTTGCACAAGCTCTTGAAAGCTGAGTCTCCTTCAGGAAAATTGCAATTGATTGCACCACCCTTCAACCCTACCACATGACAGTACAAGCCTTACCTGTCTTGCTTAAGACATCTTTTGTGTCTTTTGGCTAATCTTGTTGACTCATCTGCGCTGTGGGAGGGAGGCCTGCTTCATGCTGTTGTAGCAGGTGAAGTGAGAAGTGGGCCCATGGCTATGTTTCCACCAGCTTCTGGGGTTTTTTTTTGTTTTTTTTTCTTTAAAGCTGTATCAATGAAACCTGAGGGTTCCAGAGCCTTGCCTGCACTAGGACTCCCCTTTGTTGCTATAACTTGCTTGCTCTTATTGGTAGTATTAGCAATGGAACTTTTTTAAAGATTGCCTAGTGCATGTTTGGTAACTTTACAGTGCGTGCTTTTACTTAGTGTCAGAAGCCCTGAGCCCAAATCCTGAGAGAGCCCAACATATTGCCCACAGCTGTATAGTTTTCAAAGATTCCAACCTCAAGCACAGGTTTTTTGGTTTGTTTGTTTTTTTACCTCCTCACCAAGGGAGAGATGTGCCATAGACTCCATGAATTTAAATAGGGCCATTACTTTTTGCTGTTGATTTTACATAGAAGGCATGCACATACCGTGATTTCATAGACATTAGGGTTGGAAGGGACCTCAGAAGATCAAGTCCAGCCCCCTGCCCAAGGGTGGGAAGTCAGTAGGGGTCATAGGATCCCAGCAAGATAAACATTCAAATTTCTCTTGAAGGCGTTCAAAGTAGGTGCTTGAACCACCTCCGGTGGCAGGCTATTCCAGACCTTGGGGGCTTGGACAGTAAAGAAGTTCTTCCTTATGTCCAGCCTGAAATGGTCATGGAGGAGTTTGTGACCATTTGACCTTGTCATCTCTTGGGGTGCTCTGGTGAACAAAAGTTCCCCCAGATCCTGGTGAGCACCCTTTATAAACTAACAGGCAGGCATCAGATCACCCTGAGCCTGTGCTTTTCCAGGCTGAAGAGTCCCATGGCTCTCAGCCTCTCTTCATAAGGTCTGTTTTTCTGACCTCTGATCATGGATGTGGCTCTTCTCTGGACTCTCTCAAGCTTCTCCACATCCTTTTTGAATTGTGGATCCCAAAACTGGATGCAGTACTCCAGCTGCGGCCTCACCAAGGCTGAGTACAACAGGAGAATGACATCCTGGGATTTGCTTAAGAAGCATCTATGGATGCAAGCCAGCATTTTGCTCACTTCACTAGCTGCAGCATCACATTGATGGCTCATGTTCATCTTGTGGTCAGTCATGACCCCCAAGTCTCTTTCGTTCGTAGCGCTAGCCAGCGTAGCACTGCCAAACCTATTAGCATGCTGCGGGTTTTTCCTCCCAAGGTGGAGAACCTTGCATTTTTCAGTGTTAAACACCATCAGGTTCTCATCCGCCCTTTTGCTGAGCCTGTCAAGGTCAGCCTGGATCGCCCACCTGTCCTCGGGTGTGGATGCTTTACCCCAGAGTTTGGTGTCATCAGCAAACTTGGCCAGTCTGCTTGTGACTCCAATGTCCACATCATTAATGAAGATGTTAAATAATATAGGTCCAAGGACAGAGCCTTGGGGAACCCCACTGCTCACAGAGCACCACAACAATTGACTTCTGTCAACCACCACCCTCTGGGTCCGACCACAGAGCCAATTCCCCAGCCAGTGGATTGTGGTGGACCCGAGGCTTCAGTTGGCCAGTTTTGCTAAGAGGTGATCATGGGATACCAGATAGAAGGCTTTTTTAAAGTCAAGATGTATGATATGGGTCTCCTCTCCCTTGTCCAGGTGATAGGTCACCTGATCGTAAAAGGAAATAAGATTGGTCAAGCAAGACCTATCTGCAGCAAACCCATGCTGGCTATCCCTTAGGATGTTGCCATTGGCCAGTCTGTTAAGAAGGGTCTCTTTTGATAATCTTTTCTAAGACCTTCCCCAGGATAGAGGTCAGGCGGATGGGCCTGTAGTTTGCCAAATCCATTTTCCTCCCTTTCTTGAAGATAGGCACCACATCGACCTTCTTCCAGTTTTTGGGCACTTCACCAGAGCACCAGGAGTTCTCGAAGATGTGTGCCAGGAGCTGAATTATGATGCTTGCCAGCTCCTTGAGTACTCTGGGGTGTAAGCTGTCAGGGCCGGCTGACTTGAAGGTATCCAGCCTCTCAAGGTGTTCCTTCACAAGGTCAGCATTGATGGAGGGTAAAGAATCTCCCTCACCCGGGCCTTTCCGTCCCGTAATGGGCAGGGGCATCCCTTGGGACTGGTGAAAAATCAACGCAAAGTACCCATTTAGCAAGTTGGCTTTTTCCTGGCCATCGGTTGTCAGTTGTCCCATCTGGTTTAGCAGGGGTTCAATGTTCCCTTGCTTTTCTTCCGGCTCCCCACATATCTAAAAAAGGACTTTTTATTGTCCTTGATATTTGTAGCTAGCTGGAGTTCCGTTGCAGCCTTGGCTTCCCTGGTTCACTCCCTGCAGGTCCGGACCAGAGCAGAGTATTCCTCCTTGGAGGTGGATCCTGTGATGAGCTGCTTTTTTAAAACCTGAAGATCAATAGCACACAGAAAATACTCATCTCTGTCTCTGTCTCTTTTTTTGTTAATAGCTTCATACAACATGGGGATAACTGAATTTTTTGCTTAAAAATTGTGATGCATGTAGTATAGTTTGATTTTTAATATTCATATCTAAAATTGCTGGTGACTAGCATAACCCCTAGCTTTTCCAATAGTGCTTATTTTGTACAGAATATTCACTCAAAAATAGCCCCAAGGGATTTTAATACATGTTTAAGTATAGAAAAATTTCCTCTGTGGGCTAATTCACACGGTCGAAGTACAGGGACTTAGAAATGAGTGCCTACCTTAACAACAATTAATGCTGCTGATGTGACCCGAGTCTGTGGTTTGCTTGGAGTATCTATCTGTATGACAGAATGCTTGAGCGTTCCTGTCTATGAAGTAGTTTCCATTTGTTTTCATGACAGAATCCAAGTTGTATCTGGGTGTCAGGTTCTCTGTTCAGTGTATATAGCATGGGTGATACTACTGCTCCATTAGGGTGAAAATCTGTTCCGCATCTTTTCCTTAGCCATTTCTGGTTGTCAGGGTCACTCTGTGTATAGAGTGCAGCTGATATATTTTTCCAGCCAAATGAAAATCAATTTCTTATTCAGTTGATTTGATATACCCTATTTTTCTTACTTCAGCTTCTTTTGAAGCTCGTTTGGGTGGTTTGCATTGGGTCTCTTGGGTAGCTTTTAGTAGTTAATGGGATTTGAGTTGAGACTTGGTTTGACAGAGAACAATTGGATTGTTTTTTTCACTGCCTGAGTTGGTTCTCAAATGTCTAGCTTTTACATGGGTTTTCTCCTCCCCTCTTCTCTCTTCTGCTTGTCTTCGTGCAGCAAATCTTTTGAACAAGAGGGAATAACAGCAGAATGGTTCTGAGTCTCTATTGCCTAGCACCATATGTTTCCCTTCATGTCAGTGTAGGTGGTGACTTTGTAAATGCCTCCATAAGGTGCAAGGCAATTGAAAAGTTGGGTCATTAGTGGTTGACTGCACCAGGATGTTGGTGGTGATGGGTTGCTTCAGGCTTTTGTCACAGGAATCTGGGATCTAAAGCCCCAAAATAGTGAGGGTCTCTTCTGTTATGTCTGCATGGTAAGTGTATTCTTCGTGGCAGTGGTGCCCTCACATGTGTAGTGACAGGAGTAGCTAGCCTTTCTGCAGAGCTAAGCAGACACAATGTGCAGCTTCTGGTTTAGAAGTTGTCTTTGGAAGAGTAGTGTGGCCTGCATTCTAGTGCTGCTGTTGGATTTTTATAAGGGAGGTGCAGGAGCAGCGATCAAAGCTGCAGGGGTTGCTGCCCCTTTCCAGTCTGTTCCTCGCCCCTCTCCCCCAACACTGGCAGGCAGACCATACTGTGGGAGTAGCAGTTTGAGATTTCTTGAAGGCCCCAAAGTAGGTAAGAATTCTCCCCCCCACTCCCCTCCCCCTTGCTCAGAGTCACATCCCCTTCTTCCTCTCCCATTTGCCACTGCCATGGTGTCCCCAGCATCCTGAGTGCATGTGGTGCTGGGCTCAGCCTGGGACAGCAGCAGTGGCAATAGGAGGTCTGGTTTCCCCTCCCTGTGCCTGCTTCCAATCTGGTAGGAAACACCCAGGGGGGTGCGACCAGGTTGGGAAGGGGGAACCTGCTTGTCCACAGCTACTGGTGGTGTGGGCTGAGCCCAACCCCTGGGCAGCCCAGCTGGAGTGGGACAGGAGCTCCCCTCACCCTTGGGACAGTGAGGACACAATAGCAGGTTGGAGAGTGGACATTGAGAGGGAAGGGAACATGCCTCTGAGCATGGGGGGGGGAGGGAAGGGGGCAAGTTCTTATTTTCTTTGGGGACTTCAAGTTCTTGGCTGCTGCTGCTTCTGCCAAGTGATCAGGAAGGGGTGTGTGGTCATGCCACCTCCCTAGATTTGCCCCTAGACAGGTTCACTATCATAAAGTAACTCTTCCATGTAAATCTGTCTGGGTCAAAAGAATTGAACAACTGAACATGGTCATAGTGCTGAAGTTGTGATGTAGCCATGATGGTCCCGGAAATGAGGCAAAACATTTTGTGGATGATTTCTTTTTATTGAATCCCAACCATGCAGTTGGTCAAGTTAGACAAGCTTTTGAATATGA
This sequence comes from Alligator sinensis, assembly GCF_000455745.1. Classification (NCBI taxonomy): domain Eukaryota; kingdom Metazoa; phylum Chordata; order Crocodylia; family Alligatoridae; genus Alligator; species Alligator sinensis. The sequence continues at coordinate 979,975 of NW_005841947.1, forward strand.
CGGTACCATTCTTCACATCTCCCTGTTCTCACTTTTTAAGCTATACCTTGGGACTAGAGTGATAGCTGAAGTTGTAAATTCACCTTTTGCTTCTAGAATATATATATATTTTTGAAAAGCTCAGTTTGGGCTGTGAGTACGGTGGCTTGCCAGCGCTGTCCTAGCAGACATGTCTATGCCACAGTCACCACATGGATCTGCACAGGAGAAACCAGGGAGTAGAAGAGCAAGGATTTCTACAAACGAGTATTGAGGAATGTAAGCAGACCTGAATGGACGAAGGCTACCCAGCATTCCGACTACCCCACACCAGTTCTAAGAGTGCCTCATGGGCATCAAATTTGCAGAATCCCTTTTCCCTTCCCCCTGACAACCCTTTCACCCCAACACATGCCAGGGCAAAGAAAAAAGGCCTCTGACCTCCCCAAGAAGAAAAGTTGCTTGAATCCTAATGCAGACAGTGGCTGATGCTTCATATTGCATCAAATTAAAAATTGCACTTTCTGAAAATGTTTTTAATTAATTGGTGTTACAATAACACCAAAAGTACAAAGAGCTGAGATGTGCGTTTAAAAACATTTTTACTCCCACTCTTTTTTCTTTTGAGTTGTTTCCTTTTGTGTAGTTAATTAACTTTTTGTGTCATGTCTATATGGGAATGCACAGGAAGGTTGAAGCAAACTTTTAATGTACATGCTTGGTCTTCACACCTTTTATTAACGTGCATCAAGCCCTTATCAAGCATGTGCTCGCATTCAGGAGTAAAATGTTTTTCATTTGCTGTAACTGAAGCCCCACATTATGTGTGGATTTTTTTCTCAGCAGTGGAGGGAGAGGGCTATTGTTACATCCCGCTGCAAAAACCACATATGGCCAACGTTTGGAGGCAGGGGCAGGACCTGAAACCACTATTTGATTTAATTTAATAAAATAGATTTTTCAAGAGAGAGTTTCCCTTGAAATATTTGGAGGTGATTACTCAAGGATGTTCCAGGCCACTTGAGTATCAGGAATTCTTATCTCAGTTACCCAGAGTTTATACTAGGGCTGTGTGAAGTGGCACTGTTCCGTTTCAGCTCGAGTTTTGAGGTTTGGACAGAAGAGCATTTTGTTTTGCATTTCATTTTGAGTCGAAACAGCTGTTCCATTTCGCTTGGTTGAAACTGAGACTGTTTTGACATTTCACCCATTGGCTATAATTAGGATGCTCAAAACAGCCTTTCTTATCTGGCAGGCAGATTGGGGCCCAACCCTAGGAGGGCTGCCAGGGCTGTGCAAGTCCTCCTGGGGCTGAGGGCCCCCGATCTGCGTGACAGATGAGGGAGGGAAGCCGGTGCTGCCTCCTGGGACTGGGAAAGGGAACTGAGCCCAATTATGCTCAGTTCCCCTCCCCAGCACAACGATCACCAGCTGAGGTTGGAATTCAGCTCAGCTGGGCTGAGTCCATTTTCCCAGTGCAATGGTCTGGGGAACGAAACTGAGCGATCCAGCTCAGTTCCCTTCTCCAGCCCGATTTGCAGCACTGGGGAGGGGAACTGAGCCAGGGCTCATTTCCCTTCCCTTGCGCTGTGATTGGCTTCCCCTGTGGGAGGTGGAGAGAGCCAGGGCTAGGCTTCCTGCCTGGCTGAGCTTGGAGCCACTGGGAGCGCAGCCCTGGTTCTGGCTGGCTGCCCTGGCGGCTGGCTGCTTCGAAACTCGAAACGTTTCGCCTACCCTGGTTTTGTTTCGAGGCTGTTTCAAAGTCCTTCATTTCATTTAGATTTCACTGTTTCAAGCTTGAAATGAGTTGAAACAGTGTCGAAATGAAACGGCTGGTGAAATTTTGTACAGCCCTAGTCTATACCTAAAGATTACAAGTCTTATCTGCCGTACTGTTGTTAATGTCTCCACTGAAAAAGCTGACTCCATGTAGATGGCACTGGCACCCTGCGGTTAAAAGGAGTTGTTGCACAAAGGTGGCAAATACAGAGTAGAATATTCAGACATGGGATAGGCTTAGATGTTAAAGATTCATAGATGTTAGGGTCGGAAGGGACCTCAATAGATCATCGAGTCCGACCCCCTGCATAGGCAGGAAAGAATGCTGGGTTTAGATGACCCCAGCTAGCAGATGTTTGGTCTCACGTCATGTACTTGACTCTACTAGAGTCTTAGCCTTTGTGAAACTTAGGTTGAATGCTGCACCTGAAACATACACTGAATATTGTTGCACAGGCTAAAAATACACCCAGAATTCCTAGTTTCCCGCTGTGTGTTTCGCCACAGCAACTCTATCACAGAAAAAACAATCATCTTAGCAAATTGGTTAGTTACATAGACATCTTGTTAAATACAGCCTGCACTTTCTGGTTCACCCTGTAATCATGAATGGGAAAGCATCTCTCCTAATCAGAACATAACATGGTAAAAGGAGTCCTGGTGTTATGTAAACCTTTTGTTTTCATCCAGGTTATAAATAGGGCAGTTATGTTTGACTTTTGTTGATTTTGCTTTGCTTTGGGGTGGTCTGTTTGCATGTCACAGAGTTGTTGTGTGTGTGTGTGTGTGTGTGTGTGTTTGTTTGTTTCGTGTTTTTTGAATGCAGTAGGGTCAGGACTGGACTGGTGGTTTGCTGAAAGCCAGAACTAGAGAGCTTACACAGTATCAGTTTGCACCCAAGTACAATGGACAGGTGCTGACTAACATTACCATGCAGCAGTCCTTCAGATATTGCAATATGTGTATGCAGGCAGGCTGTGAAACATATCTTGGCATCAGGGATACTTTTTTTTTTTTGTGGCAGTTACTGGTGGGTATTGATGTTTTAGTTGTGTCCACTGCGTGACCTTTTCTAATTGTCAGCCTTACAACTTTGCAGAATTAGATTCGTATGACAAATTGTATTATCTGTGGACATTTGAATATCCAGTTGAAGCCACTCTTCCCCTTGCACCAAGAGACCGAACCCCCAAAACTCCCCCATAATTGTAATCAGAGAGGCAGAAAAAGGCAGTCTCATAATAGAGTGAAGCTGTACAGCAGCTGGGGAGCAGAACTGGGACCTGTGAAGGTGGTACCTGGAAGGTTTTGCTTTAATGGGGAGAAGTGAATAGGGGCAGGTACCATTGTCCTTCCCAAAAGCACAGATCTGGGAGGTGAGAGTTGTCTTACTGGCAAAGAGAGAATTGGATCTAAGAATAGGAAACAAAACTACATATTGAAAAAATCCAATAGGAATATCTTAATTTCCTGCAATGTTGCATACTGCAAGCACTGCAGCATCCTGTTTTAGCATTGCAAGCTAGAAAGGTTGCTAGAAAGCTTCACTTTATAAACAAGTGCAAGTGAGTCTGATTTTGTTATCTGAACTGCTGTGCACATGTATGCCCACTCTTTGAGCAACAGTATTCAATTGCTGTTTTTATTAGGAATTTTAAAAAAATCTGAATGTTTCTTTATAGGGCTGGTGAAGAAGGTATGCTAGATATTTTAACATAACAGGAACTGCAGTTGAAGGGCAAGTGGGCTATTTGAAAGGACCAATTGTTCTTAGTTGACAGTGGACACTAGGTGAAAATAATGGTAAAATGAGAAACAGGTTAGATTGGCTGGGAAGTTTGGGAAAGCATGGCTGAGGTTTAGCCAGGGAGTTTACTCTTGTGGATGATGCACAGAGAAGCAGGAGTTGTGGAGGGAGGGGGAACATTCTCAAGTTTTGGGGTGTTTAGGGAGTCTGTATTGTTGTTTTCTTACCTGGTGGGTTTTATTGTCTATTGTAAGTTGCCCTCAGCCTTTCTAGATAAGGTTGGATATGTGGATAGTGATATTTAATAAGTTCTGGGCTGTTGTTTTAAGGGCATACTTATCAAATATTGTACATTATCTACTGTTGGATATATGGAAAACCCGTTTTTTGTTTTTTGGGGGTTGTTTGTTTGTTTGTTTTGTTTGTTTGTTTGGGGGGGGGTTTGGTGGTGGTTGGTTTTTTTTGGTTACTGGTTGAATCTTAAAGGTTCCAGCATTAAAATGTCTCTTTACAGGGTGCAGCCTAGGGGACTCCATTTCCTTAACATGTTCTTTCTGCATTACCTTAACAGCCAAGGACACTCCTGAGAATGACCTCCAAGGTAGACTTGTTATAAACAGAGTTTTCCATATCAGTGCAGACAAGATGTTTGAAATCCTTTTCACCAATTCCCACTTCATGCAGAGATTTTTCAGTTCCAGGAACATAGTAGGTAATGTATTTTTTTTCTTCCTCGTTTCAGTTCAGGTCAACTTTCTCACCCTTTTTGAAAGAAAATAAGGATCAATATGCTAAAAAAAAAAATGAAGAACCCAAGATCAACAAACTGTCCCAAAAGGACTTGTAAAGAACTAACTCTGCTTTGAAAGAGAAACTAGTCTTATCTTTCTTAAGAAACCAGTCACTTTTCAGAACAGAACCTCACTTCATGGTGTACTATAATGTTACAACAGTGAAGTCCATCACACTAAATTATTTAAATGCTTTGTTTTACTGGTTAGAGAATTGGTTCAATAGCTTAGGAAAATCAGCCTGGTATTTGAGTATTATCAAAATATGCAATTTATGCATAGAATAAACAGCTGCATTATCCTAGATGACGCTTACTGGGTTCTTATTTTCCGGGTGAGGTATGTTTTAGTCACTGAAGGCACGTTTACACATTCATTCATGCGCATTCGTTACTGCACATTTAATTGAGTACTTGTATAATCAAGTACTCAAATGTGCAGTAGCATATTAGCACAGTTTATGTTGTGATGCGCTACTGCACAGTGTTATAAGGTACTGCACATTAAGCATCTCATGTAGATGCACCCTGATATCACAGGAACAGAAAATAAAATCCAAGAGAAAGTAATACTTGTTCAAGGACAAACTTAATCAAAGCAGCAAGAACTTCCAGTAATGCTAAGTTAACTTTGTAGTCATTCTAGGCAGATGGGGACAGTGTTTTGGTTTATTTACTGCTATTTTCCACTGGTCTGCTCTGCTCTGCTTTTCCAGCAGACATGGAGGCACTGGCTATGATCCCTTTGCTCCTAGGTTCAGTAGACTACAGTTTCCCTTTTCTTTTTATAAACTGCCTGAGAGATCTGAAATGGTTTCATGCAGGTCTTTCTATGGGAAAACACCCATAGCACATCTCAAGGCAGTATTGGGGGTAGTCTTATATCTTGCTTCTTTGTAAAGGTATTCCCTCCTGCCCCCTCCATGGTCTCGCAGACATGCTTCTGAACTCTAACCCTTGAAAGCCTCTGCTCCCTTGCCCTCATGCCCTAGTTCACCTCTCTCTGATCAGAATGACAGCACTCTGCAGTCACTGAAACAATGACACAAGGTGCAATATGAGAGAGAGTTGGGTTTCCTCATGGATCCCTCATTGAGTAATATCTGATTCTTCATTCCTACATGGCAACTAGTAAAGATGGAAACTTGACGGTGGGTGAACCTGTACAGTGTTCTTCATGTTAAAATTGATGTTCCCCAGTTTGAGGCCTGAAACAGCTCTCAGCAAGCACACTAGTAATTGTGCATTTTGTGACTTAGATGCAGTATCTACTCCTTGGAACAGAGATGGCAGTGGAAATCAACTGAGGACTATGACCTACACTGTTACGATTAATAATCCACTCTGTGGCAAGTTCACAACAGCAACAGAAAAGCAGGTAGTGTGTGTGAGAGTATGTCTCTATGACACTATTGTCTTCACAAACTAAGGGGAAGCTTCACCTCAGAATCTGCTAACTGTACTGCAGAATTTAAGAATTTGAATGTTGTTCATGAGTTACATTTGGTATTTATGAAGCAGAAATGTCATCCTTTCTCATCTTAAATAATCAGCACTTTAGTAATGCCTTCCATCTTCACAGAAGGTTATGCCCCCTCCATTCTACCTCCGTCCTGTAGGAATAGGCAGTGATATTATTTATGGGTGAAGAAGCTATGGTTACAGGGAAGTGACTTCATGAATTGCTTTAACAGTGAGTTAGAGGCAGTCAGGGTTAGAATTTAGGAAAGAG
>NW_005841947.1:986011-992396 GCF_000455745.1 Alligator sinensis
GGGATCCAAATAAGTGGTGCTCATCCTTCTTCCATCTAGCAATGTGGAAAAAATGGATGTTTGGTATGGGAGAGGGTGATGGTCAGTTTTTGCAAACACTTTGGGTTCTTCAGACTCCAACACTGACTTGTTTTTTTTCTCCAACTTGTCCAGAGTCTCTCCCCACTTCCAGGAATTTTTAGACTGGCTGTTCTAGTGGAATGAAGAATCCAAAGCCCACAGGAGGAAGAAATAAGCATGTGTATTTAAAATGTCTTTTTCTTGTTTGATGGGTAGATCCTGCATAAACAGAGCCATAAAGGACAGTCTTACCTGGTAGATGCTGAGGTGTTGACGCACGATGTTCCTTATCATGATTACTTCTACACTGTGAAAAGATACTGCATCACCCGCACGGCCAATCAGAAATGCAGATTACGGTGAGCCAGAGCAATGAATATATGGAAGGAAAGACTATACTGTAGGAATTAAAATCTTTACTGAAAGACTTGCCATGCAGCATAGCAAAATTTAATTCCTTTGCACAAATGTCTTCTTTTGAACTGTGACTCCACTTGGGTGAAAAGTTTGTGTACAGTAATGGTTCTTTTTTACCATATTTGCTTACTGTGACTAGGAGAATCATAGAAAATGAGGGTCGAAAGGGACCTCAGGAGGTCATCTAGTCCAACCCCCTGCACAAAGCAGGATCGTCCCCACCTAGATCATCTCAGCCAAGGCTTTGTCTAGCCAGGTCTCAAAAACCTCCAAGGTCCACCACCTCTGTTTCAGTGCTTTACTACCCTCCTGGTGAAAGAGCTTTTCCTAATATTTAACCTAAACCTCCCTTGCTGCAACTTGCGACCATTGCTCCTTGTTCTGTCATCTGCCACCAATGAGAATTGTTTAGCTCCATCCTCTTTGTAACCTCCCTTCAGGTAGTTGAAAACTGCTATTAAATTCCCCCTCAGTCTTCTTCTCTTTTCTAGATTAAATCAGCCCAGTTCCCTCAGCTTCTCCTCATCAGTCACGTGCCCCAGCCCCCTTACCATTTTGTTGCCCTCTGCTGGACTCTCCAATGTGTCCATGTCCTTTCTGTAGTGGGGAGCCTAAAACTGGCCTCAGTACTTCAGATGTGGCCTCATCAGTACAGAATAGAAAGGAATAATCACTTCCCTCAATCTGCTGGCAGTGCTTCTACTAACGCAGCCCAGGATACCATTAGCCTTCTTGGCAACAAAGGCACACTGCTGGCTCATATTCAGCTTATTGTCCACTGTAACCCCCAGGTCCTTTTCTGCAGAGCAGCTGCTTCAGCCATTTGGTCCCCAGCCTGTATCAATGCATGGGATTTGTTCCACCCTAAGTGCAGGACTTGTTCTTATTGAACCTCATGAGATTTCTTCTGGTTCAATCCTCCAGTTTGTCTAGGTATCTCTGAATCCTAGCTCTACTCTCCAGCTTATCTACTACTTTCCCCAGCTTGGTATCATCTGCAAATTTAGATCTGGTTATTTTAGTAACAAACACAAGCTTTGCCCTCCTGTGTCCTTGCAGGTCCAACCTAGCTATAAGGGTGAGCCTGGGTTTTAATCCTCCTTGAACATTTTAAATAAACTGTTCACCAGGGTTCAGTCAGTAGACCTGTGCAGGTGCTCAGAAGCAGAGGATTGCATAGAAATCAGTCTGCAGAATGTTTGTATCATGGGTGTTGCTGGTGAAGTTTCATAGATGGAACTAGAAGTAGAATGTATTCCTGAAGATGGTGCCCAAGAGAGAAATGAGCTTGTATGACACCAATTCTAGGCTGATTTTGTAGTCTGGGAGGTCTCTGCCTTTTTTGGAGAAAAATGTGTGTGTGTGTGTGTGTGTGTGTGTGTGTGTGTGTACACATGTGGTATGAAAAAATATTGAAATGAACACGAAGCTCGGAGATGCCATCTTTATTCACTTCTCAGAGTTGAGCTAGATTCTATAAGATTAAGTCTAGTATCAGTTAATCTGAACACTGCTCTGCAGGAAAGCTTGGTTGGATTTCAGTCTGTGATCCATGGCCCTAGCAGGTCTTAAAGGGTGAAGGCTTGGGAAATGGAATGCTCTGAGTAAGTCTGCTTGCTGAGTCGAGAAACGGCATTGACTGACCCAGAAGGAGGATCTTTTGATCATGACCTCTTAAAGGGAGAGGGGTATTTGGTTTGAAAGCAACTTGGGCAGGGTGTATGTGACAGACAGATAGCAGGTGTCATAATGCAGGATTATTTGTCGAGGTAGTAGAAAGATTTGTTTTTACATTGGAAAATGCTTTTTTTTGTCAAATGGATGCTTTTCATGCCAAACTGGGAATGTTATCAATAAAAGGATATGCTTTGGTGAGGTTGAAACACTCTGTTATGACCTATTCAGAACAGAATTTTGACTTGTTTTATAATTGATTGTACATTAAGAAAAGCTTCAAAAGTTTTGCAGAAAATATGAAAATTCTTTGCTTTCACTTTGAAGCAGAAATGAAAATTAAATTCAAAATGAGGCAATTTCCCATGAAAAATGGTACAGAGACCAGAATTCCCATTCATGGCTTTTCTGGAACCATGCTTCTTTCCTAACATTCCAGTGCGAGTGGTGTGGATGGCAGCACCTTGGCTCCTTATACTCATTGTTGTTTTAGTTTGTGGATACAGGCTAAAAGTGTGTTCCTGGTAAGCGACAGAACCCTTGCTACTGGTGTTTTTATAAGTGATGCATTTCAGGTTGCTTTACCATTATGTTTTGTTGTATTGCAGGGTATCTGCAGATGTGAAATACAAGAAACAGCCATGGGGCCTCATCAAGTCTGTAATTGAGAAGAACACTTGGGGAGGGATACAGGAGAATTTCAAACAACTTGGTGAGGGTTTGTCTTTTTTTGGTAAGAAAGGGTGATAGTAGTTATCCTCTTTGTGAATCAGTCATGTAACTGTACATTTTCTTCTAAGAGGGTGTGAGTACAGGATTTTGTGCCTCCTACAAGTGAGAGGTTTTTCTCCTGACTTGGGGGGTGTAATCAAATTGGATTGCAAGGGCTCCCAGAAAAACATTCTGAACAATAGTGTTGTGTTATGGGGATATAGACCTAGGAAGGTGTGCAGAACAGAAAAATCCATTAACTGGGTATTGCCTTTTTAATCAAAGAATTTAATTGGTACTGTGGTTATGAGAGGAGATGGTCATACTTGGTATGCCTTAGCATGTTTGCCTTGGTGGAGAAATGTGCATTTCATCCCCCCACCCCCAACCTGTGATCATGTAGAAGCTTAAGTGATCTTATGTAAAATTACATGCACTTCCATGTAAATTTACATGTATTTCCAGAAAATAACACCATCATGCCTCATCGTCTGTTGTATCCTCCATCTCAAGCAGGTAATGTGAGCGTTTCCATTTTAAGACGTGAAAGGGAAAAAAACTAACCTTTTATTTGTTTTAAACTGTAGAATCAGATCTGCTAATGGAGGAGTATGCAATAAATCAATCTCTGGAAGATCCCGGCAAACTTATTGCCATCAGACGACGACGACGGACTTTACACCGGACTATGGGAGAGTTGCTTCCCAGGCGTTCATCCCAGCATTCCTCAGGAGACGTATTGGAGTCCCAAGGCAATGCAATAGGTGGGTATAACTAGGTGGGACAGGAGGGCTGACGAGAGGGAGGGAATAGTCCATGGCAGCTCCTTGTCCAAACTGTGCATGCTAGAGAGGATGCTTAATCAGTAATGGAAGTTAAATGCAGTGCTGATTGAGTTTATTAGGTTAGTTACTGAAAAGCTAGGTGTATTTATTTTCTATTCCTAATGCTCCAAATCCTATGTGTACAAGCTTTTTTGATCCCTTTGCTGTGATCAGTGTAGGGAGAATTCAGGTCTAAGCTATAGTGCATTCTGCTCCAGAAGAATGCTAAACATGGTACATAGCCTGCATGGGTTAGGGTGAGAAGAGATTCAACTTGGATGGGAGAAAAGTGGGAGAACCCTATTTTAAGCATACTGTTGGGGGAGGGGGAGGAAAAATAATTTGATCGTTTGGAATCTGCAGACATGTACCAGAGAGTTCAGTACCCGAGAACAATTACTTTAGTACAAGTGCCTCCTGGTCTCATCACCTATATCTGGTTTTCATTAATCTTGCTCCTTTTTTTTCAATCTCTTGTCTGCTTCAGTAATTTCTGGAGCACTGATGCTTTTCTTGTAGTATCTTGCCCCTTGCAAACCAGTAGGCAGAACAGATTGACTTGAAAGTGCACATGGTGTTCAGTAATTACCTCTGCAGAGATGAGGAACATCTCTGCTCTGAAGCATGCCAAAATTGCTCTGAATTGTATGAAGCAACTTTTTAAATCATAAGCACTGAACCAAGCGTGCATGCTTCATGCCAGGCAAAAGCCACTGGGGACCCAGGAGACTTTGGGTTAGCACCATATGTAAATATTTTGTCAGTGTAGGCCAACTTCTACATTTTCCAGTGTGTTCACCAGTGCTCCAGCTGTCCAGGCGAGTGCCTCTGCCTAACTATACAGGGCAGCCTGAATATATGTTCCTTTGCCAGGTTAGGAAATCTGAATGTTAGAAACTGTTTTAGAAGATTGGCTAACTTACATGATTCTAGGTTGACCCATCTGCAGTGGTCAGGGATACTCATTCAAATTGAGATGATGTGCATGACACTCATTGAATTCAAGATGATGTGCGTACTGTGTCCTACCCATGTCTAGGTTCCCGTGCCTACAGACAGGAAGCTGGTTTTACGCTCACTTGAATGAAAGTGATTTCTTCAGGAGAATGGTTACTAAAACCAAGTTGACTTGGGGTTAGACAGAGGAAAAAACTGGAGTGATGACTGGGTAGGTCAAAGTGAGGCAAGTTTCTACTGGGTACTGCTTTCTCCAAGGTAGAAGCAGTATGTTACAGCGCTGCTTGGGAAGTAGCAGAAGAGATGGCTATGTGAACCTGTCTCCTTCAGCTGATTTCTCCCTTAGGACAGGTACAAAAATAGCTTTTGCTTTGTGTCCAAGTGGGCACATGTAGCATGTCGTATACTTCAGATGTCAATACGTGTAAAAAGCTAATCTGTGCATCCATCAGGGACTGCCATCTGATTTATTTTGCATAGTTGATTTATACTCTAAAACCAGATTTAGGCAGATTAACATTGAGCATTTTCTAACCTGGTCTCTCTTCCATGCCCTGTAGGAAGGAAAAGCACCGCCACAAGTAGGACCACAGCCATCATTGTGGCAATGAGTGTCTTGTAAGTACTCCCTGATGCTAAACCATAATTGAATTGATGATACCCAAGAACTGATCTTGGTTATGGCTCTACAGAAGCGTGAATAGTGGAGATGGGATGGACTATTCATAAAGTCCAGGAGTTGCCAAACTGTTGGCACATGGTCCATCCACTGCAGAGTAAAGCTTTTTGTCATCTTTGATTGCAAGGGACTGTCTTTCACGTGTTATGCAATGGAATCCTAATACTTGGGGATTCTGCAGAGTACTGGAACACACAGTTTAAATACCTAACCCGCAGCTCTTGGGTTGCTGAAGTGTAGGTTGAGGGGGCAGGGAGGGGAAATCCATGGGAGGATTTGCATGTTGTGGTATGTGCAGAATGAGAAGCTGAATCGTTAGAGTAGCCCATCCTTCTGCTTCTGTGGCGCATTTTCTGCCATTTAGCCAAAAGGTTTAAAAATCTCCAGTGATAGGACACCTTAGCCACTGCCTTCAGAGGAGACTGTCCTACAGCTTAATCTTGCTATGAATTTCTTGAGTCACTTTGTTTATACATGACTTTCTTCATGCATTTTCCTGAGGACTTGTTCAGGTGGCATTCTCTCTTCATTCTAGCAGTTATATGCCATCTGTTACAGCAACAAAATGGTATTGCAAATGCTTAACTGATTTTTCTTTTTATTTCTTTACCCAGCTTGCTGCTCTTAGTTTTGCTGAATGTGACACTGTTCCTCAAACTGTCAAAGATTGAGCATGCAGCTCAGTCACTCTACCATGTCCAGCTTCAGGAAGAGAACTCTTTAAAGCAAGTGAATTTCTGTCTGAATTCTCCCACTTTCTAGCCTTAATATAAGAACCAGATAAAAATTGACCTGTGATGCAGGGGCCAAATAGACAAAGGTTTTGACTTGTATTTATTTCTGCAGTCCATGGTGGTGTCCAGCAAATGACTTTATATTGCCCCACTGAATTTCTTTCTCCTTCAGCTGTTCTGGAATTAGCTAGCTCCAGTCTGCATATTGTACTCTGCCCTACATCTCTTTTCTCTTCCTGGAGACTTTCACAGAATTGCAGTCTCCAATTTCTATTGGTCCTGACAGGGTCAATGTTTAATAAGCCCCCAAAATAGGAGTTGGGGGGGGG
>NW_005841947.1:992427-999711 GCF_000455745.1 Alligator sinensis
GACATGGAGATGGAGAGAAAAGAGTTGAGAGAACTAAATATGGTTTATAGTTTTGAAGAAGAGAAGAGTAAAGGGTGGGTGGATCAGGGGAGGAATGGGGCATGATAGCAATTTTCAAATACTTGAAAAGCTGCCATAAAGAAGAGCCAGAACAATTGTTCTTCCTTGCTGCAGAATGCAGGAAATGAAGCCATGGATATAAACTTTAGAAAAGAAGATTCAGACTGAATCTCAGAAAAAAACTTCCTTACTGTCAGAATGCTAAGATAACAGGATAAGCTGTCCATGGAAATCCTGGAATCTCCTTTTATTGGAGGTTTTCAAGATAAGGACTTGTTGGGGATAGTGGAGGAATAGTGTGTCGTCCACTTGGGGAGGGGATTGAACTAGGTCGCCCTTGAGAGGTCCCTTTCAACCTGACGATTCCATGAAAGATCAAGATCCATTTTTTCTTTTTTTAATAGCTTCCAATTTGGAAGCATGAAGTCATTAAACACTTATCACTTCTGTTGTACTTTACAGTTTCAAATCCTGAACACGCAATCTAATTTAAATGCATGCTGCTGTTTGCAAATCCACTTGATATCCTTAGTGATCAGGCTTCTGAATTTGACTGAGTAAATGCTCTGGGAACTGATGTGCCCTTATAAAACAGGATTTTTAGAGCTGGACAGGGCAGATATGCTAATGATCTTCTGATGCTGTTGGTTGCTCCTCTTTCATTTATGTAAATGCAGACTTTGCTATCTGTCTTGCTTCAGCTGAATTTGATATATTAATGGCAGTTTCCAAATCTACTTTGATTTTGAGGAGAAGGGGAGAGAATGGCTAAGGGAAAAGAAGGGGTTCAGGCCAAGAAGGACCTTTGCAACCCAAGACGGGCAGAACTAGATCATTTTCCTCTCTTTCTGATGACAGATGTTACTCCTGTTTCAGAGTCTGAGGGAAAATTGTATTGGTGGGCATGCTACTTCTTAGTATGTTTTAGGCAACAGATATTAAAAGCTAAGCCTCTAAGAAAGTGGTCACATGGGGCCAGATCCTATCAACTTATTAGGCATCCAAGTGGACTTACATGCATAAGTGCTTTTCTATTTCACCCTGCTTGAGTTCTGCAAATCCATTAATGCATCTACTTTTGTTACTTCATCTTAGCCTTAAGACTTGAGTCGCAACAAAGCAGTGAGGAGGAGATAGAACCCACTTTTTGAATGAACTGTTTTTCAGCAACTCTAGCAGAGTGAAATGAAATCTCATGTAGGTGCCTAAGTCCACTTATGTGCCTAAGAGGTGAAATAGAATCTGCCCTGTAGTTTCACATAACTATAGATAGTTTAATACAGTTCACACTACCGGTTGCTAACAAGAACTGGCAAAGAACAGTGATCATTGGATATGGATGAGCTGATGTTTCCTGAAACTGAAGATCTTGTTCTCTTTTCAGCTTGGCTCCTGATGTGGTATCCAGAGAAGAAATCCCTCAGTACGACAAGGAACAAGTTCAGCATGTGAAGGGGGTATTGCGGGACTCTATTGCAATGCTTGAGCAGGTAGAGCTCCAAATTCTCTCATGGACCCTCTCCCCCCACCATCAGTGCAATTGTATTGCCTTTTGAGATATCTGTGAGAAACAAATGGGTCATTTGAAAAGGGTTTAACATCCAATTGAGAGAGTATCCTGCTCCATGAAGTAAACAAACCAGGCTGCAGTGGCACAACTTTAGGAAGAGTATCATTGCAGCAGTGTGGCAAAGAAAATGCAGCTGCATCTTTGCACCTTGCTGTTCCTTTGCTGGAAGGTGCTGCTTTCTCTTCCTATGCACAATGTCTCCTTCCCTCAGCGCTACGTATTTGCAGAGATGTGGCAGTAGAATAATAAGTCCATGGAGTCTTACAGTCGCTTTACTTCTAAGAATTAGAAACGGAGCAGACCTATTAAAGAACATATTCCATCATAACGCCAGGGCAGGAGTGTTCCCTGTACTCCCTTGAAATGAAGCAAGCCATCAGGGTTGGTCATTTCCTTTGGGATGACTGTTCCACAGCTTGGTAATGGCAAATGTTGGAGTCTAAACTTAGTTTTGCAAAAACATCCAATAATGTTTATAGTTCTACTCACTTAGCACAAGGAAAATCAAGGCAGAAATCCAGTCTGCAAGCACAGAGAATTTTAAGCGCTTGATATGGATCTGATTGCAAATGGCTTTAAAGGGAGTTTAAGGAGGGAAGCTTAAATTTGCTTTAGTTGGGCCTAGAAATCAAGTCCTGAAAGAAGGAACCAGAAGCTGCTGGATTTAAATGACTTTAAGAAGATGGTAAGGGACTTGAATAGTCAGTGGAAAGTTTCTTGCTCTGTGGAGTTATCTGGATACTTCAAGATAAATGAATTCAGACTAGATTGGCTGCCTTCCTGATAGCAGTTTGTGCTGGAGTAATGACAAACCTGACATCCTCTTAGGCTAAAACCTTGCTAGCTTTGCTCACTGAATTTCTAGGAGGTGTAGGAGGACTCTGAGCAGTAAATTCTAGTGAAAGAACTTTTGTGTTTTGCTGATGGGATGGAGTATAGAGCATCACACTAACAATGGTTTAGGCCCATACTTAAGAAACTTTCTTGATACTGGCAGTGCTTTCCAGTGATACCCCGATTTTTCTAGCTTTCCTCCCTTGTTTTGAGGAAAGTAGTAGAGAGGCAGCCTCCTGTGTGATCTGGAGTCCTCAGACTTCTTTACTACCGTCTGTTTAATTTACAAAAAATGGTGGTAGTCTTCCTGGTGGATTATGATGGACAAAGAAAGATCAAGTGTCCATGCTCACTTAGTCTGTCAAGAATTTTTGTTAATTCGTATAAGGTGGCATGGGTATATTTATAAAACCTGGACAAGTTTAAGATTAGGTTTCCTTTTGTATGGCTCCATCCTCTTGTCTGCAGGAGGACTCAAGGGACAGTACTAGTCAGTAACTTCTCCCTCAGTGGCTTGGCACTGTTCCTCCCCCTACCCACCTCACTTTCTCTACACCATCAGGCCTATCTTATACAACACATGTTGGCTTTTTTCCTGCCTGCCCCTATGAGATGGAGGCTGCAGATCTGTTGCTGGGTTGAGAAGCTGTTTTTCACTGAGGGGAAGGACTGAATCAGTTGATTCTGATTTTGTAAGCTGTGAACCCTCTGACTTGAGTTCTATCACTGTGCCCTAGGACTTGTACAGAATTTATGTTTGTAATTAAGGACACCATGGAGGAGCTCATAACTCCTATTCTCCTCTCAGTGCCTCACTTTTCTCCCCCTGAGAGTCTGGGGGAATGCAGATAAAATAATTTTGGGCCTGTCTTGTTCCCAGGACTACCTGCCTGTAAACTGCTGCCACTCTGATATTACCTACTTCTAGTACAGCTGGAAAATAACCTTTATTGAAAAAGGATAGAAATTTCTTACTTACTCTTTCCTTCCCTCTCCCCTTTCTGAATCTCCACTCTCTGCTTTCCTAACTCTGCCACTGGAACAGTAACTAATTGCAAACTTTGAAGATGCTATTTTAAAAAAGCAGGCAAAATGAAATATTTAAATGTATGGAGTGTGAATGTTAACTATTTTTCTGATGTGACAAAAATCAGCACTTTTTAAAACTTCCTCTAGAAGTCCTGATGCATTTTAAATCCATATTATATCTTGTCCTGTATGAGTGGCTAGTGCCTCAACATACAGCAGGAGACACTACTGTAATGCCCACCTTGTGGTGGGCTTACAGTATTTGTCTTGAGCAGGAGCGATATTAAAAAATAAGAGTGGTGTCACTTATTTCTTCCAAGTAGCTAGTGCAGCTGCAGTGTAGTTTAGCAGGGTACAAGTGCAAAGAGTTCAGTAGCTGTATAGAAATGACAATCTATATTGTGGATTGTGCTTGCTGGGCAGCTAAAATATGATTTAACTACAGACTACTGTTAATATGAAGGGGTGGCAGGGAATTAATTTGACTGTAAAGAAAAATAAAAATTAATAATTGATGTTCCAGTTTTCTTATTATTGTAGCCTTGTAACTTAAGTGTTTTGGGTGGCGGGGGTTGTATCTCCACAGCTGAAGAGCTCCCTTTCTCTGCTCCAAAGAAGCTTTGACAACCTGAACAAGACCCAGAATAGCAAGACGGAGAGTTAACCTCATAAAAGCCTACACAAGAATGAAGACGCGAGGGGTGAGGTTGGGGGTGGACATTCTACTGTCTCAGGACTTTTTTTACAATTTTTGCTCAGCAGGTGCCTCTAATAAAGGTCTCTGGATAAAACAAGGTGGATTTGGATCTCCCCTAGCTCTGAGAAACTTTCCTCAGTGCTCCCCTAAATATGACTTTTGTTTTTCCTTGTGAACAATGCACAGCTTGGAATTCCCTAGTGTGAATGAGTGAACACTTTTTGTACTGTACAGTAACTGTGATGTGCAAATTACAAGATGAAAACCAACCTTAGCAGAATGTTTGTATTTGAATGAAGTCCAAACTTCGGATTGCTATGAAGAATCTTACTTTGACAGAGAGAGAGAACGGGGCAGTTTGCACCTGCAGGATATTTGTATGCTTCCTCTGATGCATCCTCTACAAAACAAGATACATTTTTTTAGAGGGCTTTTCAGTTTCACTCAGCATTAGCCGAAATATTCTCTGACTTTTTAGGTCTGTCTCTGTTCTAGCCCATTTTCCCCTTTCCCGTGCCACACCTTTTTCCTAAGGATCCCCAAGAAAGGTTTCCTCTCCTCTCCTTCTGTAATTCCTATCAAAGGTGATGTTTTCTTATCTCCCGGCCTGAACTTTCCCAAATGGCTTGAGTGGGGAAACTGGAGGAGCATTTTGGTCAACTTGGTGGTCTTTTTTGGTGCCTTTTTCTTGGTCTCTTTCTTTTTTTTCTTATCATGTGGCTATTTCTAGAATCATGCCAGATCTACATTACAGAAACAGCTATGTGTAATCATCCTAGGCTGGGCTACAAACAAGTTTTTTGTAACTTATAAGGATGGGCTTTCATGCCAGTGTAGACTTTGGTGGGGAGGAGCATGACCAAGATGCATGTGATTTCAAATACAGGTTTCCCTTGCTTTATACAGGTTCTATATCTGCTCTTATGCGATGACCCTTTTTATACCAAAAATTCGTTGTATGCGAGGTAGATTCAGTGTGGCGGAAGCCCGCAGTCAGCTACTTTGTGCGTTGCATTGTGGGAGTGACATGCACCAACATAGTCTCCTGTGTAGATCTGTGCTCTTTGCTCGTTGTCTGTGATGTGTTTCTTTAGTTGCCATTTCCACTACGGTAACATTCATCACCACCCTGTGCTCGTGTGTACTGTCTGCTGTTGGTGAGTACCAAAATTGTCTTGTAAGTGGTAGAAATGGGTCTGGGCGTCAGTACAGTTGAAGTCTTGGAACATATCCCTATTTGTTGCATTGTAAAGTGAGTTCCCTTTATGTGAATTCGAGTTGTATGTGTGTTCCTGGAAAACAGTGCATAGTATAAAGCAAGGGAACCTGTATGTTGAAGATGGCTGTTTTATAACATAGGAAGGGCCACTGTTTTCTTCACTAGTTTACGTTAGGTTTGACTGGAACAAACCTGTTTACTGACCTGATACATAGTATAGGACTTGAATTTTTTAAAACAATATATCGGGTTGAAACAGGCCCTCTTTTAAATAACAGATACTTTTCTCCCATAGTCAAGGTTTATCTCTGTCCTCTCATCAGGTTATAACTCGCTTTTAATTTTTTCTAGTGCAGATGAGATTGCTTAAGTGTCTTTTACAACTAGAGTAATTTGGCTGTAATTTATATCTAAACTAACAGAGCTGTGTTACAACCTTTATTGTCCTAGGATTCTTGCCAGGTCTCCTGACAGGGCTATAGTTGTAGTTATTGTGAAATAGAAGACATGGCACTGTGCGGCAGTGGAAGTGTGAGCTCAGTGCTGTGCTCTGCATCCACTCACCGAAACGGGCCAAGTTGGTGACACCTATTAAGGTTATTATTTCCTGCTGTTGATATATTGGTGTGTCCTTTCGTATGTGGGTGGATATTAGCAGCTATGTTTAGCAGCTAAGAGGCGAGTGAGGTTTGTCAACCATTGATTTGATTGAAACATTCTGGCTTGTTTTTTGGCCATATGTTATACACTCATGCCAATATGTTGTCACTATGAATAGCAAAACAATCTGCTAGCGATTTGTATTGATCAGGAAAGATTGTTTTTTTTTTTTCTTTTTAGTTGCTCTTCTTCCCCTGCCCCTTCCTCCGGCCCCCCTTTCCAGACTTTGCAATGTGAGCCTAGTTCTGTCTTTTTAGAGAAGGTGGTTTTAATAGATTTTTTTTCTCCCTATTATAAGTTCTTTCCAGAACGGTAGTGCTATTTGGGATGTTCTTGTTGAGAAGCTGCTGCTGCTGCTGTTCAGGTCAGTTCCCTAGGTGTCTTGTGAGTGTCATTAACGGAGCCATTGTGTGGCCTAGATTACACCCAGCTGCATCTTTTTGGGTTTTGTTGTTTTGTCTTTTTTAAACAAAAGTGGGTAACATTACAAGAACTGTATCTGGAAGAGTTTTGTGCATGGCTGTTGATCCACTTGTTTTGACGCCAGAGGCAGCAGCCATACAAAAGCAATCATCTCGGTTTAACCAGATCCATGAAACAGCACACCTTGTGTGAAGAGGCTGGGGGTCAGCCACGGCAGGCTGAAGTCAGGGCAGAGCAGCACCATGGAGACGAGCTGGTTGGGAGACGCACGAGCTTTCGTCAACGCAGCCACCAAAGTAGGTCGTTGCTCACGAAAACCTTGAAGGTGCTGCCCTGCCATCTATGTTTTGGACAGACCCAGACGCTGTAAGGAGGAAGAGGGTCAGTTGAGGGTGGCCATGAAGAAGGTGGCTCTAGGTAGGGGGCGGGTGAAGCCCTGAGAGGGCTGCCTCCTGGGCAAGCGTGGGCTCCATGCACATGGCCTGGCCTGGGCTAGACTGGGATTGACCCCAGTGTTGCCAACTCTCTACGCTTCGGGAATGTGAAAGAGTTAGCTCTTTCTTTTATATGTCCTGCTGGACTCGGTGGGACCTCGGGAGAAAGCCCCAGGGGCAGCGGCCTTGAATTCCGGGCAGCGCTTGGGGGGGTGGGGTGCCCTTGTGACGTGGCTCTGCCTGGAATGTGCCCCTATGACGTAGCTGTGCCTGGAACGAGCCGGCCGGGGTACCCCTGTGGCGTCGTTGCGCAACAAACTGGCACCCTCTGGGCTCCCCCCGCGGCAAAGCCGCTGCA
>NW_005841947.1:999895-1046268 GCF_000455745.1 Alligator sinensis
GGCGGGGAGCGCGCGCACCTGGTGGCGGTGCTGTGCGACTGCCAAGACCTGGATGAAGGCTGCGACAGGTAGGGGCAGGGGGAACGAAGGGCGGCACCAAGGCAGGCAGGGAGCAGCAGGCAGAGCAGAAGATCAGGTAGGCTGTGTGGGGCAGGAAGTCAGGCAAGCCTGCGTGGGGCACGGAACAGAAGGCAGTGTAGGAGATCAGGGAGGGGTATGAGGCATGGAGCAGGAGAAAGAAGAGATCAGGGAGGAAGTAGAAGGCAGAGCAGGAACTCGGGCAGCATGGGGCACAGCAGAAAGCAGAGCAAGAGATCAGGTGGAGAACTGAAAGCAGAGCAGAAGATCAGGCAGGAAACATAGGGTGTGGGGCAGAGAGCAGAGCAGGAGGTCAGGCAGGGAGTGTGGGGCACGGAGCAGAAGGCAGAGCAGGAGATCAGGAAGCCTGCAGGGCATAGAGCTTTCTGCAGGAGATTAGGTGGGGAGCAGAAGGCATAGCAGGAGATCAGGTAGGGAGCATGGGGCAGGGAACAAAGCAGCAGCAGGTCAAGCAGGGGCATGAGAGAACAGAAAGCAGGAGATTAGAAAGAGCAGGAGATCGGGCAGGGAGCAGAAAGCAGAGCAGGTGTTTGGGCAGGGAGCACCGGGAAGCATATTAGGCTGGGGAGAGGGATCAGAGGGAGGGGACAGGGCTAATTTGTGGCACGTCTGCCCAAAAGGTTGGCTGCTGCTGCTCTAAGCAAAGCCCCGTGCCCCACTGGCGTGGAGGCTTGGCGATGGGTGCTGGCGGGCAAAGCCAGCCTAGCCCCAGCCCCGCCCCAGTTCTTCTTCAGGAGGCTTAGGGTGGTACCGTGAGGCTGCTGGCATTGGCCTGAAGTCTCTCTGCATCTGAAGGCCAGAAGCCTGCTTCCTTGGGCTACTGAGGCGGCCCCGGGGAGTGGGAGGAAAAGGCTGTGCTGGTCCTCTCCTCCAAGATACCCACCAGTTGCTCTGAACAGGCGCTGCAACGTGATGAATTGGCCATGAAAACACCATTGCATTGGAACTGGTTTCTGGGTCCAGGTTGGGTTCGTTAAAGTTGGCAGTTGGAATCAGACATGATGGAGACTAGGGGAAAAATGGGGATCTGGTTTTAATAGAGCAATAACCTTGCAGTGATTTTTTTTTAAAGGTGTTTTTTTTTTTCCCCCAGAGGCACAGTCTGTGTCCCAGAAATATTAAATCTACAGCAGAGAGGCTCAGGCTGTGGAAGTGGGGAGGGATCTGTGGCATGAGAGTTAATGCGACTCATTAGCAAAGCACTGGAGCCTCATGGTTTCTGCCAGATTGAGGAGAGGCTGGGCTCCGGGAGGAGCAATCAGCACAGAAGTGTTCTCTTGGCTCCGGAGTGGGATGTGAACAGATGCCTGTGCTTTCCTCTAACAGGTTGCTGACGTGCAGATCTCTGCCCCCGGGAATGCTGGAACGAATCGCAGACACTGTCTCAGACCGCTTCCGCATCCCCTGGTTTACAGGGGCTGTAAAGGTCAATGTCAGCCTCATCCCCCCTCTGGTCTTGCTGCCCGTCTTCCTCCATGTTGCAGCTTTGCACTTCCTGTTGGCTTTTGTCATCCTGACATCCCTTCCTATCGTGGTGCTGTGGTACTACTACCTCACCCACAGGCGGAAGGAGCAGACTCTCTTCTTCTTAAGCCTGGGCCTGTTCTCCTTGGGCTACATGTACTATGTGTTCCTCCGGGAAGTGGTGCCCCAAGGCCACGTGCACCATGCTCAGGTGGCTCTCCTTACCTGTGGGCTGGTTCTCATGCTGGTGGCCTTGTCTCGAGCCAAGAGAGACCCTGGCTACCTTCCCAGCTGTACAAGCAATGACAAATCACCGTGTCAAGGCAGCACCGAGTTGCTAAGCAGGAAAGTCCTGGGCATTGCCAATGGGCTCCAGGGAGCAGCTGGGCCTGGTGTCCCCAGCAGCCGTGTTGTGAATGGGGACACCAAGGGCTATTCCCGAACACCTGCTGAGGGATCCGCCGAGGCAAAGGAGGACTGGTGCCCCAAGTGCCAGGTGGTTCAGCCAGCCCGAGCTGGGCACTGCCGGCTGTGTGGCAGGTGTGTACGGAGACTGGACCATCACTGTGTCTGGTAGGTTCTGTGAGCTGCCGAGATGGCTTTTTGTGGTCTCTGGTCTGCATGACAGATCAGGCTGTTTCTAGCGAGGGACTCGCAGGCTTTCCCCTCTATATTCAGAGCTGTTCTTTCACCCATATGAGGTGACCAGGAGCCACAGATGTAGCAGACGCTATTCCCAGACTAGTGTTTGGTCTCTACACCCTTCTTTGCAGGGAACCCTCCAGCTGTTGTTCTAGAGCTGTGCTAGAACCCCCACAGTGGGATTGGACAGAAGGGACATGGGCTCCTTGCTGCCTTTCCAATGTGCTCTGAACAGGAGCAGATGTGACCTGCTCAAGTGCCTGCAATTTGTACTGCCCTGGGAGCTGCCTTGGTGCTACTGCAGTAGTGGCAAGAGTGTAAAGCATAGGCACCTCTGACAAGATTGCCACCTCCCTCTCTTAGGGCCCCCTCTGTCAGGCAGTCTGCAGTGTGTGGGTGACTCCCACAGGAGTCCTTTGTATCTAGATGCCATGGACCTAGATCAGTGGTTCCCAACCTCTTTAGACCGCAGACTGGAAGTGACCAGGGACTAGCAAACTGGACCGGCAAGCTGCAGTCCAGAAGTGACTGGCGTACTGCGAACCAGCAGCCAACGCTTTTTTATACTTGGTATAAAAAGGTGGGCTACCGGTCTGCAGTATGCTGGTCACTTCCAGACTCGTAGACCAGCAGCCAACCCTTCACGGCCTGGTACAGGGCTGCGGCCCAGGGGTTGGGAACCTCTGACCTAGATCACTGCCCAAAGCCCATGAGTGATTTTTCTTTGCCTGCTGGCTGTTATATAGATGCATCTTGGAGCCAGATTTCCTGACAGGAGAGAATAAGGGAGATGCAAAGTATTTAACCCCTTCCTTTCTTTGCTCATTGGAGGATTAACAGCTGTGTCGGGGAGCAGAACCACCAAGCATTCATCCTCGTACTCTCCTTCTTCCTGCTCACTGCTGTGTATGGGATCATGCTGACCCTGAACACCATCTGCAGAGGCCAGGCCATATTCTTGGC
Organism: Alligator sinensis; assembly: GCF_000455745.1. Taxonomy (NCBI): domain Eukaryota; kingdom Metazoa; phylum Chordata; order Crocodylia; family Alligatoridae; genus Alligator; species Alligator sinensis. Next base: position 1,003,064 of record NW_005841947.1, read on the forward strand.
ACTGTTTTACTGCCCAGGGGTCTATTCGGACTACAGGTGAGAAATCTGCTGTGGGCCAGGATGAGGGGTGGGGACTTTGGGCCTTTCCTGAGAGGTCATACTGTGGAGCTCTGCTCCCTTTTCTCCTGCAGCTGCTGAGAGGCTGCCCCTCCATCCCCTGTGGTCAGCATCTGCTCATTTTACAGATAGGGAAGCTGAGGCACAGTAAATTTGCCAGTGTCATATAAAAAAGTCTTTGGCAGGATTTGAAAGTAGGTCCCCTGTGCCTTAAACAACTTGGTCCTTTCTTCCTGCTCTGTCCTTTCACCCATCCTCAGTGTGTGAGGCTTCCAACTCAATGTTTTCTCACTTAATTCCTTTACAGTCCCTGCTACTAGAGTCCCAAGCCTTTCTGCCCTCCCTCCACAGCCTTGTCGTCTTCACCTTGGCTGGCTGCATCTTATCATCCCTTCCCCTTCTGTCTTAGTTCGTCATCCCTTAGTGCCAGTATGTGTGTTCCGGTATCTCCTGAAAACTTAGAACCAGATCAGGTTTTCAGTATGCTAAGCACCTAGGAAGAGTTAACCCTAAACTTCTGTGAATCTGTGAACTTGGCTTCAAAGGGCTTATGGTCTGAATAGGGGGATGTTGGGGGCAGGAGGATTGGGTTGGAGGAGTGCAAGGAAGTGGTCAGGGTGACAATTAGCAAAGGAAGTGTCAGGCCCAAGTTTTGGTGGGATTTTTAGATGTGTGATGTAGCTGGGCAATGCCCAGGAAGCAGGGAGGAGAAAGGTTGATTGGAATGAGGAAGAAGTTGTAGGAAAGGAGGTGAGAGGGCAAGGGAAGGGTGTTGCCATGACTGCATCAGAGTCCAACACAGATGGAGGTGACAGTGGCTGGTGCTGGCTGCTGCCAGGTGGGGTGGGACCTTTCTGACCAAGAGCTGTTTGTTTAGGATGCCAGTCAGGTAAGTCAGGTGTCCTGGTTCTTCTCCCTGTTTCCCCCCCATGACTTGCTGTACGACCCTGGGCACATAACTTCGCTCCTGTGGGCATCAGTGTGTCCACCAAGAAGGAGGTGGAGTTAATACCCCTCTCTATGGGAGGTAGCAAAGGGGCTGGCCTAGTAAGAGAGCACTGGGTTGCACCGCAAGGGCACCTGGGTTCTACTTGTGGCTGGGCCACTGGCTCGGAGTGCCTGTGGGCAAGTCACTTCACTTGCCTGTGCCTCAATTTTCCCATCTGTATCATACGGGTAAGAGTTTGCCTGCAAAGAGCACTGTGCAAGAGCAAGGCATTGTTTCAATTTAACTTGTTTTAATTTAACCTGTGTCAATTTAACTTGCGGTGTAAATGTCATTGCATCCTTGTGGAGGGTTGCTGTGAGGTTTTAATGTTTGGAAAGGCTTGGGCTCATCTGAGGCAAGGGGCTGCAGAAGAACACTACTGGCTATTGTAAGCGGTGAGGAAAGGGGTTGAAGGGTTGTGTTACAAGGGGAAAGCAGCTGTGCCAAAACCTAAAAGGCTGCCATCTCTCATCTCTCTCTCCTTCCCCCCCCGTCTCTCTTATCCTTGCTGCCAGCTCTGCTCTGTTGTTTACCTGTGTGTGGTACTGCACCATTGTGACGTCTGGCATGGGCTACATCCTCCTCATCCAGCTGCTGAACATCAGCTACAACGTGACTGAGAGGGAAGCTCGGATGGCTCTCCGGGACAACACCGGGCGTCGGCTTTTGGGTGGGTTGGTGGTAGATACGGGTCAGTATAACCGAGGTTTCCTATGCAACTGGGGCCAGTTCTTGAGTCTGGGGTCACCTGCCCCACTGCGCTCTGCTGAAGACGTCGTGTGAATGCGGTCTGCCTGCGGATCACGTTGACTTGCGGTGGAAGCGAATGCTGCCTGCCTTCCACTGGGCTCCCAACACCATTCCATTCTGGGTTGACTTGCGGGCTGCTCATATCATCAGCATCTAAAGAGGCACTGAAAGCCAGATGTGTCTCGCAGGCTGTCAGCTAGCAGCAGGTAGCGTAACCAGTTAAGCCATACACACACTGTGGGGGGTAGGGAAGAAGACACCGTCCTTCCTTCCTGCTCGTCTCCATCATAAAGAGATTTGTGCACAGGGTTCACCAGGCTGGCACAGGACTCGGAGAGCCTGGGCTCTGGCAGGTCTGCACTCATGTAACAAGATTGATGCCATCCAGTGCTGTATTTCAAGGCCTCATTGTAGGGGTCAGAATGAAGTCCCTTACTGTTCCTCCCACCCCTTTTTCACCCACATGCAATATTTTGCAGCTGAGCGGATGCCTGGAGCCAAGAGCAAACCTGCCCACTGTTGGGGTTGGGGTTTCAGATAGCTTGGAGGATATTTAAAAAGGGCACCATCTAGTGGTAACTTTTTTTCCTGTTGGACCCCTCCCTTCTCTCTTGTGCATCGTTCTCCATCTTTCCTTCCATCCATCAGTGTTAGTGCTTCTATTAAGTGCCTTTGTGAGCAATACAACTCTAGGGTTGTCTGAAACCATCTCAGCTCTTAGCCTGCCAAAAAGGTGTTATTCCATCCTTGTCTCTGACAGAGTGAGAAGGGAAGACTGGTCCCATTGCATGCAACAGTCCTTTCTCATCTCTGTGGCTCTCTGGGGAGACTGAGTTAATCCCAGGGCTTGACTTGACTTCCTTGAAATATTTTTAGCTCCGTTAGCAACTTCAGCCATCAGAGACCTGTTAAATATTTTCCAAGGAGGAAAGCTGTTAGTTCCTAAGTAACTTAGTAAGTAGTATGTTGTAGCTGTAATGGACCAGGGAGATGACAGAAGCAAGATTTGTGACATGAGATCATATCTTTTCTTGGCCCACCTTGTAGAGATGGGAAGATGACATTTTAGGCTAGAAGTGTCACATCAGGACTGGCAGAGCAAGTCACATTCCAAGCTAAGGACAAGCAATTAGAATAATTGCTTTAGTTTAACCAAATTTGGTTAATGATTTTGACCATTTGAAAAGGAGAAGGGTGTTAATCAACTGTGGGCCACTTCCCTCAGGTGGTCAAGTTTATGAACAAAATTCTTCTAACATGCTTTCAGTTCTTAGTTCCCCCTTGGAGCGTGACTGCCTCTTTCCCAGACATGATGAAGTTTGCATCCTATCTCTTCCGAACTGTATCAGTAGGTGTAATAAGTAGCTCTGGAGAGGAGGTGGCCTCTGAGATGGGCAAATAGTCCCTCGCCTGATGATGCTACTGCCTTTATAATGACCTCTGTCCTTGTCAGGAGGAAGTGTGTGTGGGGTGGGGGGGGGGGGTTGGGGTAAACTACTCTTGATTAGTATCATTTTGATCCTTCTATTCTATGATTTCTGGTAGATGGCTCCCCATAGAAATTCTGCATTTTGGCTCCTTCTCTTCCATTCATTAAGAATTTTGTATGGGTCCTGGTAATCAACCTGTTTCTCAAAGGAGTCAGAAAGGTGAGAACAGAGTGATCCCAAAGGCAGGGGCTGAAGGAAGGACCCCAGAGGAGGCACCTGAATGAAAATACCAGCTCAGTGTGGTGCTAGATGATCTGATGTCTTGTTTCACCTGCACTTCCCTGGGCTCCTGTTTCAGGCAAAATTGGTGAGCTGGTGTGTTTTCAATCAGTATGTATATGTTTTATGAAACACCTTCATAATTTGGGATACATGGCTGGAAAAGCCCAGGACTTTGAGAGCAAAGCAGTACTAATGAGCAGAGCTGGGATGCAAAAGTAGAGATGGGAGGAATTTTGCTCTAATTACCAATAAATGTCCACTCCATTACTTAGTTATCTGTGGTGGAAGATAGTGTGGGGCTGCTTGGAGGCTGGAACTTGGCACATGAGGTTGTCCCTTCCAAACAGCTGGTAGAGGCCTTTGGCAAAGAATGTGGAGGGCCAAGTTTGTCTTACTACTGTAACTTTGGCCCCCAGAACTGTCAGCCCAACACCTTTCACAACCATTGTACGTACTTGCAACACACTGTCTAAATTAAGTTGAAATAATGACTCTTTGCACTGTTCTATTCTTTGTAGCAGCATGTGTGCTTTCCATAATGCAGAGGTAATTAGTGAGTCTTAGGGGACTGCTGCGCTTGGAGCCCAGAGATGTGGAAAGAGCTTTTATTTGATTTGCTTTTTTGTGAATAGTTCTTTGTGGGAGGGGATGGGGGATCCTTGCTTCTTTCCTGGGACTGGGGATGACCCAAGGAAAGTGGAGACTCCAGCCCCCTGCTGATCCCTGATGCAAAATGAAGATCAGTTGCATGTCTCGTGTTAATCCCTCCAGCACCTAGGAGGGACTCGGATTTCATCTGGGAAAGCCCAGGGTCATACTTGCATCAAAAGCTTTATGTCCATGCTAATTAGCTGCAAGTGTTTCCATAGCAAGAATGTGTATAGAGGGGCCTGCTGGGATATGCTGAAATCAAGGGGGAGCCTGTAGGGAGGGGAATCTTTATGGCACTGCACTCGACAGCAGGACAGTAATTTGGCACGCCTCTCTCCTGTTGGGACTTTGGAAAGGCTGGAGAGATGGGTGCCTTCTGAGCCAAAAATTAAAAAGCACTTGAAGCAGCATAGTTTAGAGCACAGAACTGGCGGGGGGGGGGGGGGGGTGCTTCCCTCCCCTGCTTCAGGCTTCTCTCAATCAAGTGAGGGAACCGGTGTGCTGGTTTGTGTTTATCAGCATCCTTTTGTAGTGGGAATCGGAACTGGCTGGACACAGCCTGGATTTTTGCAGCAGCAGATCTGTGGACTCTGTGTGGAGCAAAAAGGCCATAAATTGCACCCTTTTTTTTTTTTAATGGCCATCACCTTGTTTACAATCCAAGCCTTCCTCTTGGAAGATTACCTCATGAATGCATTTTGGAGCTGGAAAGCACAGTCCAAGCAGGAAGCGCTCCGTTTGAATAGGCAGAAGAATGTGGCCACGCACTGCAGACTTTGCATTTCTGATTGTTGGACCTTCCTTTGAATACCCACAGCTATTAGCAGCAAGTCAACGAAGGGTAACTGCCTCACAACGTTGGTAGGGATGGTGGACTGTCTTGTGTGAAGAACGTTCTGTTTTACTCGTCTTGTCTTGCTTGACCCCACATGGTCTCACTGGTAGCAGAAAGCTAATATCTGGTACGGTACTGTGGGATATAAGGGATTGGCTTGGGGTCTGGGAGGAAAGGGCAGCAGCATGAAACTTACAGCCTGTTGGAGCGCTGTGGTGTGGTAAGCTGGTTGGGGAGGAGGTTGGCTGGACAGGTGAGCTCCAGGTTGGGCACTCTGCTGAGATCAACTGATGTTCAAGTGGAAGCTCCTCAAGGCTAGGTCATGCTTTTTGTCTGTGAAGCATCATGCATACATGTATAGCAATGAAGAAATATAGTCCAGGCCCTTCAGAGTTCTTCCTGTGCAGTGGCAGACTTTAAAGTCATTCCAAAAAAACCCCCCAAACAAACCAGGGAAGGACTTCAGCCATTTATTTTTTTCCCCATCAAAATTTTGGAATGTCTGTTTTATCCCCCCCCGCTTTTGTTCTCCTTTGAGGCTTCTACTGTTACTCTGTGGTGGGCATTGTGCAGGCCAGGGTGAACCTGAAAGAGCCAAGGCTCTCATAACCAACATACATATCTGCACAGAACCAGCAATCACCCAAAACACACCAAAAAAGCTGTGATATACAGCCAAGCCCTCAGATACCACCGCATCTGTACTGAAGAGAACACCTGGGATCGCCACCTCACCAATCTTAAAAAGGCTTTCACCCAGCAAGGACACTCCTCCAGAGAGGTAGATCGCACGTTTGAAAGAGCCACCTGGATACTACGTGAAGAACTGCTGCAGTACAGAAGAAAACCCCCCACAAATCGCACACCGCTGGTTATGACCTATCACCCATCCCTTGAACCTGTACGGAAAATCCTCAAACAATTGCAACCCATACTAGAAAAAGACCCTATTCTTAAAAAGATCTTCCCAGAGCCACCCATCCTAGCCTTCAGACAAGCACCGAACCTCGCCAACCTCATCACCAGAAGCAAACTTCCTCAAGCCCAGAACACACCAAAAGGATCCAGACCGTGCCAGGACAAGAAATGCAAAACCTGCCCCCACATCTCCACCACCCCCACTATTACTACACCCCACAACAGAGCCATCAGCATCCCAGGATCTTACAGCTGCACCTCCAGGAATGTAGTATACCTCATCCAATGCACCAAATGCCCTGATGGCAGATATGTAGGAGAGACCAGACAACAACTGCGCACCAGAATGAATGCACACCGGAAATCCATCAAAGACAGAAATACCCAATTACCGGTGGGGGCACATTTCTCACAGGAGGGCCACTCTCTCTCCAATCTCTCAGTCCTGATCCTCAAGGGAAACTTACACAACACTTCCCAGAGACGAGCCTATGAGCTCCATTTCATCAACCTCCTGGATACTAGAGATCATGGACTAAACATAGACATTGGATTTTTGATACATTATAATCTGCCTGGCAACTGACTCCCCAGCCCAGCCCAGCCCCTGGCTTCTTTACTTTTCATTCCATCCAGGAAGAGCACACACCAACTGCTGCAGCTTCCTGAGCCTGACGAAGGGTTTTTGAACCCGAAAGCTTGCTTAATAACTATTCTCCAACCATTTGGGTTGGTCTAATAAAAGATATCAAATTCACCCAAGGAACCTTGTCTGCCAAGGCTCTCATAACACTCGCCTACTGTTGTGGTATCAAACCCATGCACAAATACTAGTGCCCTATTTGGTGAATTCAGTGCTGCTGATGCACTAGCTGCATGTTGCGAGCGATAACTTGGCATTCTGCCTTAACTGTGTCTTCTCAACCATGTGTTTGTTCTGTGTAGACACTCTTGTAGACCAGTCCTAGAACTGTCGGTAACCCATCCCCACCACTTAACCTTTAGGGGTATTTTTTTTTTTTTTTCAAATGACTGAAGTTACTGCTGATCAAGAATTGCCACTGCCAGTGATTCTAAACACATTTCTGCCTCCATGCTGTAATGGTGCTTTTATTTTTTCAATGTAGATTGTTTCAAGTGTCTTAACCTTTTACAGCAAATTTTTTTTTTCTCTAGAGTGGATACTGCCTCACTGCCTAGTATCTTAAGAAAGTCATTGAGTATATGATTCTCTATGAATGTATATTGCCTTATTAGGGCAGGAAGCATACATGCATTTGTGTATGTGTGTTTTTGCGTGCAGTCATGAACAGTTCCTTCTACTGTTTTCAGTGAAGCTTTCGGCTCCCTAAGACTTTCTTCCAGCCCCAGAATGCTTGTAAAGCGATGATCCTGCAAGAAGCAGATGAGGTTCTTCCTGAAATTGCAAATTGGACTTCTCAAGAGCTTGTGTCTTTATGGAACTGTTTTTAATGATACAGTGAAGGATACAAGATCTAAAAAAAATTGTTTCTATTTAAGAGTGTGTTGGGTAGGTTTTTTCATCCCTAGGTTTTGGGAGGAATCCTAACATGAAATGCTGTACTTGTGAGCTTTATTGAAAGAAGTGTTATGCGTCCACTTCGTAACATGGCCAGCATGTTGAGATGGATGCAGTTCTGATTTTCAAATAAACAGTTATCTATTATCTATGGCATGGTCTTGGTTAATATATCCTCTATTGCAGGGGTCAGCAACCTATAGCTCACGGGCCAGATCCAGCTGGTTTCAGCAGCAAGGGACTCTGCTCATGCTGCAGCCAGGCTCCTGGGCCTTGATAGAAGGGGAGTTCTCCCTGTGCTAAAACACGGCAGGGGGGAGTAACAGTGGTGGCCAGGTCCAAGTGCTTGTTCATCTCGGACCCAAGTGGGGTCATTCTGGCCCCCTGCCGGAAAAGGCTGCTGACCCCTGCCCTATTGCCTTACAAGGCAACTGCATGCTTCAGGGCAATTCTGCTGTATTCCAAAAACCTACATTTCCATTTAGGCTCAGTAAAGCCAATGGTGACTGAAAGTTACTTACTGGCCTACGGTATTTTCAACTCAAGAGGTAATTTTTAGAGAGAGAGAGATTGGCTGGTATGTTTAGAAAATAGGAATTCTACTTAATTTTTTCCTCAAGTTTTAGTTTTTGGCTTTGTTTTGCATTAGAATAAAACTTGGGTGTTTGTTTTTTTTTTTATTACAATTTTTTTTTTTGGCAAAGATTTTTTCCAAAATATAGAGTCTGTTACCATGGTGTAAACAGGTGACTAGAGTACTTGCCTGGGATGTGGATTTTCTGAATGACAGCATGGTCCTGAACCTGGGTCTCCTATATCTTGGGTGAGTTAATTCCTTTTGAAGGTTAAAGTTACTAACAAAGGGAAGATAAATGGGGACTCACTTGTGCTCATGGCTAGGCACAGGTTGTGCAGTCTTTATAGCTGTATCATGGAGGAACCTTTAATCTAAACTGAATTCTCCGTATGTATGATCTTGAAGATAGTATGGCATTTCTTTCTCATGAAAGATATGGAGAGGCCTAAAGGCCAAGGCCAGGTGTAGGGCACTTGCCTGGGTGATAAAAGGGACAGGCTCAGCTCTGGTTGTTATGCCTTGAACTTGGCTACCCAGCCTATAAGACTGTCTTGAGGGGAATTCAAAAGAAATTTCCTTCATGAGCATATAACTTGAGGATCGTTGCACCTGAGTAGATTAGTCCCTCCAATGGTTCAATTTTTTTAATGAATTTTTCAGACAGGCATTTTTAGCCTGGCTTTTTACCAAGCGTCCAATGGACAGCTGGCAACCCTGCAACCTAGGGGACCACTTGCAGAGGCAGGGGGATCACCTGACTCCTTCCCTGCCAGTATCAGCCCATGTGACCGACCCATAGCACCTCCACAGCCCACCATTGCGAACCACTGCTCTAGAAGATTGGTTCTTCACTCAGTTTTAACTCCTGTGTTATAGGCTTATTTCAACTAGGTGGTTACATGCAATAGTAAATCCTGTGAAATAGCTTCTAGTTAAAAGCCTTTAATCAACAAAAGGCCAGCTGTATTCAGGGCAAACATGCTCAAATATAGCCTCAGTGGGGAGCCTAAGCTTTAGCATGAGCTGTACCGGGCGAATTAAAAGTGCAATTTGCCCTGTCCTAGGCTAGAGGTCTAGGTGTTAGACTTTCATAGCTGAATCCTCCTCCATATGCATCTTTAAATCCAGGCTAATTTGAACAAGCTTCCTGAGGAACCAGGAGTCTTACCTACATTAGCACAACACTCCATGCAGGATATACTAGCCCTTGTATACATGGCACCGCTCTGACATGGCTACGTTGCTTCTGGGACTGAAGCAGCTTGTTCAGAGCTAGCTCAGGTACCTCTACATAACACTGCGCTGGGCTATAGGGTCAACCCTCAGTTAATTACCATAATTTCTACACAAGTGCTGGGTGGCATGTATAGAATTATGTTAGCTGTCATAAAGGGTACCGTTTTCCTCACCCCAGACCCTGTGTCTACAGGTTTTAGCAGCTCTCCCTCATGGGCTAGGTTCTGTGCAGTTCCACAGCACAAGGGCTGTTCAATGACACTGCTGTCTTGGATTGTCAAAGGACTCAGTTTATTTATCCTTGCATACAGCCACAGCGTGTCACCTCCATAGAGGATATGGGCTACAGAAAGGTACCCAGGACTCTGCTCCAGGATATAAAGGCACGTTTTGGTTCTGGGCTGGCTTTTCCTTAGGGCAGATGTTTGAGTCTCACTTCTACAACCAGAGTCTAACTACAGCAAAAACAATCCCCATGTGGACTGCATTTCAGCTGGAATTTATCCCGCACAATGTCTTGCTACCTACCAAGCAAGGTGTTGCTGTTCTATTGTGGGGCTCAGAAGGCAGAAAGCAAAGCCAACAGCCTGGTTGCCAGCGTTACGCTCTGTCTGGAAACAGAAGCACCAGAAAGAGGTTCTGGTAGGTTATCCATCAGCCTACCACCCCTCCTGCCCCACATGGGGAAGAGCTTGGGTCCCTCAGATATGAGCTTGCACCCCTACAAACACAGCCTTCCTCTTGGGTTTGTTCTGCTCATCATAGAAGCTGCTCTTCTGTCCCCGTTCTGCCCTAGTTTGTCATGTGCAGAAGTCGGGGAGAATTTCAGCGACTCTCCGCCGCAGCTGCTCCCTCCTTGCCTCTTTCTCTCTTTCCTCCTTCATCAGGGCTGGGTATTGTCTCCAGGCATGGAACATTGTCAGAGTCATTCTCCTTTGAGAGACATAAAAATAGAAAGAACGGAAATGAAATGGGGGTGGGGGGTGGGAGTGTAACGGATGGTCTCCTCATGCCCACAGGCATCAAAAGCCTCTGCTCTATCACAGTTTATCCATAGTTCTTCCCATAAAACACAGAAAGGATTAATCTCTATTGCTACAGCTAGGGCAGTGAGAGGTTACAGCTATCTAGTGCAGGTGTCTTAATTGTACCTGTCAGTCATTCCAGAATAATAATGTACTACTCTTCTCAGTCACCTGTCCTCAGAGGACCCAGCTCACCTTTCCAGCTGGATTCATTTGACAGTGTTTGTTCAGTGCTCTGAAGAGAGGATGCTACAGAAAGGCTAAAACAGGTCCTATAAAGTGGAGGGGGCAAGAAGGACAACCTTTCTTAATGTAAACTGCTTGCTAACAAGCCCACGTACTGTCCCTTGGCCTGGGTCCTTCTCCACACCTCCAGTTTACTATGCCTGTTACACTGATCCAAGCACCTTCTTAACTCTACTTATTTAGCCATGTAAATCCACCCTGACGTTGAACTGAGAGTGCTCTTCATTGACAAACAACACATGTTTTGGTTTCCCTGGCTTGTCCCAGGACCCAGCAGTGATGGAGCTTGTCAAGGGTGATCCTATGTTTACTATTGTATTTAGAGGGTGTAGACAGATATGTTAACATTGGTGTAACCTAAACTGGTGTAAAAAAACAAAACAATGTCAGTTATGGTGATGTCCACAGCCAAGAGGTGACCAGCTCTTCCCAGGTAGTTACCCACAGCAGGCAGTAATACAGTACCTTGCTACTAGGGGCAGGTAACTACCACCCTGTTTGCATCACGCAAATGGCTACCATGGAACAAAATTGACCAGAGCTGGAGCTATGCCAGCGTAACTTAGGTTGCTGTATCATTATTCCGGACTCTGAGTAACTCCCCCAGTGTAGATTGATTTACACTGGTGTGGGACTGTACACTATGTCTATTCCATATTTACACTGGCCTAAAGAAAGACTACACTAGTGTAATTGTGTTATGTATCTGCACATAGAAAAGTGAGTGTGATTCTACATCTCTGCTCTGTATGGTCTTTGGCACTGGACAGGTAAAATACTTAAAATCAACCTAATCAGTATTATACTAGTGTTTAAAAAAAAAAAAAAAAAAAAAAAAGCAAAAGATGCAAACCTCTAAACTTGGGTAACTTTCCCCTGAAATAATCAGGATAAATCTTTACTACTATAAGTTATACCACTTTGGATGCTGTCAGTCCACATCCATCCTGGAGTAGCTCTTTGCTACAGGTAACCAAGCTGTTAGCTCATCTGCCCCTGAGTGGCAAAGCACAATAACAGCCACCTATTGTGTGCATTACCCTGGGATCTATGCACATCTGTCTGTTCCTAATCCAAGTGTAATTCAGATGTGTATATAAAAACAATCGAACCTATAAAGAGGTATGTGTTAGTCTCTCATGGCTGTTTACATTTTGTTACAGCCAGTAAAGCAAACAGCTCAGGGCACAGACAAACTAAGCTGTGTCTATTCAGCTTTATCATTAACAAAGCCATTATTTCAGATTCCTTTGCAGAATCATGTACTGGCAGAATCGAGTAAGAGCAGAAAAGGCAGAGAGAATCAGCTGGATTCTCAGATTGCAAATAGAGATTACAGCTAAGCACATTTGCATTTGTAAACTGGGCCTATTTCAGCCTAGAACGTTGCTGAGTAAGACCAGTGCTGGAGATCACATAATATTATTCCTTGACACATTCTAATGCTGCTTTAAAGATTCTCTAAAATAGCTTTTTAACAGGAGCCATGCAGCCAAATCTATTAGTGGGCTTTAAAAGGCTTAACCATTTACTTCCTGCTGCCTTTTCCAGCAAATTCAGAACTGCTGGAAAGGGCAAGGGCCACTCCCTCCACTCATCTGCAGGTGAAGCCTCACCTGAGGCAATCACTGCTACTGGCAATTCCAGGCAAGTCATAAGTAGGGCCCTGAGAAAATTGTGGATTTCTCATAGAAAATTCATGGCATGTGCATGGCTAAAGTATAGTTTTTTTTATGGAATATTCACGAAACTACACTGATCTTGGCAAATGGGTCCCGGTAGTTCCGTGAATATTCTGTGAAAAAAGATACTTTAGCCACGCATGTGCGGCAGGCATGCACACCATAGGCAGCAGAAGGTCAGGGCTAACAGGGCTTAGCTTCCCCCAAATGCAGGGCAGTGGTGGCAGTGCAGAGGGCCACAGGGCAGCCCGGGGGCACAGGCTCTGGGCAGCTGCAGCAGTGGGGGTGGGGCGTGCACAGACATGGAGCTGGGATCACAGCCCAGCAGTGTGTGGAGCAGCACCCACCACAGCAGGCAAGTCTGTGAAGGGGAAGGGGTGTGATGGGGGGGCAGATTAAGGGCCCCACTGTGAGGGAGAGTGTGGAGCAGGGGTGAATGAGGCCCTGGGTGGGTTGTGAGAAGGTTGGAGCCTGGGCAGCTTGTCTGGGGTGGGGGAGAGGCTCCCACCCCTGCGCATGCCCTAGGGTAGGCACAGGGGGCACATACCCACAGGGTTTGTGTGGGGAGAGGATGGGCTGCTGCTGTGAGCTGGGCTCTGCGCCCTGCTGCCACTGCCTCGGAAGCTTTACGAGCACTCATGGTGCTCTAGCGAGGTGCCAGAGGACTGGAAGAGGGCCAGTGTGGTCCCCATTTTCAAGAAAGGGAGGACCTAGTTAGTCTTACCTCGGTCTGGGGGAAGCTCTTCAAGAAAGTTATCCAGGAGCACATCTGCAAGGGACCAGCAGGGGAGTGTATGCTTAGGGGCAACCAACATGGGTTCATCAGGAGCAGGTCCTCTCAGACCAACCTGGTGGCCTTCTATGACCAGGTCACAAAATCCTGGGATGCAGGCATCGTGGTGGACGTAGTCTTTCGGGACTTTAGAAAAGCCTTTGACACTGTCTCTCACCCCATTCCCATTAAAAAATTAAGCGACTCTGGTGTCGAGCCCTAAACAGTCAGATGGGTTGCCAACTGGCTGGAGGGCTGTACCCAGAGACTGGTGGTGGATGGGTCTTATTCAACCTGCAGGGAAGTGGGCAGTGGGGTTCCACAGGGCTTGATCTTCGGGCCCGCATTGTTCAACATCTTCATCAGCTTCTTGGATGAGGGGGTGAATAGCACCTTGTTCAAATTCACAGATGACACTAAGATGTGGGGGGAGGTGGGCATGCTAGAGGGGAGGGACAAGCTGCAATCAGTTCTGGACAGGTTACAGAGGTGGGTGGATGAGAACAGGATGGGTTTCAACACTGACAAGTGCAAGGTGCTGCACCTGGGGAGGAAGAACCAGCAGCATACCTACAGGCTGGGGAACTCCCCTCATGAGCACAGAGGCAGAAAAGGATCTTGGAGTCATTATTTATTCAAAGATGAACATGGACTGCCAATGTGGGGATGCGGTCAGAAAGGCTAACCGCACCTTGTCATGCATCTATAGATGCATCATGAGCAGGTCCAAGGAGGTGATCCTCCCCCTCTATGCAACCTTGGTCAGGCCACAGTTGGAGTACTGCGTCCTGTTCTAGGCGCTGCACTTCAGGAGGGATGTGGACAACATCTAGTGGGTCCAGAAGAGGGCCACCCGCATGATCAGGGGGCAGCCGGGCAGGTCCTATGAGGATAGGCTATGGGATCTGACCCTGTTCAGCCTCCACAAGAGAAGGCTGAGAGGGGATCTGGCGGCCATCTATAAACTGGCCAAGGGAGACCAGCAGGCAATGGAAGAGTCCCTGTTCCCCTGAGCACTACCGGGAGTAACAAGGAATAACTGCCATAAGCTCACAGAAAGCAGATTCAGGCTGGATATCAGGAGGCGCTACTTCACAGTCAGGGCGGCTAAGATCTGGAACCAACTTCCAAGGGAAGTGGTCCTCACTCCTACCCTGGGGGTCTTTAAGAGGAGGCTAGATAGACACCTTGCTGGGGTCATCTGACCCCAGTACTCTTTTCTGCCTGTGGCAGGGGGGTGGACATGATGATCTGCTCAGGTCCCTTCCAACCCTACTAACTATGAAACTATAAGCCACGTGCGACAACATGTGTCTGCCACTGCTGTGCCTCTCCTGGGATGCATGCAGCAGCAGGATGCCCCACGCCCCTGGATGAGCTGCCCAGGCTCCAACCATCCCATGACACACCCAGGGCCCCACTCCCTCACTGTGGGGGCCTCAATCTGCCTCTCCCCCTGCTCCCTATACAGTCACCTTCATTTGGCTGCCTGGCTGTCCTGGCTGCACCCCCAGCAGCTGTCTGCAGGCTGCAAAAGCACAGGTTTCCCCTTGCAGGCTGGAATGGGAAACCTGCGCGCTTGCATGTTTTTCTGGCACAGGCTTGCAACCCTTAAAAGTCATGGTGTGGGGCTAATTTTACAGTATCTGCACAGTCCATGAAAACTGGCTTTATTTCCCCCCCCCCCCCCCCCCCCCGCCCACCCCATCCCCCCCCCCCCCGGGCCCTATTCATGAGAGCAGAATATCAGAAGCAAAACAGCAAGCCTCTCTCATGTTACTGAGGGCAAAGTACTTGTCTCAGGACAACAAGATGAATATCACAACTAAAATAAGACTTGAAAAGCCCGGACACTCAAAAATGCCTACAAGGTGTGTTTCACTTGGATTTAATAATCTCTCAAGAAGGAAACCTGTTTACCTGTTGTTGTGCTCAGCTGCAATCTTCTGCTTTTCCCAGAATGCAGTCTTTTCCTCATTGACTAGATCAAACCATGCCCAGAAGAACAACTTCTTCAAGGAGGCTGCATGAAACTTGCTTGCTTTCTCCTCCAGAGTAGAGAGGGAATCCTTGTACTGGGGAATGGATGCAGAAAAATGGGTGAGAATGTTCTCCTGAGCCCAGGGTTGAGAAGAAAAGGGAGGGAAGGGCTAGGAGCAAGTGGGACAGACAGCAAAGAGAATGCAGAGATTGAAGGAGTGAGGAAAGGAGCATTAGGAAGGATAGTGATGAGTGGGGAAAAGGGCTGGCAAGTGAAGCCAGAAGTGTTGGGAAGCCAAGTAAGTGGATGAACAGGGGAGTGGTGGGGCTGAAAGGGAGGTCAATGAGGCTGCAGACAGACTGCATGTCCATGTGAGGAAGAGTTTACCTGGAGCCTGCAGGTGCTTATGGTCAACCTTGCAGCTGGGCTCTGGAATGCAAGAGCAGGTGCTTAAACTAATAACATCCCCACCTTTTTGGCCTGAACTTACCTTTAACCAGCTCCTGAAGCCCCTTCTGAGTAGCATGCAGGAACAGAACTCCTCAGCTCGAGCCATCTTCCCAGCGAGGATCTCCTGTGTGTGTTGGAGCCAGGCAAGCAGGCATTTCCTTTGGAGCCCCAAGCAGTGGTGCCTTTGTGCCACCTGGGCAGAGTGAGAAGAATGGCCTGTTATCCAAAAAAACATGTCCTGGGGCTGCAGCTCTGGAACCTCTTCCATAAAACCACCCTGGCTTGAATGTAAAGAACCCAGCGGGGCCCAGCTTATGTGTGGTTTTACCCAAACTGGAAAGCTTCTTATATGTTCTGAAGCATCTCTCTCCCCATTATAGCTCAGACAAAGCTATAGGTCATTAACAATGACCATTTCTGGGCATGATCTCTGAGACAGAAAGGTGAGCAGCTTCCTGTGAGGAAGCAGGCTACAAGCAAAGTCTATTAGACTAAAGAATAGCGCCATGAGGAAATAAGCCTATCACTGAAGATGTTAAAACTAAATTAGACAGGATGCTAGTGAGCATTTCAAAGGGAGTTGTCTTACCATGTGCAAGCACTGACGGGCTGGAGTTTTGTGGGGTAGGGTTAGGGGTAGTAAGTAATGGTTGAGCTCTAAAAGTGTCACTCAGGTCTTGGACCATGCCTGGGGAATAGGTCTGCTCCAGTTCTGAAAGGCCATGTAACCTAGGCCACAACTCTAGCAGGAAAGAAAGTCAGTCCTGCTAGGAGAGCCTGGTTTGGTCACACAGCTGCTCCAACCCTGAAAAACTCTGTATCCTCAAAGCTCATCCTGGCAACAGCTTGCTCTAACTCGGTCTTATTTTACCTGGGAGCGATACTTTAATGAAGTTGCTGTGGGATTCTTTATAAGGAAAATACCTCAGCTACTGTGGGACCTAACGTTCCAGAAAGTTGAATTTTTTTCTTGTATTTTTAATGTTCCTTTTTATCTGCTTCTTTCCTCTTCAGTCTCTTAACAGTCCACAGCGTGGACATATCAGACTGCTGTTTGACAATGTATGCTAGGGTACCAGCTTTCACTGCCAAGGGAATGGACTGGAGCTGGGACCATATCAATCTGTTGCACCACTGGCTTCTATGATGCTGGTCACCAAGATGGATTTACAGAGCAGGTGCTTGTCACTCCCTCTCCCTCCTCACCAGATGCTCATGTGTGCAGTCAAATTCAGCCCTGCTGTAAGTTGGTGCAACTTGATGAATTTAAACAGAAGCTGTCTGCTTCCAGCAGAAATTAATCTGGCCAGTGTCCTTCATGATACATTTGAGCTTTCCCATGCCAAGAAGCACTTCACGGTATGCCATGGCTTCGCATACCACCATTCAGACACTGGTTTCCTTAGTGAAGTGTGTGTGGAGGACTTGGAAGCTGCTTCCTACTGTTCTCTGGAATTCTCCCTGCCTGCCTACAGGAGTGGAGGGATGATTGTATTTGAACAGGCCAATAGTCTGTCTGGCCCAGTCCAGATTCTGATGTTTTAAAAAGTAGAGGTCCCATAACACAGAGTTTCTCAACCTGTGGGTCATGACCCGAAAGTGGATCACAAGAATATATGAAAGGGTCACGAGCAAACTTTCAAAATGTATCATATTTTGCATACATTTTGAAATGCATGCTTGTGCTTCACCATATGATAATGCTGGCATACTAATAAACAGGGATCCAGGTTTTCCGTTTGCCATGGAAAAATGTGGATTTTCTCCTTTAAAGGAGAAAAACGTTGAAAACTGGGTTTCTCCTTGCAGGCTGGCAGAATTCCAGCCTGCAAGGGACTGCTTAGGGCTGGGAGGAGGGCAGTCAGGCAGGGGGAGCCATGTGCATGTGCATGCGCACACATACATGTGGGAGCCAGGCAGCATGGGGAGCAGTTCCCATAGCTCTCCGCAGGTAAGTCTATGGGGTGTAGGGGTGGGGGGACATAGAAGACGCACTGAAGGGACTGGGGGCATGGGGGCACAGGCAATGCATCAGGAGAGTATGGGGGGCATGTTCCCTCCTCCCCCCAGTGTGTGTGCCCACAGCAGAAGCAGGGCTGCAGCCTGGCCAGACCGATACAGTCAGGAGGCACTTCCACAGCCCAGTGGGTTGGACCTGGCATGGGAGGATGGAGCAGGGCAGTGAGACTCATTGCTGCTGCTGCTACCGAGACTCCTGCACCAGCTATGCTGCCAGCAGCACAAGGAGTAATGGACTGGGCAGGGGGAGGGGGGCATGCTGCCCTTGCCGCTTCCTGCTACCATCTGCTTAAGTGCTGGGCCTCAGCTGTACCGTGCCATCATGCCCTGGCCGCTGCTGTGACCACCACTGCTCCCCTTAGGCCATCTGGCTGCCAGACACCCCATCTCCCCTCTGGGGTAGAGCTGCACCCTGAAGAAACTGGTGGTGGCAGTGGCCAAGCGATGGCAGCAGGGTAGAGCTGTGGCTCAGTGCGCAAGCAGCTGGTGGCAGAAGGAGGTGACGGCAGAGCCCCCCCCACCCACCATCCATTACTCCTTGTGCTGCTGGTGGCATAGCTGGTGCAGGGGTCCCAGCAACAGCAGCAACAAGTCTCGCTGTCCTGCTCTGCCTTCCCATGCTGGATCCCGCCCACTGGGCCGTGGGTGGCTCCTGCCTGTGCTGGTCTGGCCAGGCTACAGCCCCGTGCCTGTTGTGGGCACACATGGGGGGGAGGGGCATTACCCCCCATCCCACACCCCCCTGCCCCATACACTGTGGGGCTGTTTTCTATTTAAACTACTAACTGGGTTAGGATTGGCCATCAATGGTTACAAATGGGCCCTGGTACAAAAAAAGGTTGAGTACCACTGCCATAACACACCAGACCCAATCATACTAGACCTGCATCAGCCTGACAATGTCTTCTTGCACAAGTGACTGACTTGCTTTGCCCTAAGTTTTAAGGACTGGCATGTTTATGGTGGTATAATTGTAGAGGTTCTCCTGCCACATACGTTACGCCAGACTGATTATTTAGTATAAGCTTGACCTCTGATCATATGGCAGAGAGTCCCAGGGCAGCAGAACAACCCAAAATGACTTATTTTGATCAGTTTTTAAATGAGCTGTTTTGGGTTATGGACAGACACAGTTTTCAACTGCTTTGAAAGCGGGGAGGGACTTGGCCCTTGGGAGCAGGCATCAGTGGCTAGGATGCAACTATGTCTGTTCCTAAAGCCATGTATGTAAGCTAAACAACTATAGCTTTAACACTGAATGAAACAGGGTTAAAATTACAATGGCTTTGCACTTATGTAGGAGCACATAGATTGAACAGTTAGAACAGCTTATAGCAGTATCATTCCATACTCATGAAACCCTTATGTCTGTATATACTCCTCCTTTCATGGTCTGCTTGTAAGTGGGGAAACCCTTTGTTATGTCTACACTTCATTATCTCTCTCACCTCTGCCATGTTTCCTCTTGCTCTTCCTTTCAAATTAAATAAGTGGAAGTCAGATTTTCAAAAGGACTGCATGTCATTGATTTTCAAGAAGACTTACAGGGCTAGAATATTTATGATGTTTGTGAAATTGGACTTAGACTCCTGAGTAACCTAGGCACCTCTGAAAAGTGTTCACTGTCCCCTACCCCCCATAGCCTCTCTCACACCCACATGCTTCTTATCTCTCTTTCTCTCTGCCCTTTCTTTGACTGACTGTGCCTTGTTTTATCAGGAGAAGGTGGCTAAATTGGAAAGCCATATTCAGAGATCCAAAAAAATCAAAGTCAAAGGCTGGCCCAAGCCTAACAGCCCACTGAACTAGCAGAGTTAGGGCACACCAGTTTCTATATCCAACAGCACCAGAGGAATGATAGGGTTAGCAATGCATCCAGCTGTCTTGGATTCATCAGCCCCGCAATGATCAAGCACCTACTTAGAGCCAGGTTGATTAAGGGGGCAGATTTCAACACAAGTTCAGGATACAGCTTCAAGCTCACCCCTCTAGAGCTCTAGCAGGATGCACCACCCATCCTGCTACTCTGCCATGCTACAGTCAAAGATATCACAGGTAAAAGCTGGTGCTGCTTGAGTGTACCATCAGAAATGCACTCTAAGGGGTGAGAAGGCAGGATGAAGCTCCTGCATGGGGATGGACATAAAGCAGATTTTCTCCTGGCTTTGCAGTCCATTACTTTTTCCCCATCCCCACTAGGCTGCTGCTTCCTTCCCTTCTCTTCCCTACTCAAGAGCCTGGTTCCTCTACTTTGTTCCCAGTTGGCACTTTACCACTATGTTTTCCTGGGCTTGTTTTCTCAGCCTCTTCCAGGGATCTAATCCCAACTTTCTCAGCAGGACCTTCTCATAATGTGTTCTGGCTTGTGTATGAAGCTGCTGCTCTCTCTCCAGCCTTCTCTGCTTCTCCAGTTCTTTCTGCAATTCAAAGAGCTGAGGTTTAACTCATCCTGGTATCCTACATAACCACAGTCTGTATATGGGGAGCCTAAGCCGGCAGGAAATGGGACTCTGTGGCTCATTTTGGTAGTAGCATGAGAGTGATCAAATAGCTCTGCAAACACACATCAGCTGCTTCTGAAATGAGTCAGCCAGCCAGGGCCATGTGTTGCAAAGGCATCAAGCTGTCTTCCTCAGATCATTGGGAAGGATGGTCATGTCTACAGAGAGAGTCACTCCAAATATTTAGGTCAAAGGAACAGAGAACCCAGGGCATGGGCTGTGGACCCTGGTCCCCTGGTTGCTGCTGCTGTAGAATCACTTGTTTGTTCAGGTGCTACCAGGGCTCCCATCATCATGACAGACTGCCCATGGCATACAAGCTTACTACAACTTGCTCATATAATAAGACCCTATTTCTGTTGCTTGTATAGACACTGCTTCTCTACTTGCATGTGTCTGTAAGCTGGTACAGAATTCTGCATCAGCTAAGTGCAATGGATCAACAGTGAACCTTTATGAGGAAAGTTCCTCAGCCTGAACATTGGTTCTGAAATCTAAGCTTAGCTGCTTGGGGGGATGGTAGACAATTTGTAAATGTACAGTGGTCTGATATACAGGAAGAGAAACCAGCATGCCTCATTTTTGCTCTAGGTAGAACAGTGCATCTAGGTCAGATTCCTTTGAGATTTAAAGCATTGTGTTATTTGGGTTTTTGGCACAGCTCATTTCCTCAGCAATAACCTTGAGGTGGCAGCACCTGGGCATAGCAGAGGAGGTGCTCCCATTCATTGAAAACTTTCTAGGGCTTATTTAGCTTGGTCTTCACATTTAGGAGTGATACAGCTGTGTGAAAGTTGGGGACATGAGCAGAAGAAAACAACCCAAGTGAGATGGAGTTACCGTGCAGCCCACCACAATGCAAGCTTCCCCCACACAACCTGGTTTACTGGTGTACCTCACTGGAGAGAACACCTGGGGACAAGAAAAGGGCCCTCTATGACCCAATCAATCCTTGGTACCTCTACCGAGACTGCCAGGAACAAGCTGACAACTGTAACACCTGTCTTTGTTCTGCAAACACCAGTCTCTCTACTAAGATCTTCAACCCATTTCAATCGGGCCCCTGAACAGCCACGAAAGAGTTACAGTACTTGCTCTCTGGTGTTGTGACTATGGGCCAAATGCATGCCATGTTCTGTTCACCAGTTTCTGCTGTCTCTTCTCTTCTCGCCTTTTCTCCAACTGGGCCTCTTTTTCTGCAGCCTCCTTTCTCTGACGTTCTTCTTCTTCAGCCTTCAGTTGGGCCTTAAAAATAAGGAAGTGGGTAGGTTTGAATTGGGGTTGCCATATTTGATTTTTTTTTTATTATTTTTTTTAGAGGGAGGTGGTACTTTCAGACTACAAGTCTACTAAGGTAAGCACCTTGTCTCTAATAGGGACCAGTAACGAACTTCAGAGGAAGGCAAAAAACCGCTCCGAATGCACCTGGCCTTTTGCGCAGTGATCTATAACAAGGTAGGGAAGGACACAGCATCAAACACGCTGGAGTAGAATATGTGACCACATGTCTCTAGGACTGGTTAACTTTACATGTTAGTGATAGTTAATCAGCTCCAGCCTCCCACCCAGCAATGAATTCCACAGGCCTTTTCTGCAACCTGTGAAGTTCCACTTTTACTCCCACGCAGAAAGCTACCAAAGTTATGGTCTCTTAACTGTCTTTTCCCCAGTGCACCACAATCACTAAAGCAAAGATGTTTAACTGAGGCAGCATTCGTGAGGTGCCCTTCATAATACTGCTTATTCCTATCGAGAATCTCTTCTGTCTGCATCATGGATTGCTTTCAGTTCAACAATAGTGTTGCCTTTGGTGCACACATCAAATAGCTGAAAACCACACTACAACTCCCATATCTACCACTGCACTACCTATTCCCTTTAAGCATGTTAACTGTAGATTGGCAAACTGATCTTGGTCCTTGCCCACCTCCAAGTTAAAGCCACTTCTAAGGGTTGGGTTATCTTCCTGCATCTCTCTCTCTCTTAGAAGGTACAAAACACCTCAGTTGCTGGTGGATCCTTATTTTGGGTGTCCTGATGCTTGTGCAACTAATGTCACCACTTTCGGAAGGTCACGCTGTTGAAGGAAAAATTCAAGCATACTTCACAACCAAAGGAAAGCCCCTGGGACAGAAAAACTGACATGGCCTCCTATTGCACCTGACTCAGATCCTTGGATGTTCCCCTCCTGGGAGGTAGCAGGGCCAAGGATTTCAAACAGATTACCTGCTTTCATGGTTTTCAGCACTTATTTCCCTTACAATATGGTATTTCACAACTCAAAAAGTCCCTTCCCACTCCAACATTGCTGTAATTTGTTCAAAACTGATACCTTGTGTGTCTCTTAGATCTAAGATGCATAGGGTAGAGTGGGGCTGACCTTATTAATTGCAAACACCCACAGAGTGTTGCTAAATCATCTTTTCACTTTGGCAGAGGTTTAACAATAAATAAAAAGGTAGGGTTTGCTGTGCTGGATCAGATCAAAAGTCAATTCAATGCTGCGTTCTCCTGATGCTACAAAGGAAGGTATGAATGTGTACAATGCATGTGGCCAGATGTGCAATGCAGCATTTAAGTGGGTAGAGGAGAGAGAGAATTCCTACTCAACACCTGTTTATGACACCAATACCCAGAAACCTAATGACACTGTAGGGGAGATGAATAGAAAGAGGAAGAGATTACACCATCCTGGATAAGTGCAGATCTTTATTAACTTCCCCAGAACCATTATACTATTTCTTAGGTGGGTTGAAAATGAAACAAATCCACCCTTGGACTGTGGAAGGCAGAGACTAGTGTTTCCCTTCACTCAACCATGACCCCCTGAAAACCATTCAGGAATGGCACTGATGGGCTCTGAAGAGATCCCATGCAAACCTCCTTGGATGAAGGTATAGTGGCACAACATGGGGCTTTAAGTAGAGGTAGAAATTGGGAAAGAATGGGTTTCCAGTGCTACAGAAGGGAGAACACCAACTCAACAGGTTGCATTTGTGTATGTCCTGTTGTAGTCTAGCAGGGTTAGAGACATGAGGGAATGCTCCTGCAGAAACTTTTCTGGGGGTTCTTAGTGCACATAGCAGCCACTGACCATTTCATGGTGAAAGCCCTTCAAGTTCAAGTTTGCAATTTGGATGAAGGGCCTTTTCCAGCCCTTGATTATAAGAGGCTTTCTTTCACAGTAGCTCTCAGCTCTGCTTTACTTACCAGTTTTTCCTCCTCTCGTTTTCTCTTTGCCTCTTCCAGTTTCCTCCTCCGTTCAGCTCGCTGAACTGCTCTCTCTTCCATGGCTAGACCGTAAGGAACAATGGTATGTAGAGTAAATAAACGTCAGGGCAGAAGTTTGGGCCAAAATGAAAATGGAGCTCCTGTCTCACACCTCCCACTTGTGCCTGGCCTGGCAGTGTTGGTGGTGGTCAGGCCCCACCAACTTTTTAGTGGACGAGGAATGCTCAGTCCTTCGTGGGAAGAGTTGGGGTGCCTCACTCTGATTAAAACTGACCCTCACTCACAGCAACAGTGGTAGGCTGTGGAAGGAATCATTGCTACCACAGCTGGCTTTTAAGGGGAGGAGGTAAATGCAGACAATCCCTGCTCCTTTCTTTCTCCTATCCCCCTGAGATGCACAAGAGCCTTAGGAAAAAGACATATGGGGCCAGGATATGATAAAGATCTGGAGCAGAAAATATAAGATTGGAGGTTCTATATTAGCAATAAAGACAGTTCTGCCAGCAGCATCTCTGGGAATGGCTACTTCAGGAGTAGCCTGGAATTCCCACTGATTTCCCTTGAGAAGGGAAGCAATGCTTTCGTGCAGCACTTGAGGGAGTCATTCAGTCAGGTCATTCAAATCTTTCCAACATATCTAGTCAACAAAAATTATTTGCTTCCAGGGTAATTAATACAAAATAAGCTTTCCAACCCCCAAAATGTCTTTTGTCTTTACAATATTGTTTTTACTAAAAGGCCCATTCATGAGAACAGACTCTTCATACCATGGTCAGATTGGTATGGACTGTGGGGGTTTTTGCCTTCCTCAGTAGCAGGGGACATGGCCCTCTGCCTGGGATCTCCTGAGCACATATAGAAGGTTGTTAATAGAAGCAGGGGGTTAGATGTTATGGTCCCTCTGTTCTGCCTGCAGCAGGTTAGGGGGTTATGTCTTGTGTTATGTTAGGGCTGATGGTAGTTTCATGAATAGTTTAGATTATAGATCATATAGGATGGTTTGGATAGGGATGATTCTGCCTCAGGCAGGGGGATGGACTAGATGACCTCTGGAGGTCCCCTACAGCTCTGCTTCTCTGTGATTTCTATGTTTTCTATGCAGGAAAAACCATACCTAAATGGTCAGCCAAAATTCAAATCCTGGAAAGCCCTTAGGGGTATTAGCTATATGAGTGAACAACTGCTACTAGATCAGAATTTATTCCATGGCAAAGTATGAGAGCTGGGTTTTGCTCTAAGTCATATAGCAGTAGAGTCACCAGAAAGCCTGAAAAAGCCAAGAAGACCTCCCAGGAAAGAGCAGTTTGATGCAAGCAGTCATAGCAAAGCTAGAAAGCTCTTCCTCAAGTAGAATTTCTACAGTGAAAAATAATCCAGCACTATCTTTAGGAACAAAAATTACTGACCCCAAACCCAGGAGATTGCAATAGCCCATATTCTACAAAGCCTTGACCTGGATATTAAGGGGCCAAGCCAATCTTGCTTAAAACAAACACAAAGTTAGTAGCTTTGATCCTGCTGGGAGAAGTTTTGCTCATTACATAGTGTGGCTTAGCACTATGGAGGAGAGGTGTGGATGGGAAGGAGATGCTGTTTTGTGGAACAGGAAAAAGAAAGAGGCAGGGGTAGCCCAGCAGTATGATACCTTTCAGTATGGGATGGGCCAAGACCAGCCGACTCTGGTTCCTCTTGTTCTGAGCTGCTGCTGGCTTTGGGCTCTCTGGTTCCCAAGGGACAGGTGAACTGTGAAGTGAAAGAGAAAAGATACTAGCGACATTACCTAACATAGCCAAGGGGGTCTTAGGTCTATGGCACAAGGCTACAGTCAGGATTCAGAGTCACTATTCTCAGTCCTGCCGGTCTCCTCATGTGAGTCTTGGTAAGTCCCCCAGCTTCAACCCTCTGTAATACCGGGTTAACGATGTGTTCCCACCTCAGAGAATAAATGTATAGTGGCCGGTCTGGGTTTTGAGATCCTTGGATGGAAGGCATTACAGAAGTATGAAGTACTACACGGCTCTGTACTAAATAAATACATTTTACTCCTGTTAACAACAATGTAGCATCTTCTGTCCTAAACTACCTCACAAGTTTATCACAGAACCAATGCAAGTCAAAGAAGTTGGAGTAGTGTTAAAGGTCTGGTCTAACTAACACCATAGAAAGAATGGCAGCCAATGAGCCATTAACACCACTTTCAAGAATACCGAGGTGTTCCCTGGAGGGCTCCCATGCAAGTGCTGACCAGCTTGTGAGAAGGAAGAATATGCTACAGAGACTCCAGTTCTCTCACAACCATGGCTCATGAAGGCCACTGTACCTTAAAGGTGCCATATTCTTGCAGCTTGATTGCTTCAGCTTTTCCTCCCCTGCTTTTGGGATCAGATTATTGAGTGCCCTGGTGACCACTGTGGCTTGCTCAGCTTCTTCCTTAGCTCTCCTCAGCCTCTGCTCTTCTTGAAGTTCAAGGATCAGCTCCCGCTGTTCTTGCAGCTGCCTCTTCTGCTCCTCAATCAGCTGCTGCTGAAAGGCATGGCGGTGCTCAAAGCGACCTCTGACAGCAGAGGCCATTTTGTGCCCAGGTGCTGCAGACCACTGGGTAGGAGGGACTGTTTGACTGCTAGGCTCACCCTGGCCTGGCACATCCAGAGCAGTATGCTGAAAGGCGATCGGTCTGGGGTGCTTGAGTTTCTGGCACAAATGAAGATGAAGTGTCCGGCTAGCCTCCCAGCAGCAAGGTTCTACACTTGTCATGGGCGCCTCTTGAAGTGGTGTTTCAGTCACCTGAAAGGAAGGGCTTTGATACTCATTTGAATCAAGATCTCTGCTCCCCTTACAGAGTAAGGAGCGTCTTTTTAACAAAACAAAACAACAGTGAAGCGAGTCTGAGAAGCAAGATAATCCCACATGTGTACTCTTGACACAGCTGTTAGCTATCATAGAGATGTCCAGAAATACATGCCAGTGAGTCTGCATCGTCCGAGGATTTCACGAGGCATAAAGGATCCTAAATCAGCCAGCTCTACCTATATGGTAAGTAAATAACCCAGGGGGACTGGAAAAGGGCCCTATTGGGCAGGTGGTTCAATCTGGATTCCTGCAGTGAGAGTAGTACTGGGTAACTAAAGTCCAAGGTCATGAACACAATCTCTTTTGGATTCATTCACCTAAGACTAAGATAATAAGAAAAGCAGCTGTAAAAATGTGGCCTACGGGACCAATCTATAAACCTAATTTAGAGAAAATCCTGTTTTAAACAGAGGAAGTCTTAAAGAGCCATTGCTTCAGCTCTACAGAACTGCATTGATAACAAAATAAATAAAGCATCAGAAGACTGGGCCCCAATTCTTTGAAATGTGGTTTTTCTTCTGGGAGGTGTCCAACCTACAAAGCACTTGGATCTGCTGTGTACTTCCCAAGCCAAAACCCATCCTCAGATATATCCTTCGAATGGGAGTTTCACTGGTCTGTCTGAAGGAAGGAACTGATCTATAGGGGCTGTATAGGTGTAATGGAGGAATTCTCCCTTTCCTTACTACCATGCAACCTCATGTGATAGGATTTGTCTTCATCTTGCATGTGAGGGTTCACCCTTCAGGAGGATTTTCCTTGTGTGCTGCACCCACGTACTCAGGACTGGAGGGGTTACCTTGTCATTGATGCCCATTGGTCCCTGTCATATAAGAAGCCACTCAGACATTTGAAGGACTCAGAGAAACAGCAGTGTGCTCTCTCTTAAGATAGGCTATGACTGTCTCTTATCTTGCCCTTGACAACACAGGCTTCATGGAAGCCAAAGTTTGGTCCACAGTGGGTCTGTGTACATATTATTCCTCATTTGCATCCTGTTAATGCCTACAGGCTCCACTCAGGATCAGGGCCTTGTTATACTAGAAGACACACACACACAATACAGATCCTGACCCAGACATGTGCTAGTTGGGTTAGGGACAAACTTATTCTTGTACTTCCTCATGATGTGTATTGCCTCAAAACTTCCTGAGACAAATTCTGCTGTACTCCTTAAAAGTCAATGGGGTAGCATTTGTGTAACTGAAAGCAGATGCTGGCTCCTTTTTTTGTAATGCCATGGTTGTAACTAACGTATTTTTGCTGTTCAGTATATTGAGACATAAAACCTATAACTTTAATTCTCCTTTGAAAAGCAAGCCAGATGCTGCAAGTCTCAGTATGGTAGCTAGTACATAGAAAAATTATATTCTTAAAAATAACCTCCACAGCTGTTAGACTCCTCCATCCTTCTAATTTGCCTGTGGGCTTTAGAGACTGTCTATTATGGAATTTACCTTTTTTTGCCTCTTGGGTTGATCTTGGGTCATTTTTCTTGCCCCAGCCCTGCTAACATGGGATGATCCATCTGGGCCTATTTTCCCCAATAATACTGCCTCCAGCAGATGCTCCATCCTCTTCCTGGTCTCCTCTTTTCTCCACTGTAGCTCCCTCTTTTCTGCCTCTGCTTGGCTCCAGCGCTGCCACTCTACAAAGCAGCAATGCAAAACCCGTCTCCGATTATACTCAGAGGCAGACTGTTTTTTCCTGGAAAACAGAAGCACTTCCATTAAAATCAGGGAAGGGGTCAATCATCCAGGTTGGAAAACCTCTCCTGGTTGACCAGAGATTACCAGGGAGGGGAAGCAATACAGAGCACGCCATGGATGGGGTTTCACACTTTCCTTAGTTCTGCTTGACATTACTACATTTGAAAGATTTCTCAGCACTATTTCCTGTTCCCATTAAAGGTGACAGGAGGCTTGTGGCTGACAGAGAAAGTACTGTTTTCTTTAAATACTTTTGTCCCTGCTCGCTGTTTTACAGTCCCACCTTCATCTTTGTGCAATGGGGAAGGAGTTAAGAGGATGCACTCTTGTCTTCTCCAGCCCCACCTACAGGTTCACCTACAACAGACTTCTGCTGTCAGTGGGAAATCCAACTAGTGGGCTCCTTCTCAAAACACTGAGCCAAACTAGTCCCTGATGTAACCCCAAGAAATCAGTGGATGGCTGGATTTATCAGAGACAAATTTAGGTTGCTGAGACTTGGGGGCCTGGAGGAAGGACCAAGTCAATGAGAGAGGCCCTAGGAAGGACACCTATAGACAGAGGCAAAACAGGGATTTTTGGAGAAAATCCCTCCTTTGAACCATCCTCATTTCAGTGTGCACGATAGTGTCTCCAACAGGTGGTAACTGATGAGCAGGGATCCTGGTTTTCCATTTCCCATGGAAAAACAGAGAAAACCACAGATTTCATCTTTTAGCAGAGAAACCCATGGATTCCCTGCTTTTGCAAACAGCTCTGCAGGCTGGTTGAGCTCCAGCCGGCAAAACCTGTTTGCAAACAGGGCAGGAAACCCACAGCCCAGCCCAGAGGGAAAGGGCAGGGCCTGAGGCGCTCACTCAGCCACAGCTCCACTCAGCTCAGCTTCACTTTTCTTCTGGACCCTGTGAGGTAAGTGGGGCTTGCAGGGGGCTGGGGGCCCCTGTAGCAGGGTTAGGGGGTTGCAGGCCATGGCTGGGGGCACCGGCAGGACTGCAGGGGGAGCCAGAAGCTGGCCCCGGCCCCACATGAGCGGGCAGAGCAGTGGGGGAGCCAGCTCCATGCTGCTTCTGCTGCAGCTGCCTGCTGTTGGGGGCAGGGAGCTACAGACTTGGGTTCCTAGCCCCATAGCCCTGGCAGCTGGGGGCCCCCTCCGGCAGGGCTGGGGGGCAGGGGCTGTCAGTGGGGGAACAAGAGGCACGAGTAGGGCAGGGGGCTGTTTTGGAGGCAGTGAGGGGCACCAGCAGGGCTGGGGGAAGCATTGGAGGGGTGTGAGATGCACCAGAAGGGCGGGGGCAGGGGGCTGCAGGGGGCTTTCAAATTTTAATAATGGATTTTGGGGGTTTTATCAGCGAATTTGCGATTTTTTTTGTCAGAGAAAATCAGGATCCCTGCTGATGAGTAGATTTACTAAGTACAAAGGTTCTCTCATTCTTGTTAGTAGACTATCCCATTTTACAAGCTTCCAGTTACCACAAGACTACTTCACGGCTCTTAGCTTCTCTGTGAGAAAGAGGCATTCCAGGGTCCAAGAGTTGCTACCTGTTTTGATCCCTGAGATGAGTCTCCAACTTCCGAGTCTCCTGCTCCAATTTCTGGGCCCAAGTATAGTCTCTCCAGGCTCGTAGGGCCTTCAGCTGGCACTTCCAGTCAGCGAGGGCCCTGGCTTTCCCCATTTTAATCCTGTGCTCCAAAACGAGCTTGAACCATGCAGAGAAATGCTGCTGTAGACACTGCATTGGGAAGGTTAACAAAACCAGTGAGTGAGTATACTTTAGCAAATGAATACTCATTGGCTCAGGCCTTCCTTTGGCCTTTCCCTGCAGGAAATCTTATGTTTTCAAACCTGCACCAAGTGCCCCTGAGGGTTGAGTAGTGATGTGAAGATAAGTCATGCATCATATACAGCTGTGCTATAGAAAATGACATCATGGGAATCCATGTTTGTTTGTCAGTGGGCATGTCTACACAAGATACTAACTGCAGGGTAGCCTAATAATACTGTGCAGTAGTGCATGACAGCACAAACAGTGCTAACACACTACTGCACAGTATTATTATGCTATTGTGCAGCAGCATCATGAGAGAGCCATTCACGGGAGCTACTGTGCAGTAACTTAGATTATTACACACTTATTCAAGTACTAAATTAAATGTGCAGTAACCACTGCACATTAATGAACATGTAGATGCACCCAGTGACTCCATAGCAAAATGTGCTTAGTTTGCAAATGTAAAGCAGGGGTGCTTAACCTTTCAGCTTCACAGGCCAGGTGAGCAACATGGGACCAGTTCATGTGCCAGATCCTTTCTTGAGTCACTGTGTAGGGTTGGTCGCTTTGCCAACCCAATCAGGCCTCACATGCCCAGATCAAGCCCCACAATGTCCCAGCCCCATGTGCCCTGATTTGGCCCTGTGCCACCCCAGCCCAACATATCCAATCTAGCACACTGGGCCATGCTATCCAGCCTGTTTGGCTTTCCCCGGTCCAGAAATCTGACAGCAGCGGCAGCAACAATTAAGGCTGCCAATGCTCCTCCAACACCAAATTTTCAGAGCCATGAGGAGCCCGGCAGGCCAGATGACATGGCTCTGCAGGCCAGATCTGGTCCATGGGCCAGGGCTAGAGCAGTTCTGGTGTAAAGGAACAAAACAAGTGAGAAATAGAACTCCTAGAAGGAAGGTTGTCTCCAAATTGGCAAAAAAATAAGATGCCAAAGATGGGCTGCCTTTACATGGAATTCAGCCCCACCCCCCCAATTTGTCAACAAGCTGTCAGCTGCTTTTTAAAGACTAGACAAAAATCTATCCACTTCCTGGTGCTAAAATTTATGACGTGACCTACAGTTGCCCTCTTTCCACTAGGAAGTTAAAGCATTTCCCTGTGGTGTAATCAGGCTCGTTGCCTCCGGGAGTGATTTACATTGCACAGAATAGCAATTTGCTATCTAATCTACCCTATAATTCTAGCCCTGTCACTGCAGATGCTGTTCATTTTGATCCTCTAAGCAGGTCAGCTTGGAGGGCTCAGCTGCTTCCCTTTTTGGGCATAATGGCCTGTATTAATTGCATTTATCTCAGTCATGGCAATCTCCAAACAGAGAATTAGGAAGAGGGCAAAGTCAATATATTAGTTACTTATTTCTGTTCTAGAAAAGAATCAGTGGTGTTATTGCCTATATCAGCTCTGTTACAGTTCCTGCCCTTGAATATGCCCAGCTTATATCATACAAGCCTTGAATCCTTCTACAGTTTAATTTGGACCGTTAACGTTCCATTTCAGCTTGTGGTGTAGTATTGTTGTGCACTATTAAACAATCTCTTTGCTCCGCTCCTGCAGTGGTGGCATATGAGGTGTACAGCAAGTGATCTGCAGGGACAATTGGTAAAAAAGCTAGGGGGTACTTGTGCACAAATGATTCTACACATACGTAAGATGATTAACAATGACAAATGATCTATTAATTTAAAATAGAGTGCCCTGCCATTTATGACACAGGGCCTCTGTTATAAGCCTACAGTTTACACGGTGACTGCAAAACTAAAGCCATTTAAAATTTTTTTTCAGATACTGAATAAACATTTCCATAGTCTCAATAGTGAAGAGATATTTTCCCTACTGTTCTGTAAACTCTGGTCTTTGACACCGAGGAGAAACAGCAAGGGAAATATAAGAGGAAACATAACATTTCTGTGCCTGGACTAGTATTTTAGCAAGACACTCTCAGCATAAAACTGTCCTTTTAGTTTAACAACTAGCTGTTTGCCATGACAGATTTAGGCTGTGCTAATCAAATCACATCATCTGAACTATAATTTAGCATTAACAAGCAAGGGGATTGGGTTAAAGGCCATTAAAAAAGACCTTCTACTTCACAGATGTTTGGCACTCTGTTCCTGTAATGTTTGCATTATCTTGTGGGGTGGGAGAATTGCTTCACTGCGTAAGTCCAGCAGGAAAAAAGTCTCTCTAGATTTCTAGTATGCACCCTTAAAACCTCAATGCTTGGTGCTACAGGGTATCTGCCATACCACTATCTCCTTGGTAGCTTGACACTTTGGGAGTGGAGAGCTGGGCAGTGATAGGTGAAGATGAGATGGTGTTGTACCTCTGACACACAGCATATACCTCACAGCTCAGAGGCAGTGTGTTGAGATGGCTTAAAGCCACCTCCTCTCCTGAGCTACTCGGAGGGCTGGAGAGACCCCTAGCTTACACTAAATTATGGCAGTCTCTTGAGGCCCTGCTGTAGGAACCAGCAGTGCCTAGAATCACCACATATGGTCTAGTCCCACAAACCTGACAATCTTTCAACCCAAGCCCTGCCCTCAGAACATGCCCTTCCCCTTGCAAGAGTCTTTGAAGAGAAGCTTTACAGATGTCTTTCGTGGTACTCATGTGACGGGGCTCCTCCCCCAGGGCAGAACTAAGACTTGAAGGCCCCTTTATGCCACTACAACCCTTTTATTTGGAACAAGGGGCCAGAGAGGGTAAAAGAATCTCACCCTGAGTTTTCAAAGGTGCCCTTTGCATCTCTATTTGTTTCACCTGTTAGAATGGGTTGCTTCATGCCCACAACTACTTCAAAAGCCTAGTATTACCCACCACTTTCACTGAAGTGCATGGATGGGGAAACTGAGGCACAGAAGTTATAGGACTTGCCTGTGGATCCAGCAGCAGAATCTGTCAGGATTCAGGAGTCCCTTGTCCCCACTGCAGTGCTCCAATCACTAGATCACCAGCCTCCAAAACTTCTCCTTTCCTCTGCTCTCTCCCCCTATCTTACTTGCCCTTCATATGACAACCAGGAGGAATAGCCACCAGCCAGGGTTTGTGGCTTCAACAGGAGTTTCATAAGTACTGTGTTTACTCAAATCTAAGACAATGTTTTCTTCCCAAACAAACTAGGGGGGAAAAAAGCCTCATCTTAAATTCAAGAACCAGCCCAGGGCAGGAGGTGACTCAGCTCCAGCTTTAGAGTCAGGAGGCAGGCACAGGCATGGGGTGGGGCGAGGGTGGAAGGCAGGGATAGGCAGTAGGGGTCAGGCACAAGCGTGGAGGGGATAAGGGACAGGGGGAGCAGACGATGGTGGGCGGGGGGGAATGGCAGGAAGGGCAGACACAGGCAAGGGGAAGTAGCAGGTAGGCAGTAGGGGGGCAGCTGCTGCTTTCCCCATCACAGCAGTAAAGGGGAAGAATTTAGGATGACCTTCTTGTAACAGGGAACCCTAACTCTGTTACTGTGAGAGAGAAAGAAAAACAAGAGAATGATTGTATAAGGTGGATTGGACCAGTAGAGGGTGTACAAGATTGTATAAGGTGATTTGGTTAGGGATGATACCATCTCAGGAAGGGGGTTGGACTAGATGGCCTCTGCGAGTCCTTTCCAGGCCTACTTCTCAATGGCTCTATGAAGAAAAACTATCAAGGTTTAAGACCAGAACTTTTGTAGCCTGGGGAAGGGAGGGGACAAGTAACAGCAGTAGAGAGCAGTCTTGGCTGAGTCATTAAAGCAGAGGAGATCCCAGCTGCCAGGATGAACACCTAGCTGAATAAAAAGGGGCAAGCTTCCTACTTCAAGGGAGGGCAGAGATTGCCCAGTGAGAGCCAGCTGGCCCTGGGATATGGACTTGGCTCTTGCAGAGCTCAATCTGCAAATGGTGGGCTGCAGAATGCAGGAAAATTACTAGCATCTGGGCCCCATGAACAGGAAGCCCGGTCAGCTGACCAGCAGGTTGGGGCTGACTAGTATACAGATTCTCCTCCAGGACAGAGGAGCTGGCTGGCCCAGGTGGTAGAAAAGGACAAAGCACTCTTGGGAAAAGGGGGGAACTACAAGCCCAGCAAGGGAAGCTTCTGCTGGTAGAGAGTGTGCATTTAAGGGACTAGGGACTTGATTAAAGGCAGTTCTGGTATGCAGAAAAGGTTGAGTTTTCTGTTGAAAACTATTTGTGTTAACTCAGTAAGGGTCTGTTTTCTTTTTGTTTGCTTGCTTGATAACATCTGGTGGACCTGGGCAGCTATGAGGGGAGGTTTGGAGGCTACAGAGCAGAGTGCCTCCCTTTTTAGGAGGGAGGTAGGCTATAGCTTAGACAGCGCTGAAGCCCAGATGTTCTAGTCTGGGCTCCTGGCCCAAAGCAGGCTGAAGTCTGGGAGGGGCTGAAGTCCAGGCCAGAGTGAGATAGGGCCAGGAGCCCAGGAAGAGTGGGGGGCAGAGAGAAGCAGAGTCTCACTCAGGCTAGTTGGACTAGTAATAGTCTGGGGAGTGGAGTGGAATGAGGCACCAACAGCTAAACTCCGGTTCCCTGAAGGCAGCCTCCTAAAAATATTATACTAATTCTAACATCAAGGCATGGCAGGATGGAGAAAAAGCCAAACTGGAGAGCTGGCATAGGAGGATAGGTATAGTGTGGCCACCAGGGGGTGTCATGGCCACCCCTGGAGATGCACCCCAGTTATACTTCCACTAATTGGATTCTGTAGGTGGAAAATTGAAAATTATCAATTTTTCCATGTATAGAATCCAGTCAGTGGGGCGGGAGGTCATCTTGGATTCAAAGTTGTCTTGTATTCAGGTAAATGTGGTACATAACAGATAGAAGGTCTTGATTCAGAATACTGAATAAAGGAGGAGGATGCTCACTCGCTGGTTCTGTATATGAATCCTGGTCAGCCACTCCTTCACTTTCCTCTGTTTTTCTTTTCCTTGCTCTTCCTCCTGATCCAAGGGGGTTGGTGTCTGTTCTGCCACCATTGGCTTCTGGGTTTTTACTGATTTTTGCCTCTGCCTCTCCCTAAAAATAAAATAAACACCAGGAAGCACAGTCAGATAGATAGTAAATGAATAAGACACTGCAGTATCTTCAACAACTTTCAGAGAATGACCACTGCTGTGGGAAGATGATAGCTACCTAAACCCAGCCACTTTAGCAAGTAAAGTTAGCTTTGAGATTTAAAGACCAAGTGAGCACAAACCACACAGATTCAACCTGCTCAGGAAGGGGGTCCAGAACATGGCAATATTAGGAACATAGGTCTGGATGAGGCCTCCTGAGCCATCACTTCCATTCTCCTGCCTTCCTATTCAAATGTTAATGCAAAGCATCCTCAAAATTGTCACTTCACATTTTCACTCTGAACTATCCCAATACCAAAGGGTATGTAAGTTTCAAGAAAGCCCATGTAAAAGAACATAGGTTACATGGCTGCCTTCTGGAGACAGAAGTGGCAGTTCCAGCACCCAACAGGAACTGTGGTTCTGAGGCAAATGTGAGACACACTGATCTCCTGAGCTCAGTGGAAGCTGGGCCCAGGCTCTGCAGAACTTTTGAGGTCTACTAGCCAGTCACATTTCTCTCTCTCTCTGAAGAATGCAAATCACTGATTTTTAAATGACACGTACAGTTCTGTAGATGTTGGCATTTGAGTTGTCATATTTTTATCTGTCGGTTTCTGTGTGATAAATGATGAAAAGTAATGCCTCTGTGTCCAGAACTATTTAAAAATATAGATGTTAGGAACATACAGGTCTCCCAGAGAGCTGACTCTCCTTTATGACCACAATGCTTTATATTTTTTAGGCAGAGTTTACTGCAACCTGGAACTGGTGACAAGAGAAATGTCCTGTCATTGGGATTCAGAGCCCCTGTGAAAGACATGATTAGCTGCAGGGGTTGACTTCCATGTTCTCCCTCTTCCCCTCTTACATTCCTTGCGCTTCTCCCATGATGTGCCTCTTCTCTGCCATTTCCTTCCGCAACTTCACCATCTCTCTCTGGATCTCCTCCTCTTCCTTCCTTGCCTTCAGGTCCTTCCTTCTATTCTCCTCCTGCACTAGCTGTTTAGCCTCAGACAGAGCTAATTTCTTCAGGGCCTTCTCTTGCCTCTGGAGCTCTAGCTCCTTCTGACGTTTTATGCGGTTTTCCTTGACCTGGAAAGGGAGAATACTGCAAAGGGTCAAAGCAGTTCCTCCTCTCTGGAGGCTTGAGGATGGTGTTAGGCTGAGAATGTGGGTCTTGAGCAAGTTCCAATTGAAAAGTATCCAAAACACACAATCTATCATCTCTATAATAAAAAAGAACTGGATAGGATTATGGTCTCTGACAGAGCAGAGAAGGGCTCAGGAGTTCTATTCAACAGAGTGGCATTCCACCAGTGTAAACTCAGTGTCTAGCTGTTGTGTCTTTTTTCCTGTCAGTCCTGATAAAGGAATCAAAATCTTAATGGATCTAGAAAAAATATGGTGGTTTAAGTAGCTATGAAATGACTGTATTTGCTATGCACATTCCTTTTGAGAAATGCACTAAACTGCTTGTGCCCATGATATGATGTAGCATGAGATTCCATGGGTTAATTATAAAACTCGTGCAGGAAATTACATTGTTTCCTCCCATCACTTTTAGGTGTGGGGCCTTTTCCTCACCTGCTTGTGCCTAAGCTCCATAGTAACTCGTGGATCCCTTGGTTTTTGTTTTTCCTTGAGGTCTTCAATCCGGAGGTCTTTCAGTATACCATGGTCCACCATTTCACTTTGTAAAAGATGGTGCAGAAAGTCTTGAACAGTAGTGCTCTCCAACTCCTGTTCCAGATAGCCACACAAGTCTGGAACAACAAATCCAAATCATCTTGAGCCCCTTTGAAATGCATAAACCCCACAACCTAGAGCCATCAAGCCTGAGTAATCAGAGATCCATTTCCCAGATTGTGATGAAAGCAGCCACAGTGTCTGCACTCAGTGTAGCTCCAAAAAGTCTAAAACAGTCTCCCATTCACTAATTTAAGAAGTAAGATTTTGCTACCTTTTCTGCCTTGATTGTGAAGATCTCAAACTATTGTACAAACAATTCTGAGTCAGGAAAATGGTAGCTCCATTTTATTTGTGGAGAAACTAGGGTGCACAGAGTTGAAAGGGCTTGCTTATGCAGTGACACAGCAAGTTGCTGCAAGAGCTAAGAAAAAAAGTCTAGGGCTCTATTAACCTAGGTTGTTCCAACTGCCTGGTAACAAAGAGGATTCCTGCTTTTCAAGCCTATTATCTCAGCAGCACGCCAGTCTGCCTGTCCAGCACAGCCTCCAAGGTCAGTTAGGAATGGTTTTGTGATGCTCTCACCATCAAACCGCTCATACTTCATAAAGCCAACCAGGGGCGCTTTAGAAGGATTAGAGTCTCCTGCAGACTCTCCAACAACCTCTTCTATGTCACTTGCCAGCTCCAGTCTCAGTTTGGAATTCATCCAATCATTGAGCAGCTCCTGGGCTACAGGGGACAGAAAGATGGATGGGTTTATTAGGATGGAAAGTATTGTTGTAAGCATACAATAGCAAGGCTCTGTCCCCTTGGAAGAATTGCATAACAAGCTGTTTTGTGCATTTGAAATGACTGCAGGGTGATATGTAAAGGAAAATGTAATTAGATCACTACTTCCCCTGATCCCTTCTTCTCAGTATACAAAAACCCTAGAAGGTGATTGTTTTTTTTAATTCCATCATATAATAATAACTGAGCCCTGGAATAAAAAGCCATAAGTCTTTTTTAGAGGAACGGGGCTATGACTTTTAGCTTTTTCATTTAATTCAAAGGCCTAACAAACCCTTGGAAGAAAAGTTCTTTTGTAAAAACTCTTCTTTCTAGTGTGAGAGACAAGGAAACACCCACGCCAAATCTCTGGTGCTGCAACTAAGCTATACAATAAAATAAAGGGGTACACAAGCAAATGTAATATCTATAGATATATATATCTATATCTATAGATATATATATAAATGCACAAAGTGGGGGGAAAAGACGGCGAGAGCGACAAAAATGTAATATTTTACCCCAATTTGCAATCTATCATTAGGCTGATTCATAAGCAATGCTGTTTATCTAATAACAGATGAAGCCAGCTTATCTTATTGGGACTGTGGCATTCTTTAAGAGAGCAATGCAGACTCATCATAGCTCATTTACACTTCCTTTGTCAGTATTTTTGGTAAACAGTTACTGCAGATGATAATCTTGGGTATTATAATTCTTGCTTCTAGCTAAAAGCTTTCAGGTTGTGCTTGACTACTCAGGAAAGATTATTAGGTGTAAAAGGATGATAAACAAAAACAAAGACAAACAAGAAACAAAGAAGTGCTAGGAAAGCATGTTCAAATTTCAGACGCTTGTCAGAAGTTAGCTCTATTTTTCAGGTACAGCACTGGATAACATACACAGAAATTATTGTCTAACAAAATGGATGTTTTTCTCTCTGCTTCTACTAGAACCTCAGAGTAGGACAAGTGAAACCGCTGACTCGGACATTAGTAGAATATAAATGCTTTCAAGGACCCTGCCTTTCCATCTGTTCTGTATGGCATCTCGCTGGCTTGAGTGCTGTAAAATAATTAGTCATGTGTAAAGATCCAAGTTGCTTCTAACGTTTCATGCTGCCTGTACAGCATCTGCATTTCCTTTACTTAGGACAGCAGAGATAATGGAAATCAGTTCCTTTTCGCTTGCAGGCATTTGTCACATTCAGGTTCATGATCCCGCATGGTTTGGGCTGTAGCTGCGATACAAAGAGTTTTTATTAAGGAAACTTTTCACTGGAATTCAAGAGAACAAATAAAATTACTCATAAATATTTTTAGTGCCAGAAGGAACTGCTGGGCCATCTTCTATGACCTACTATAACACAGGCCACAAAATGCCTTTCAGCTCCTTCTATAGTGAGGCCAATAACTTGCATTTGACTAAGGCATGGCTTCAAATGAAGACTGGACAGCTGCCTTTATTGGAAGTGTTGAAGAAATAAATGGAGGATCTACCATTTCCTTTAGTAGTTTGTTTCAGTAATTGTCTAACTTTAGTTGCAACATGTTGATTCTCATTGTGCCTTTCTCCACTAGGCTGAACAACTGAAATCTAACCAGGAGTATGAACTACTTCTTTTGGTCCTAGATTCAATAAAAGCCTATTTATTTAAAAAAAAACCCTAAAAAACAAAATCCACTGGGGAACATGTTGGAGCTGACAGGGTGCCTTTAACAGCTCATGCAGAAGCGAAGGGAGAAGAAGTGGGGGGGAAACTTAAACTCACCTTCTGCATAGGCCTCGTCATGATCCTGTAGCTGCTCTGTTGTTTCCAGATCCAACACAGGACCATGTAGACCTTTACGGTATGCTGACTTGTTAAGGGAAAAAGCTTCAGAAACAGCAAACTCAGAGGCTTGTTCCACTCTCTTTAAAATAAATAAAGGAGGCAAGAAACATTGTTCATGACCGATACATCCTCCTTTTCAAACATGATACATGCTAGATTCCGATTCTATGCTCCATGTTAGGGTACGCCTGCAGATTCCCACTAACTTCAGCAGGTGTCTGCATGAAGAAAGAGTTTATCTATACGTTATTATAATCTCATAACATCATGCTACCAAGTAGGTTTATAAAGCACTTAGGCTATCAAGACCTGTCTTTAGGTGCTTGCAACTTAAAAAAAATAAAATTTTGAATGTCAGTCAAGCTTTTGGGCACGCAGTATCAGAGATTTGATGTGCCCAGAAGTTTGTCTAACATATCTCCTAAATATACATTTGGTCCAATAAAAGATATTTCTAAAAACCCCTTGTTTCTCACCTATTTCCTGCACCGTTACAGCTACTATAACGCAACCCTACTACTAGTTAGAGGGAAATTTCTGAACTTTGTGTTCAATTCAGAAGTAACAGTAGGCTTCCTTGTGTGTGATGGGAGATAAACTTGGGCACATTTCATTTGGTTGCTTCTAAGATAAAGAA
Organism: Alligator sinensis; assembly: GCF_000455745.1. Classification (NCBI taxonomy): domain Eukaryota; kingdom Metazoa; phylum Chordata; order Crocodylia; family Alligatoridae; genus Alligator; species Alligator sinensis. Next base: position 1,042,559 of record NW_005841947.1, read on the forward strand.
TGGGAAAAAATGAGTTTTGATAAGACATTCATTCAATGTTTTTTGTGTCCTCAGATTTCTAAAAACGACTATTTTATCTCATAGCAGTGCTGCATCTTCCATTCTGAAAAAGGACAGGGGACTTTACAGATTGTACTAAAGGAATATTTCATCCATAATGCATCAAGCTAAACTGCAGACCCCTCTGCTTGAAAGGCCTTAAAAATGTAGCTTAGCATCTGACCTCATTTCTTTTAAACAATAATAAATGTCTAGATCTTGGTAAGATCTAGAATACTAAAATCAATTGATCAGCTTGAGAGGAACAAGCCCAAGTGCATTTCACTGTTGCAGCAAAGACCTCGAGTCTCCTACGCACTCAGAAGTGGGGCAGCCCTACCACAAACTACTGATACTGCTGGGAACCAAGATACGTTTACCAAACTGGTATTTGGGTAAGACACTAGGTTTAACGTGTATTCTTGCCAAAGGTATCACTGCATTTTTAACACTCACTAGCAGTCAAGACCTTGAAGATACATTTTGCATAAAAGAAGGTGCTTCCAGTAGCACAGAGACCCTGAGCTTCTTGCTAGACTAGGGGGGAGTACTGATCCTAAGGGAACAACATGATCTATCCACTCAACAGCATCACATCCTTCACTACCTAGGTGAACCTTAAAGGCCCTCTATCAGAATCATAACTGGTTTAGCCCAATACTAACAGGATCACAACACAAGGCAATATGGCCACCACAAGCAATCATTTTCTCTGGCAGCTTCACTTTTCTTACAGGCTTATTATCTTTGACTGGTTTAAGGATTCTAGTTCATAAATAAGTACTGTATTTACCCAAATCCAGGACAACTTCAACTTTAAGATGAAGTCCCCAATAATTAAATTCTGTACATGGAAAATGATAAATGTGTTATAATTTTCTATGTATAAAATCTAATTAATGGAAAGTCATCTTAAATTTGTACCCACCCTCCTCCCCCACTGCCGTGGCAGGGAAAACAGTGATGGGCGGCATGGGACGAGATTCCTGCTCCTTGCTCCCCTGCCCCCTGTACCACATGCCTCTGCCAGTCCTTCCCCTGTGTCTGCCATATACCCCCCACCACCTGCCCCTCCATGCCTGTGCCTGTCCCCTGCCCCTATGCCTTTATCTGCTCCCCCACTCTGCGTTCCCACCTCCTGCTCCTCCCTCTGGCCTGCCTCCCCCACCTCCCAGCCTGTGATTGACCCCTGTTGCCTACCCTCCCACACTTACCTTCTGCTGCAATAATGCTCCTCCATGGCAGTCAGCAGCAGTGTGGCCCTGGCCTGGCCACGGTTCAGCCCAGCCCAACCTGGCCAGGGAGAAGCAGTACCCAGCCAGGTGAGGTCAGGGCTGGAGGGACCAGAGCAGAAAGTAAGTGGGAAGGGAAACAGGGGGTGAGGGGGAAGGCATAAGCATGGGGGGCGGGCTGCAGGTTCTCTTTTCCCTGCATGCGCCCCTTGGCAGTGGGCCTCTTCCCTCGCCCAATGAACCATTCTGACCTGGGGCAGGTGGCAACTCAGCTTCAGCCCTGAGCCACTGCCTGCCCCAGTACAGTACTCAAATTCAAGAAAAGGCTTCCTCCCCACTCCCACCACCACTGATACTGATTGGGCAGGGGGTGGGCCTCATCTTGGATTTGAATAAATACACTAAAGTTAATCTTGGTGGTAGATTTTAGACATCTTCACTGGAGGCTTGACAAAGAGCCATCCATTTATGTTCCAGAAGCTACTAAGCAATTATCAACAGACACCAACTTTTTATCATAATTAAGGTGAACCAGATGCAAACTTAAGGATGAAGGACTTTCAGTCTCATTTTCAACCTGCTGATCCATGCCGTTCCCTGACTCCGGCATGTCCCTGTTTCATAAAGTCCTTTGTTCATGGGTTTACCTTGATCCAGTACTCCACACTGTCAGAATTGAACTTCGGCTAGAAAGAAGATACAAAACATGAATGTAAAAATATCTCTGCTTATATATTTTTTAAATCTTGGTTTAATGTGGTCAAGCCTAGGACCAGTCACTTGAGTCCCATGAAAGTTTTTGCTCTTTCGCCAGTGACATCAACACTCTAAGCTTCCTTTTCATTTCCAACTCAAATACTTCTGTGGTTCAGACAGGGGTTGGGAACTTAAGAGACATGGAGTCACCTCAAATATTACAAAGATTTCCTGTGTGACCTTGTGCAAGTTAACTGATTCTCCAAAGACTTAATGTTATGAGTAGGACTAGTCCACCTAACTTCAGTGACACCATTCATAGACACAAACTTTGCAGGATGGAAGTTCACATCTTTTTTTTTCTCAATTCCCTCTCTGCAAATAGAGATGCCATCCTCCCTTCCTCCCACCCCCACCTTTGTTTGCAGTCTATTTACACTAAAAACTCCTCAGGGCAGGGGATGCCTTTTTCCTAGGTATTCTCTACATGCATGTACATGACTAAGACACTGACTAAAGACTCCCTGTATACTATAATTCACATGTCAAATAGGCCTTATAAAGGTGCCGCTTCTGCTATTCTAGGGGAAAAAATATCAGCTTCCCCTACTTACAACACAAACCACAATTTCAAAAAGCCAATTTTGGAGGGAAAGGTGCACATGGCATGCAAGCAGATACAGTAACACCAAGAGTCTAGATTTGCCTGCCTGGTTTATAACCCCCCTGCCACCCTCCATTGCTGCAATTCAAGGCTGGAGCTGCTTTACTTATTCTTTTTTTTGTAATTTCGTGTCCCAGGTCAAATCAGCCAAATCAGTTCCAAAACCTATCAATTGAGCAGAACTTGGGAGTTCAAATTCACATGGTGCCACCACCAGCAAGTATCCTCCCTCTCAGGCTCATCAACCTGGGGTTTCAGGTAAGTCCAAAGCCATGGCACGCATCCTACAAGCAGGCCCAAGCCCAGAGGTCTTGGGGGTTCACATGTTCCTGAGTGTTGCTTGCCCTGAACCAATGGCCCAAAGGAGCAAGCTAGAGGGAAATCCCCCAGATCCATAGAATAGGTGTGTAGCCAAGACTGCTCATGGGGGGGGGGTGGGCTGGCTGCCTGCTTGCCTGCCTGCAGCACAAGGACAGGTCTCCACCCTATTCTCCATATAGACGTTCAGAGGTCAGGAAGAAGGGAATCTTTCTTTCTAATCATGGCAGGAAACCACCTGGACTGTTTTTTTTTTAATTAATATATTTTGTGTTCCTGGTCAAATCAGCCAAATCATATCGATTGAGCAGAACTCAATTGTTCCAAGAACCAGATCAATTCAGCAGGTGAAACTCAATTGTTCAAAACACCATATATGGCGCTACAACTGGGGAGCATCCTCCATCCCAGGCTCTCACCCTGGGACTTCAGATACTCTCAAACCCACTGGCGGGCATCCTATATGCAGATCCAAGCCTAGAGGTCTTGGGATTCGGATGCCTCCCCTGGATCACGGTATCTCCCCTGCCAGGCACCCACTCTTGCAACTAGCTCACGCCTCTCGCCTCTTGCTGTGGCTCCAGCTCTTGGAGCCCAGTGATGGCCAGCTCAGTGAGAGCTTTCCTAGCCTAACGGTAGACAAACTCTTGCATCCTCACTGCTACAGAACAAAGCTAAAGACTGCAGGCTCTCCAGCCAGCCTGAGCCATGCGGGGACCAGAAAGCAAAGGAGACACACCCCGGGGGGGGGGGAGTCATTG
>NW_005841947.1:1046316-1060225 GCF_000455745.1 Alligator sinensis
ACGCGGGGCCGGGGGGGGGGAAGTAGAGAGGTGCAGAGAGCCCCAGGGCTCCTCCACTGGACTGCATTCCCCAGGGGGTGCATGGACGGTCGGGGGGATGAAAGGTGTTTTCTGATTGGCCAACAGTGCCCCCGATGCCCCCTGGATGGACGGAGCCCCCTGATTGGCCACGACAGGGAGGGGGCGGGTGAACCCCATTGGTGGAGGGGGAGGACACCTCCATAGGGGCCGCGAGAGGCTCGTAGCTGCTCGTGGGGAGTCACGGTTACCTTAGGCCGGGCCGCGGCGCCGAGGCGCTGCCAGCGGTACAGCCCCGAGAAAGCCATGGCTGGGGGTGGGTGGCTCTCCCCGCCGCGAGGTATGCCGGGAAGTCGAGTCCCCCGGCGGGTGGCGCCTCGGCAGCTCGGGCTGCGCGGACTACGCGGCCCACGATGCACTGCGCCGCCAGCTTGCGGCGGTTTCACCATGGCAACGGCACCCCTACGTAATCATCCCCCGGGGGGAGTCCCCTGCGTCCCTCAGTGATGATATGGCGGGCGCTGATTGGGCCAGGGCCGCGGGCGGCCTGCTGCGACGCAGACACGTGGGGCCCTGGGAGAAGCAGGTAAGGAGGGTCTGCGGCGAGTTCCCCCGCGCGAGCCCAGAGCCAGTGCTCAGTCCCGGGCGGGGGGGCAGAAGGGGGCGGTGCCAGGCCCAGTGACCAATCCCGGTGGGGTGGGGCCAAAATCCAGGGCCCCGCCGCAATGAGGGGGACAGGGTGTGGGAGGGCGCCGTGCCAGATGCCCTGGTCCAGTCCTTCTCAGGGGCACAGAGCTAGAGCAGCAGCCCCCAGGCTGGTGCTGGACAGTGCCCAGGGAGTGTGGGACAGGCCTGAGGAAGGAGAGCAAGAACCGTGCCACTTCCCCAGGTGCAGTGCCCCACTCTCCTGAGTCCCAGCAGTCGAGGGCCAGTGGGTGCTGGCCGGTGGGTGACCCTGGAGTGCCCGTTACTAACCGGTGGCCCTGTTTTTGCATGGGCTGTCCCATGAAATCAGTAGCTGTGTCCCCTAATTCAGCTTCCATAATTAAGGAAGGCAGAATGCTTCCCTGGTCGGCCTTGCCACTGCTAAAATTGGGCAGCACTTAGGCTGGAGTCCCACCAGACTTGGGGTGCGTACATGCATTCAGATAACCTGGGGAAATTTGCCCAGGCTTGTTCTCCTTGTAGAGAAACTTACCCAGAGCCATGAATACAGACGCTCACCTACTGAGGTCCTGAAGAGCGGAGGGCTTGCTGTGCTGACGTGGTGCAGCCAGGGGGACTCCTGTGCAAGCATCTCTGTATGTTCTGCAGGCTCCCTTAGTCTGCCTGGCAGCAGATGACAGCAATGCATAGGGCAGCCTTGCTTGGCTAGCAGAAGGCCCATGGTCAGTCTGTGTTGTCAGCAGGCACAGACAATTGATCCCTCAGGAGTTACTCTTCTGGAAGGGGTTTAACCCTGATTGTGCACAGTTGTTTTTTTTCCCCCTGGAGCAGCCATTTTTACTCTGAGAGAAAAAGCCTGAACATCTGTACATTTGTGGTTTCTCTCCATTTCCTAGCCTTTACAGAAACAAATAGAAACCCAGCCTTTTGGGGGAGAAAGCCTCCCTCAGCGATCTGTCTGCTTAAAGAACCTAGATGCAGTTGGCCAGGAGAGTTTAGCAGGATGAAGTTAAATCTTTCCAAGGTGGTCAACGGATGCCGTCTTGGGAAATTGACTAATCTTGGCAAGGAAGGGGCTGAAGTTCTGGAGTTTCCAGGCTGCCTGCTGTATACCAAGACAGGATCCCCACCGCATCTCACGCACGACACGCTGCAGGCGATCAAAGGTGTTCCCACTGTTGCACAGATCACTCTTTCAACCCTGTAAGTACAAAGCCCAGATGGACACCTGCTTTTGTGCAGTTAGCTTCCCAACTGGAAACAACACTTCTTTGTTTGGACAGGGGTGGCCAACCTGTGGCACAAGCAGCACAGGCAGTCTCTGCATGTGGTAGGTGAGGGAACGAACAGTAAGAGCAGGAGATCAGGCTAGGAGCTGAAAGTGGAACAGGAGACCAGGCAGAGGAAGGGGATTGGAATGGCACTCGGGGAGGGCGCAGGGCTAATTTGTGGTATGCCTGTCAAATAAGTTGCCCCACCCTCACCCAGTTACAGGTTTATTTTATTAAAGTGTGTGAAGCGAGAAGCATCTCATCTGGCTCAGCCCAGGAGCATCTCTAGCCCAGCATCTTGTTCTCCCCAGTAATAGCGAGAGTCAGATGTTCAGGTTAAGGTGCAGGGAACCCTAGAGTGGATGATTATACAGCCCTAAGCAGTTCTCAGGAAGAGAGAGCCTGCTGCTTTGGAACCATGAAGGGCTTGGCCTGTAAAGCACCAGCACCTAGCTATGGCAATGCTCTTTGTAAAATACAAAATTTGGAAATGCAAACACGCCCTGGGGAAGCTTGCAGGAGAGCTGCCAGTGGGACTTCTCACTGAGGACTTGTCTGCATTATGGGGCTTTTGCTGCTGTAGCTGTGCCAGCAGAACTGTTTGCAGAGTCCCCTAGTGGAGACAAGGCAGACAAGGTTCCTTGGGTGAATTTGATATCTTTTATTAGGCCAACCCAAATAGTTGGAGAATATTTATTAAGCAAGCTTTCAGGTTCAAAAACCCTTCGTCAGGCTAAGGACGTTTCAGCAGTTGGTGTGTGCTCTTCCTGGATGGAGACAAGGCATATTGCAGCAAAAGCTACACCAGCAATATTTTTGCTGTGCTGAAATATTGCAGGAGAGCCACACAATGGGTGGGCAAGTAGGGTCAAGAGCTCTGGGTGTGACTTAGGGTTGGGGGTGCCAGAATGGAGCTATGGCATGCCTCCCCTCCTGCCCTCCAAGCTTATGCCCTGCACCTCACCTACAGCTGCTCTGACAGTGGGAGGGCAGAGCATCAGCAACAGACAGCAATCAGTGAAATGGCTGCTTGACATGCATCGGCAGCAAGGGTGACACTGTGAGTTTCCTTGCTGGTTTTCTGGTTCTGACTGGCTCCAACTCCAGTTTCCAATCCTGGTAAGACCCTTGATATTCCATGATTGCAGTTCTCAGCTCTTGATCCTGATCAAACTTTGACTTTGGCTTTTAGCTCCTGATTCTGGTTCACCCTTGGCTTGACCTGTCTTTGGCTTCTGATCCTGGCCTGCTTTGAGTTTAGCTACAGCCCCTGAATCCAGTTCTGACACCAGACTCCTCCATACCCCCAGCTCCCTGGAGGAACAGTTGGGACCACACCAGTGCTTTACATGTTTAACCACTAGGCAAAACTGTCCACCTCCTGGTTTCCTAATATAGCCATACTTTGACTTGTACAGAATCCTCTTGTAACTGCTCTGGTCAGGATGCAAAACAGATCTTTCTCATTCTGATCCACAGACTCCATTACAGTCCTAGCTGGAGATCCTTGATGCCTGTTTAACAGTAATAGTAGCTGATTGTTTTAGGTCTGAGGTCCCAGGTTCAGGTATGCCCACCACAGTGTCAGCCATCATATTCCCCTTGAGGGTTTAGATCAGGGAGTGCCACCAATTAGCCCCACACCCATCCCAAGTGCTCCTTTCCTGCCAGTCACCTCCTTGTACCTGATATGTTGCTTTGCTTTCTGCTCCCTGCTCTGTGCTCCCAGCTTGATCTGCTTCTCTGCTGCTCCTTGCTCAGTGATTCCCATCCTTTCTGCTGCTATGCTTTCTGCTCTCTGCCTCATCTGCTGCTGTGCTGCTTGTCCCCTCCTGAGTCTGCTGTGTGCCACTTCACTTGTAGCATGCATGTCACAGTTTGGTCACCTTTGGTTTAGATCCTTGGGGTTGAATAGGTTCTACATGAATTATGTATGCATGAGATCTCAAAGCAAGTGCTGTGTTTTTTCAGTTACAGGTCAAACCTTTTTTTTTAACTCTCCAAAAGAACCATAAAAATCACTTGACTTATATGTGAGCGTAGCAATAATTATGACAGTCTTGACTTTTGTTACCTGCAATATTTTTATACGTGGAACAAAAATACTAAGAATTATTATTTTTAACATATTGTCTTGTATATAGCCTGCACCCTTCTCACTAAAACTGGCTGGTGAAACTTGGTATGCGGTATATGTGAGAGATCCAGAAATTTAGTAGTAGGCGAGTGTTGGCAGAGTTAATTGCCATGGCTCTGGGAGCCATGGCAGTTGATGTTGTCATCACTCCTCTGCTGCCAATTTTCCAGACCTATGGAGATCACCCTGGCCAGATGGCTTCATGTGTCATTGTGGGGCAATGCACAGGATCATTCTGTGTCTGGGCAGTCACGTGGCCCTGGACCCAGTATGTGGGGTCAAAACCAGCACATGGCCCCAAACTCTGTGCTGGGTCACAGCCAACGCACAGCCAGCGCATGTATATCGACTGTGTGTGCTGGTTATTGGCCCAGTTTGCTGGGTCCATCCGTGGGCCCCATCTGGCACGTAGGCCTTGGGAGCAGCCAGAGGCCCCTTTAACACTGCGAGGGGCGGGACCACAGCCACTCTGCCTGGCTCTGCGGGGCCCCCCAAAGCGCAGGGCCTGGGGCGGTTGCCCCAATCTGCCCCTCGCAAAGGACAGCCCTGGGAGTAGGTTTGGCTCCCTAACTGCTGCTACTTGGTTTCTCCTAGGAAAATTTTATCTTCTTCACTCTGCCTCTTAAAATCAATGCGTATTATGTATGTGGGTGTGTTGTATGCAAAAATTCAGTATTTTAACATGTTCAGTGCATTTAACCCTTTGGGCCTTTTTCTTAGTTATTTGATTCTCCCTTTGATTTTGTAAGAGCAAGAGCAGTTTGAGGTCTCGTTCTATAGTTATCAACTTTTATTCAGGGAAGAAGTAGTTTCCCCTAAAATAAAGCCTGAAAAAGTGGGTTCCTAGCAGCTTGCTAAGGTTGCTCCTACCTTTGCAAAAACAGGCTCTGTAGCTCCCTACCTGCAGGTCTTCTACCATGATGTGTGGTAACTGATGTTGTATGGATTGGCATTGCCACCACATAGTCTGATCCAGATTTAGATGGCACTTGTGTTGACAAGATGTGGGTTTCTTTACACAGCAGCTCTATCTTGCAGGCCTGGGGCAGTATGATCTCGTGATATTGGCTGAGTAATTAACTTGTCCATGCTTCTTTCTGCAGACTTCTTGTCATTGAAGCTGTTGTTTACATGTCTAATATGTGTGTCCTTTTATCTTTGGATACAGTGTGGAACTTCATGAGGTCTTGGAGGAGTACAAGGAAGGAATTGGGAAATTTATAGGTAAAAGAGTGTGTGTGTGTGTGTGTGTGTGTGTGTGTGTGTGGTCTGAGCCCATTAAATGTATTCTTATGCTTCTGTACATACTGAGGCAGAGGGCTAGGGTACAAGCCTTTCACCGCTTATAGCTTGTGTTTCAGTCTGTTTTTAATCCCACGTAAGCCACATAGGCAGCTTATTTATTATTAAATGTGGACATAGGGTAGATGCAAAGTATTACACACACCACAGAGCCTGTAGTTCTTTTCTTCATAAAAGAGAGACATTGCAACAGTTTTACTGTAATTTCCCCCAATACTGTCAAGAATGGACTTTCATACTGACTTGGAGGGGCCCTCTTCTGGATCAAGAAAGGGAGCTGTCCATGGTCTCTCCCTTTTCTTTTTTCTTTTTTTTTTTTGGCCTTTGTGCTGTGAGTGAGTGTTGACAAGTACCATTTTGGTGACTTTTTTGATGCAGACACTTCCTACAATTCAAACCTGCTGAGAACAACCTTTCCCATACAGCCGACCAAGCAGTCCCTGGAGGGTAACATCTCTTCAATCACTGCTGATGTGGGACAAAGTAGACTAGGTTATTCCCGCTCCGGCCGCCACGAAATGATGGCATGAATAGGCAGTATGGAACACCCCAAGTATGGTACACTCTCTTAGAAAAGATTTCCTGGCAGGTCATCAAACCTCTCAAGTCACTATTCTGATTTTTTTTTTTCTAGGGAAGGTGGCATTCAGGATGCATAGACCCTTCAGGGGCAGAGAAATTTGTCTGCCCATCCTCTCAGCCCCCTCACAGTCTTCTGTTTCACCTGACTTGCTCCTCAAGTTCTTTCCTTTGCTCTATGGAAGGTTGTGGGCCAAATGTTTGTTTCATTTCAGAAGGAACCACTCTCAGGCACTGTGCTTGATTGAACTTTTTATGCCTCACTTAGCCAGACAGCGAGCCTTTTCTACCAGGGCACTCCTTACCAGACAGGGAGCAAGACCTTCCTCCCTAGATTTGCCTTTCTGTTGACAGCAACTCTGAGGCATTGTCATCTGTTTTAGTCCTCTATATACCTTCTTTAAGGAGCACTTTGTGCATGAAACCTTCCCCTGTTTTTTCCTGTGTCTAGAATATTTAACTAGCACAACCTTCTGATTCCTCATGCCATAGCTGTTGTGAGGCATGCACACAGATTTATTGTGTACCCTCTGTTGATCAGGGACATGTTTAATTGGGGTAAAGGCCTGCCTCAGCCTTCCTTGTGCTTCCCAGGCTCCTACTGAAGTGGAATCTATGTGTATAGAACACACACAGACAAGCTTCTCTGTGGCTCTATTCATTATTGGGCATGTTCAATTGTGTACCAAGTAACCTCAGTTCAGTCAAGAGGATTTAGACACATCTGTCATTAACTGTAATTGGAGGTATGGCTGGGATTTTCAAAGGAGTCCAGAGGAGTTAAGAACCAAGCTTCCAGGGAGCTTAAACGGGATTTGAGCAACTGACTCCCTTAAGTGCCTTTGAAAATGCCAGACTGTGCATCTCAGTCTCTTCACTGGCTTTGAAAAGTTCAATCTTTGTCTACAGACAATATGGGGAAGCCCATATTGTATTAAATGCTTCCAGCTTGTTCAATAGTGGATGAGATTGTTACTTGAGAGGATGATAAACTTCTCACTGCTCCTGCTCCTCAGTCTGTTACTGTAATATATGTTACCCTTCCTTTAAGCCTTGGGCCTGAGATGGTTTATATAGCCCAGACTAAATGGTGTCAAGTGTCAGATGTCCCCCATGTACACACTGAGTGGGAAATGAGTCAGCTGTTGTTGGGTCTGACTTCTTTTAGCAACAATAGGCATTAATCAAGTGAAATAGAGGCCCATAGGCCACGTGTAGCTTGTGAAGTCATAAAAAGCAACTTCATCCACTTTCATTTCCCACTCCATTTAGAATCTAGCTGTCCCACTTGATGTTTCATTGCTGCGGAAGTCAAACAAGTGATGTTACTGATGGAAGTAATGTACATTTCTTCATGGGGTTATCCTTTTTTTAAAGAATCACATCTGCCTCCTTAGTGAGGTGCCGGTGCAGCCCTCATGTTTCTTTCTGTTGTATCTACAGGTATGCCAGATTCGGTGCTGTACTGCTCAGTTCAAGACCCTGCCACCTCCTGTCCATCTGGCTACAATACCAACACGGTATGGTCCCAAAGCTCCAAATTCAAAGGTCCAAATTAAGTCCCTCAAAACCCAGACATCTCCCAGGTGCTAGAGAATCATTGTCTCCCATTTACCAGCCAGTGTTCCCTGTTTAAACAACAGAATGCCATCATGGTGCATTGAGCAGTACTATTCAACCCTGTTAGACTCAAGGCACCCCTCAGAAAATGCCAGATTTTAGTTTTCACTTGTTGCTTGACTACAGAAAAATAATAGAACAATTCTTCTGTTCCTAAACACTCAGAATCCACAACAGGTCATAATATTTTTGACACTGTAGGTTCCTATTTGATATCACTGGCTTTATCTTGGGAATCGTGGAGATGTTTGCATACCTAACAGTGCTAATATTACACAGCACCCCTAAAAGCACCCTATTTGAGAATCACTGGCACAGTGGAACATAAAGCACAGGGCTACAGTATCCATCTATATATCAGGCTTAAAATAGGGGAGTGTGGTCAGATAAAGGGCAGCAACTGATCTGTCCAATTTGACTTATGAACCGCAGATTTCCTCAGGAGCCACTGAGTGGCAATAAACTTAGAACCCTTGGAGGCCAAGTAGCTGTCACTTCTTAAATAGCCAAATATGCAGGAGGATGACATGCAAAAGCTGCAAGGGGCTGGAGTGATCACTGGGGATCTGGGCTTTCTGTTTCCCATGGAAAAATGGAGTAAAATGCAGATTTTCCCCCTTACTGGAGTAAAACACGGATTTCTCATTTTAGCAGAGAAACCTGTGGATTTTGCAGTTTTACAGCGAGCTCTCTGCAGGCTGGCAGAATTTCAGCTTGCAGGGCACAGGGAGGGAGCAGGAGGAGGTCATTCAGGTGGGGGCACCGTGTGTGTGTATATGAATATGCCCCAAGGCAGCCTTGAGAGCAGTCCCCACAGGTAAGTGAGGGAAGGGATTGAGGCCCCCATAGGGAGGGAGGGAGGAAATTGGGCGGGGTTGGGGCTGGGGCTGCTGCCTGGGCGGGCAGTGTGTGGGGCTGCAATGCATGGCCTCAGGCCCCCGGCAGGTGGCAGGATGGGGCTGCAGGCAGCTTGTTTGGGGGTGGGGCTGGCTCCCCGCTGCTCCCCCCGGGAGTCTCCTGCATGCGTGGGGGCAGTGTGGGTGGCAGCACAGGGTTGTGACCCTTGCTGCTGCGGCACATGTGGGAAATACATTGCCAGGGCAGCGCAGAGATCAAGCTGCAAGCACCTTTCCTGCGCAGCTGCACTCTGCCCTACAGCACCGAGTCACCACCATGGGCTGTGAAGGCCCCGACGGAGTGCAGCAAGGTGGGAGCCCGCAGTGCTCACTTACCCTGCACCCACCCTACACACAGCTGGGGGGTGTGGGTTCCCCCTGCCCCTCCTGTGAGTGTGCACTGAGGCAGGGAACCGCCCCCCACCCCGCCCGTAGGAGGCAGGCAGCAGTGAGGGAGCCGGCTCCATGCTCTGTTCCACTGCAGCAGCTGCTGTCTTCTGTCAGGAGCAGGAGGCTGCGGATCCGGGTCCCTGGCCTCATAGTCTGGGCAGCTAGGGGCTCCTCTGGCAGGGCTGGGGGTGGGGACAGGGGCTGTGGATGCGGGGCAAGGGACACCCGTAGGGCTGGGGGGCCTGTGGGGCAGAGTAAGGGGCACCAGCAGGGCCAGGGGGCTGTGGTGTGGGGGAAGTGAGGGGCACCAGTAGGGCTGGGGAGACCCTTAATTTTAATCATGGATTTGGGGGGTTTTATCAGAGAACTTGCAATTTTTTATCAGGGAAAGTCAGGATCCCTGGTGATCACCTAGAAGCAGGTGGTCTTGTGCATAGGCATAGCTTTTGCTCAACTGCTCCTCAAACACACTTTGCTTATTGGACTACTACAACCCTGGGTTGGAAAAGCTGTCCCTAGGACTGGACTTCTGTCTCCATGACAATGTTGGATGTTCCTAGTGAAGAGTTTAGCAAAAGCAGGTGATTCCTGTTTCTTTCTGATGTGAATACCTGTCCTCTACAAAGTAAGCTGAGTCCCATCCAATTCATTTCGCACTGACCACAACCATTTCTCAGTTGGCAGGACTTTCTGTTACTATTTCTCTCCTTGTAGTCCATGGGAATTGTGCTGTTGACCTCCTGACATGTTAGTGCATGTGCGTGGACAAGTGCTTTCACCTGAATAGAATTCATTAGAGGCAATGAAACGGAATGGTTCCCTTCACTGGACAGAAAGGTCCTGCATTCCAGGCTGCTGTTGAACCAATGATCAGGCTCCTTAGCTGTTTCCCAGTTCCTCAAACCATCTGGTTTTCCTGCAGTTAGCTTTTTTGGATAAAATGGGCATACTGCTAGGGGGAAAATAATTACACCGTTCGCGTTTTTTATATCTGCTTGAGAAGTGAAACTAATCTGATTGGTTTTGCTTTGCAAGTCTTGTACGCTAGCACAGCATGAGTTATTCTGGGTTTCTGGTGCAACAAGAAGAACATTTGAACACACAAAAGCTGTTTGGCATACAAAAGAAAAAGCAGTAAAAGAAGAAATTCATGATAATGCTTGTACTCATATTGGTGGTTGTAAAACCCTTTGATTTTAAATGTGGAGGTCTAAACCATGGGAGTGTTCCTTTTAAAGCAGTGACACTCAATCATTTGGCCCTGCAAGCTAAATGAAGGGTGTGGGGCTGGTCCATAGGCCAGATAGGAACTCAACCACCAGGATTAGGTCCTGGGGGCCCCGTGCCACTTCCTCCTGCCACGGTCAAGTCTCGGGGGTTCTGTGTCATGCCCTGGTATGCTGGGGTCAGGCCTGGTGCTACCCTGTGGGCCCAATCTAGTGCACAGGGCCACAGTCCCACAGGACTCCCTATGGACTAAATGACAGAGTGGCAGGAGCTAGCCTTCAGGCCAGGGCTTGAGCACCCCTTCTTGCAAACCTTGTGAGACTCATCATTATCCAGCTGGAATGATCCACATGCAGGGAAGAGTCATATTATGCTAGTAGCTACAAACTGGAGCAGTCAGGTCCACATATGACACTAAAGTCAGTCAGCATTTGAAATATGTCCCCTTTGTTTGCTCAGGAGCTAAAACATAAGAATACTGTTGTTTGGACTAATGCTTTGCCTCCCTGCCATAAAAGCTGTAGATGGACTGGTACATGAAAGTACAAGATGAATGTCTAAGAACACAGACATGATGGGAAGGATCTGAGGGCCTGGGAAATAATTTAATATTAGGTCTTACATTTGATCACCTGACAAATGGTGGTAATGCCTCAGGCGGAAAGGAGAATGCATGTGTACACAATATCTGAATTTATTGCTCAAGAAACTAAGACATTTTTGTGTAAGCCTGCACGCAGCACAGATTCCTTTTCCAACATTAGTTGGACATTAGTTCATGTGGTTAGAGCACAGTGTTGGGTTCAAGAGACTTAGGTTATTTTTCTAGCTCTACCACTGATTGGGCCTAGCATGGAAAAGTCACTTTGCCTTTCATCCCAATAACCATGAGAAGATGTCATTCTCATTTTACAGATGGAGACACTGAGGCATGGGGTGAAGCTACTCACCCAAAGGTCCCCTGAAGGGTTTGTGGCAGAGATGGAAACAAAACTCAGTTCTGCTTCCCAGTCTCGTGCTTGGACTGCTAGATGCCAAAGACAGCTAGGTTTTCTAAGCAAATTTCTTTGACAGCTTGTCCAGAAATACTCTTTGACTAGCTGCAGGGGTATAGGTTGTAGCCGTGTTGGTCTAAGGACATAGGCAGACAAGGTTCCTTGAGTGAATCTGATATCTTTTATTAGACCGACCCAAATAATTGGAAAATTAAGCAAGCTTTCAGGTTCAAAAACCCTTTGTCAGGCTAAGGAAGTTTCAGCAGTTGGTGTGTGCTCTTTCTGGATGGAATGAAAAGTAAGCCAGAGGCTGGGCTGGTATGCATAGTCTTCACTGACTACCTGTCTTGTATGCATACCAGCCCAGCCTGGCTTCTTTACTTTTCATTCCATCCAGGAAGAGCACACACCAGCTGCTGAAACTTCCTTAGCCTGACGAAGGGTTTTTGAACCCGAAAGCTTGCTTAATAACTATTTTCCAACTATTTGGGTTGGTCTAATAAGATATCAGATTCACCCAAGGAACCTTGTCTGTCTTTGACTAGCTGGCACTTTACCAAGACTCCACAACATCCCTGGTGGTCTCTTACCTATTCCTATCAACAGCTGTCCCCATATTTTTTTGTTTGCCCACTACAGACAGTGTCCATATGGGGATGCGGTGGGCGGATGCAAATGACGGCTTCCAAGTTCATGAGCATGCAGCAAGCTCTTAAGCCCAACTGGTTCCAGTGCCTTTCGGATGGAGACACTGCTTCTGGTGAAACCAGCAGGAAGAGAGCTAAGAAGTCTGTGGACCGATCACTTTCCTTTCTGGACAAGTGCCTTCAGCTGCTAGAGAAATCACCGGTAAGGTCACAGCATCTCTGAGGCAAGTGTTTACACTGAACCTGGTAGGAGCTCCAGGGCAGGAGCAGTAGAGCATCTGCATGCATAGTCCACTCAGGCACAACATGAGGAGCAGCAGAGACATGTTTTTTTTTGTGCCTGTCCTGCATTTGTGCCTTGTCCCTGATGAAGAGGAACCAACCTCTAGAAGTGAGAGAGGAACTCAGCCTTTTTAGTGTTTTGGGGTGGGGTTTTTTTTGAGTACAGCTGCCTTTCCTTCTATGCTTGTGTTACCTTCAGTCAGTACCAGTTTCCACCCAGCCTGAAGCTTCTAGGGAAGCAGAGTTGGTTATCAAGGTCCTGAGGTCTGCTGAAGTACCAGTCCTTAGACAATGAGGGTCCCTTCTGAAGGGAGACTTATGGAGGGGGAACAGGGATTTTTTCCCTTGTCTAGAAGTCAGACAAGCCCTCATCCACCTGCCCTATTCATTTTATTTTTTCCTTATTTAAACTCACTGGAGTACCAGTCTTTCTGGCTGGTGGGGACTGACTAGGTTTCACCTGTGCTACTCAAGCACCTCCCCTTACTGGCAGACTGAATATACTCCTTTTTTCCTAGGGAAGGGGTGTGTGTGTGGCTAGAGCTGTGCTGGCTAGGAGCCCATGGTAGTGGGGAGGGCGCCAGCCCGGTCCTGCATAGTGCTGACATTAGGGCAAGTCTGCCTGCCTTCATGCCCCCAGTAGGGAGCACTGCAGTGAAGTATGCTCACTCCTTCTCCATGTATGTCCAGTCCCAGAAATAAAGTAGTGTTGCAGTCATAGATTGGTGCTGCACATGCATCCCGCACTGTTCAGCTTTCTTATGTGCATTTCTTGACTGGTTGTTGCAGGAAGACTGTTCCCTTGCACACAGAGTAGGAGGAAGGGGGCAGGGTGAACTTCATGGCGGTGCACTGGGTTCAGCACAGAGGTGGTGTAGACATGCCCTGAGAGGCACTGAAGTGTAAGGTGTAGCGAGTAGCAGTCATGACAGGAGGCTTTCTTAAGGTGTCCTGCAGCAACACTTGGCATTTCTGCAGTGCTGTCTGAGAATCGAATGCAGTTTCTAAAGGTGTGTTGGTGGTTTCTACCCTCAAGGGAGGTGGGGAGCTATGGAAGGAACTGGGGGCAGAGACTGGCCCTTCATTCTCCAGTTCCCTGCTCTAGGCCCTAAGCTGCACTGTTCCCAGACCGGAGCCTTTATAGATTCATAGATGTTAGGGTCAGAAGGGACCTCAATAGATCATCAAGTCCGACCCCCTGCATCGGCAGGAAAGAGGGCTGGGGCTAGATGACCCCTGGGTCTAGATGACCCCAGCTAGATGCATATCCAACCTCCTCTTGAAGACCCCCAGGGTAGAGGAGAGCACCACCTCCCTTGGGAGCCCGTTCCAGACCTTGGCCACTCTAACTGTGAAGAAGTTCTTCCTAATGTCCAGTCTAAATCTGCTCTCTGCTAGCTTGTGGCCATTATTTCTCGTAACCCCCAGGGGCGCCTTGGTGAATAAAACCTCACCAATTCCTTTCTGTGCCCCCGTGATGAACTTATAGGCAGCCACAAGGTCGCCTCTCAACCTTCTCTTGCGGAGGCTGTAAAGGTCCAGGTTCTCTAGTCTCTCCTCGTAGGGCTTGGTCTGCAAGCCCTTAACCATACGAGTGGCCCTTCTCAGCTGGTACCAAATTCCACCAATTCTTATGGGGCCAGGAAGGTGCAGTTCAGTTACCAAGGGCCTGGGGGCTGTCGTTGCTCCTGTTTCTGGGTAGTGATGGTGCAGGTCTTGTTTCTGGACCAGCTAAGTTTGCATTTTTTGTAGTGCTTGTACCTCTTGCCTGACCCAGGAGCTGCAGGAGAGTGTGCTGATTGGGGTGATCGAAGGTGGAGACGTTCTGGAAGAGAGGCTCAGGTCAGCCAGGGAGACTGCAAAGCGTGCTGTGGGTGGA
>NW_005841947.1:1060256-1062426 GCF_000455745.1 Alligator sinensis
GGATGGCTTCCAGGGCCATGCTATGGCCAAAGAGACCAAGCTGAGATTGATGGACTCAGTCACAGCGGAGTTACCGGAGGACAAACCAAGGTGAGATTTAAGTGGGGGATGTATTGCAGGCAGTTATCAGGAAATGCCTGTTCTCTTGCTGATGATTGTGTGACTCACATGCCTGTGCCCTCAGATATCGAGAGCCTGGGTATGATAGCTCTGATCTTGCTTGTTAAGGAAAAGGTGGCACGGGACTAGACCTATAACTGTCAACAGTATGAATCAGCATGGGGGTGCTGCTGTAATGGACCTGGGGAGGAAGAACCAGCAGCAGACCTACAGGCTGGGGAACTCCCTTCTCGCCATTGTTGAGACAGGAAAGAATCTTGGAGTCATCATTGATGCCACAATGAACATGGGCCGACAAAGTGGGGACCCAGTCAGGAAGGCCAACCATACCTTGTCGTGCATCCACAGATGCATCTTAGGCAGGTCCAAGGAGGTGATCCTCCCCCTCTATGTGACACTACACTGGTCAGGCCGCAGCTGGAGTACTGCATCCAGTTCTGGGTGCCACACTTCAGGAGGGATGTGGTGAATATGGAGAGGGTCCAAAGGAGGGCCGCCTGCATGATCAGGGGTCAGCAGGGCAGGCCCTACAAGGAGAGGCTGAAGGACCTGAACCTGTTCAGTCTCCAAAAGAGAAGGCTGAGAGGGGATCTAGTGGCAGTCTACAAACTAGTCAAGGGGGACCAGCAGGCATTGAGAGAGTCCCTGTTCCCCTGAGCACTCCTGGGAGTTACAAGAAACAACAGACAAGCTAGCAGAGGGTAGTTTCAGGCTAGACATTAGGAGGTGCTATTTCACTGTCAGGGTGGCTAGGACCTGGAACCAACCTCCAAAAGAACTGGTGCTGGCTCCTACCCTGGGGGTCTTTAAAAAAAGGCTGGACGAACATCTGGCCGGGGTCGTTTGGCCCCAGTACTCTTTCCTGCCATGGCAGGGGGTCAGACTAGATGATCTCCTCAGGTCCCTTCCGACCCTAACAACTATGAAACTATGAATCTGAACTTTTGCAAGGTTTTTAGGGAGATGCAGGGTTTGGAGTCACACTTATTTCTAGACAGAATCCTATTTGGGGTAGGTGTATGCTGGTGGCCTCCCTGGATCATGACTAGCCTGGAACAAAGCAAAGAAGAGATCATTCTACTCAGGAGTGGGTGTTTATTCTCACTACAAAAACTACTACTTGGTACGTTATGGCTGTCATCTGTCAGGCGTGGAACAGCAGGGGGTGCTGCAAGTCAGGAATGAAAGGCACTGGCAGAGCTGTGTGGGGAGCCCAAGGCTGGAAAAGCAGAGAGGGCTGCAGGATAGTTTATTAAGGAAAAATTATTAGGAAAAAGCCAACCTATTAAATAGGTACTTTGCGTCAGTCTTTCATCAGCCCCATGGGACGCCCATGCCCGCTACAGGGCCGGGAAGTCCGGGTGAGGGTGATCCCCTGCCCTCCTTTAATGCTGACTTTCTGAAGGAACATCTTGAGAAGCTGGATACCTTCAAGTCAGCCGGCCCTGACAATCTTCACCCCAGGGTACTCAAGGAGCTGGCGAGCATCATAGCCCAGCCTCTAGCACGGATCTTTGAAAACTCTTGGCGCTCTGGTGTAGTGCTTGAAGACTGGAAGAAGGCCAATGTGGTGCCTATCTTCAAGAAAGGGAGGAAAGTGGATCCGGCTAACTATAGGCCCATCAGCCTGACTTCTATCCCGGGGAAGATCTTAGAAAAGTTTATTAAAGAGGCCATCCTTAATGGACTGGCTGACGCCAACATCTTAAGGGATAGCCAGCATAGGTTTGTTGCGGGTAGGTCTTGCTTGACCAATCTCATTTCCTTCTACGACCAGGTGACCTATCACCTGGACAAGGGAGAAGAGATTGATGTCATATATCTTGACTTCAAAAAAGCCTTCGATCTGGTGTCCCATGATCGCTTCTTGGAGAAACTGGCCAATTGTCGCCTTGGGGCCTCCACGATCCGCTGGCTGGAAAATTCGCTCCGGGGTCAGACCCAGAGGGTAGTAATCGATGGAAGTCACTCATCGTGGTGTCCTGTGACCAGTGGGGTCCCCCAAGGCTCTGTCCTTGGACCCATACTATTCAACATCTTCATTAATGAT
>NW_005841947.1:1062711-1110621 GCF_000455745.1 Alligator sinensis
GACCAAAATGCTGGCTTGCATCCATAGATGCTTCTCAAGCAAATCTCGGGACGTCATTCTCCCCCTGTACTCGGCCTTAGTGAGGCCGCAGCTGGAGTACTGTGTCCAGTTTTGGGCTCCACAATTCAAAAAGGATGTGGAGAAGCTTGAGAGAGTCCAGAGAAGAGCCACGCGCATGATCAGAGGTCAGGGAAGCAGACCCTACGATGACAGGCTGAGAGCCCTGGGGCTCTTTAGCCTGAAAAAGCGCAGGCTCAGGGGTGATCTGATGGCCACCTACAAGTTTATCAGGGGTGACCACCAGCATCTGTGGGGAGCGTTTGTTCACCAGAGCGCCCCAAGGGATGATGAGGTCGAATGGTCACAAACTACTTCAAGATCGTTTCAGGCTGGACATAAGGAAGAACTTCTTTACTGTCCGAGCCCCCAAGGTCTGGAACAGCCTGCCACCGGAGGTGGTTCAAGCGCCTTCATTGAACACCTTCAAGACAAAACTGGATGCTTATCTTGCTGGGATCCTATGACCCCAGCTGACTTCCTGCCCTTTGGGCGGGGGGCTGGACTCGATGATCTTCCGAGGTCCCTTCCAGCCCTGATGATGTCTATGTCTATGATGTCTATGTCTAGGAAAGGGGCAGTGACAGCAGAGCGGATTGTGCTTAGATGATATCCATGTGGCAACCACTGCTTCACCAACATTGAACCAGGGCTAAAAGCATGAGCTTGTGTAGCATAAGTCAGAAGGTCTGAATTCTGTAGCTGTGTCCAGAGAACACAATGGCCGTGGGCTGGCACAGTGCAGGAATTGTAACACGCTCACCAGTGGGTGCCACCTGCCTGAACTGCACCTGGTTCTAACCATTAGTAGAAAACCATGAAACCCTGATGGCCATTCTTTCAAGATTCTTCTAAGCAAGCCCCTGGGCTTGTCAGCAGTCCCAAGATGGTACAGCAGGATACAAAGCAGAGCTTTCTGGAAGCGGAAGTAAAACCAGCCCCTCACTGTAACTCTATGTGGCTTTTACTGAGCTCTGCCTGTCTGCAGAGCTCTGCCCTCCTGCCTCACCCAAGTCTTGAGATGAACCAGCTTTTAGTAGTAAGAGGGGAGCTCCATGATATCTGCTGTTTTCCTCCTGCATGAGTGATACAGCTCTCTCCTTGTCCTGACCACCTTTAGTCTTCAAAACCTTGGGCTTGTAGTAGAAGGGAAGGAAAATGCAGAAGCAAGACTAGCTTTACTCTGAAGTTTCTGGGGCTTGGAGTGCTCTATTTCCTGTGCATTTGGAGGTTCACAGTGTTGCTGCTGTCCTGCTGCACTCAGCTACTTAAATAGGTCTCGGTGTGAGCAACAAAGTCCTGTCACCTCAGCCACCTCACCTGTGAACCAGTCACTTCACTGGTTCAATGGAAATGGGATTTTAACCTTCCTTTGCTAGGAAAAAAACACATTTACCTTGATTACCTTGAATGTTTGAATCCTGCTTCCCTGAATTACCCCTGTAGCTGCCATCAGAGAAGCTATTCTACTTGCTCTTTCTCCTTTCAGAAACGATGTCCTAACATTGGTGAAGAACTGGGGGAGGGTCTCGACAGAGTGGGGCAGATGCCTTTGTACATCTCCAAAGACATGAATTTGAGGCCTGCTTTGGACTTGTGCCAAAGGCTGCTGTAGTCAACCCAGCTCTACAGAGGCACAAGCCCTGCATGGGTACCCATCCCAGGCAGCCAGGTGTGTTGCCATGTGACTCCCTTCTGTAGCTGATGTGTTTTAACCACATTAAACTGATATGCTGCTTATGCTTGGGCAGCGTTGGACTTTTACAGATGGTGAGGAACAGCTGCCACAACCTGCTTTGGAGGTAGCTGCCTTTTTGTGATTTAGCATTCATCCTAGGCAGAAAGATACTCCCCAGATCTATGGGTACAAGGGTGTTTCATCTCATCCTGACAAGAGCATGCTCAGAAATCTCAACATGTGCAAGACAAAAACTGTATCCTCCCTCTGTATGAAGTACACATTAGTCTGGGAACTGATCCCATGTGTAATTAGATACCGATTGTTTTACTACTGAGGAGCATTTTCTCCCAATGGTGGAGGCATTAAATGTAAAAAATGAGTCCGTCAATATCTTACCTTTTTTTCTCATTAGCTTAATTAGGGTTATAAAAGTATTGGATGTGCCCCCTTGTTCCTTCACTTCTCAGCCCTGTGTATTTTCTCAATTATCTCTTTAGTTCATTACCCTACATTAGCTTACTCTGCTGTCAGCACAGGCAGTGCACCTGCGGAAGATCAAGAAGAGCTGCTTTCTCTCTGGCCTTGTCTGTCCTCAGTGAAGCTGCCAGCTGAATTTGGATGGCAGCAGACTCTCTGTTGTCACTGATTGGTGTTAAGAGGTTGGAAGAGCCCAGCTGGATTGCCAGGTCCCAAGAAAAGCAGATAGTCCTGGCTGCTGGGGGAAATTGCTGCTTTTGTGTTTAAGTGGGTTCACCTGAGCAGGAAGTGGTGGGAGAGAGGAAGGAAAGAGAAACCAAGGACTCATTGCATTGGCCTTTATCATTTGTGTTTTCTCATCTCAGCAGTCCGCCCATACTTATTTTCACAATAGTGAATGCATTACTGCAGAAGGGAACCCTTCCCCCAGCATTGAGGTGTTACTACACCCTCCTCCTTCCCTTTTATAGAAACAGGACATTGGCTGTCATAGTCCTCCTACTTTACCTATGGCAGGTTAGGGTGTTATGTCTTGTCTTGTGTCAGGGTTGATGATAGTTTTAGAAGATTTTAGATTATGGATTTGTATAGGATGATTTGGATGGGGATGATCCTGCCTGAGGCAGGCGGTTAGACTAGATGATCTATGGAGGTCTCTTACAGCCCTACTTCTCTATGATTTTAATTGACAACCTTTACCTTAAGCTCTGCTGTAGATTGTTTTCCCCTCATCCCTCTTCCCTCCCCCTCCTATCCCTCTGTAGACCCTTTTGGGTTAGTGAGGTGAAAGAAGATGAATTCCTATATCCCAGTCTCACCACCCATATTCTGTATGCATGTGGGACCTTACTTGTAGAAGCAGTCCTGTTGGCTTGAGATGGATGCCACACAGATGGCTTCAGACAGATGTTTGAAGGTTCATGCTTTGAGAATCCACCCAACTCTCTCATCCTTTGGATCATTTTATGATGTTGTTGCTGGTTTCAAGGAATGGCCACATTCACCTTAAATAGTGCTTTCTGCACCCAGACCAAGCCACAGGGAACAGTTTTAAAAATGTCTAATGAGAAAGGGAATGTTTGAATGTGACCTGGGAAATATTAGAAGGGTGACTGAAATGGAGGTTGTGCAAGAGGGCCCTACCCGGTGCAGCCCCCTGCCCCTTACCAAACAAAAATGCCAAACCAAAACAAAAAACCCCCTTGTACCCCGACAATGTGCAATGAAGTGTGTGATCCATAGAATCAAGTGCAGTGGGTGGGTTATGAACTAGAATCAGTTTACATAAGCACCAAGGAAGCTAAATAGCTTTAAACACTATACATAAGATTTAGAGGTTGTTCAGGGTTTAATGAGAAGTTGGTGTAATATTTCCAATAGAAACATAACAGAGAGTCTGGGAGATGAGGGAAATTTGGACGGGCTGTCACATGCTGTGTGGATGGAAAACAGAAGCACATAGCCTCATGATTGGCAGTAGCCCATGTGCCAGCTTGTCTTCACCTGCTGCTGCTTTCACTGCCATAAGTATAGTATGCCATGTATTTATATCACTACACTGCTGGGCTGTCTTGTGTCTTCTCTTAAAGCTCCTAGTCATTACTGGGTACGTGTGGCTAACCTTATTGGACCACTGGTCAGATCCAGTATGGCTGTCCCTGTGCTGGAGGAGACTGCAGTTGCCCAGTCACTTCCATTCTGCAGACTGCAGACCTGTATTTTTTGTATGTTTCTTTCACAGACTCATCCATGGTATTGGCAAACCTGATGAGGTACTAGAGTGCATTGAAAGAGGAGTGGACATCTTTGAGAGCGCTTTCCCCTACCAGGTGACAGAGCGGGGCTGTGCCTTGTCCTTCAGCTATGACTACCAACCTGACCCAGAAGCAGCAGGTAGATTTCTGCATAGCTGTATTGGTGTGGTCATTGGCTGATGTAAGTGGGAGGTGTCATGGCCAGCATAGCACGTTTTAATTACTCAAGGCAAAGGATAACAGTTGCATCCTGCTCAGGTAAGGGGTGAGGTTCTTTTGGGTGGTCAGCCAAAGAATTTGAGCTTAACCTTAGCACCTGGAATATCCAAATGAGGTCAACTGGACCATGGTTGAAGGTACTGTAGAGTTGAGGGTGCTCCATGGTTTACTGCATAGGTGGCTTTATGGGCCCAGCATTATTATGTGCTAAGTGCCCTCAAATCCCATTGGGCCTGCTTCTGTTGAAGCAAAGCTCCCATTACCTTCAGCAACACAAGATTGGCCCCACAAGTTTTAGTGGGAGCTGACGGCACTTGGCTTCTTGCAGTGTCAGACTCTGTAGCATCTCACCTCTCTCCCTCTCCAGCTGGACAATGTTAGGGGAAACCTTACTCACTGGGAAGCAGTTTTTTCCTGCCTTACCCACTTTGCTCCTTTAATATCAGCAGTGACACAACTAGTGCAAGTTAGTCAAATCCTTTGTGAACACGGCATTGCTTAAATGAGTGAAGGCTTGGTACCTACCCAGAAAGGTTTCAGATGCAAGGAGTGGTGTCCTTCCTAGACCTGGTAAGATTTTTAATACCAAAAAAACTCCCCATAGTAGTATCTTCTTAATGAATCAAACTTTGAATCACTTTTTGTTTTTTTATGGTTGGAAAATTCAAAACCAGTTGTTCCTTTGTGCTCACTTTTTAGGTCCTGGCCCACAACTAAAGCCTTATGGTAGCGCTACGCAGCACTAATAGTGGCTTGCCACAATTGTCTCCTTTTTGGAGAAACAAGCATGAGAAATTCCAGGCCCCAAAGCCATGGCCTTGTGGAAGTTGCAAGCAGCTGCATCTCTTGAGTTTGGAATCTCCATCTGTAACCGCACTATTGCTGCCACCACAGTCCAGCCTTTTGGATTTCACTTGTATGGGGGAAAGGGGGAGGGATCTTTAATCCCAAAAGTGCAACAGGAAAAGTAGAATGAATGTAGATGAGTCACTTATCAGTTTCATTAAAATCTAAATAAATCAATAGTTCAGGTGAGTTCCTGCTGTATAAAAAGTAATTAAGACTGAAAGTATTTTGTATGACTTTTAATAAAAAGGAATTAAACTCAGTAGAGCAGCAAAAGATGTGCAGCTGTTTCGGCTCTAAACATTTGTCAGATTAGTTGACTCCTTGTTACCTTCCTTGCAGTCTAATTAGGTTTGATCTCGTACATGTATCTGGTTCTACTATCTTAGGATAACCAAAGAGGGACGATGCTGATTTGCATAGAAAGAAGTTGGAGATTTTGGTTTGTAGCAACAGAGAAACTGAGATGTCTGGTGTCAAGTTACTTCTTGCCCTTCTTTTTCACTGCTGCATCTTGAAGATGTATTGTTGCTTTTTGCCACAGTGTTGAAACAAAATTGGACCGAGGATGCTGGGGGAAATGGCAGCAAAAAAGACAAGGATGAAACCTCCAAAGCTGATTTGGAAATGACATTGTTTGAGATATTTTTGAAGGACAAAAGGTAAATGGGCAGGGGAGAGACTTTTAAATGGTGTCTGCAACCATATTGTTTTGAGCTAATATTCTTATGCTGTGTCATGCCTGGTCAGTAGCTGGATGGCAGCTACCCAGGGAACACCTACAGTCCTGCAAAGAATGCTGGTATTTACTAAGTGCATAATACCTTCTGAGGTGGTCTTGGACAAATGCCCTAGCCTGTCATTTGGAGACAGTGCCAAGATACCATCGTTGAGGTGATATAAAGCCAAGGGTTTTTTCTTTTTTCTTTTTTTTTTTTTTCTTTTCTTGACTGTTTAGCAACTAAAAGTGCCACAGCGCTTTTCACAGCATGTTACAGCCACATTCCGACTCATGGAAAATAGCCCATCACGAGGAATCTTATTGGCGACTGAAAGTTTTTCAGTTTTTTTAGTACCTGACTTGAGACATCCTTGACAGATCCAGGTTTTGAGCAGGGGGTTGAGACCCCATCCTTTGTTAATCCAGGTCTTTTTTCACTGTGTGTCAGGAAGGACACAGATTGAGGGGTAATTACTAATCATTTCTCAGTCTTGGCCTACATTCCTTCTCGTCTAACTTTCATCTTCTGTAATGTTGACTGTGCTAATAGTTTGTGACTGGGCAAGCAATATTGTGGCTCTTTAACCTATTACCCCAGAGAATCCAGAGCTTCAGGCATGAATGAAAACATCCCCATTCAGAAAAATGTTTAATATCACCCTCTGAAACTTGGTTGCATTATTCGGGCTGACTAGGGCAGTGATTCCCAACCCCTGGGCTGTGGCCCGGTGCCAGGCTGCAAAGGTTTGGCTGTCAGTCGGCAGGAAGGCTGGCTGCCAGACCGGAAGTGAGCATGGACTGGGAAACCGCAAACTGGAAGTGACTGGCACACTACTGTGGACCGGCAGCCAACCCTTTTTATACTGAGTATAAAAAAAGTTGGCTACCTGCCCACAGTATGCCGGTCACTGCTAGTCTGCAGTTTGCCAGTCCGCAGTCACTTCTAGTCCGTGGTTTGCCAGTCCTCTGCCTAAAAAGGTTGGGAACCTCTGGACTAGGGCCTGAGTTTGAAAGCCATTGAAGACAGTGGAAAGATTCCCACTAATGGTTTCTGTGGGCTTTGGATTCGTCCCTTAGTTGTGTGGCATTATTAGCAAGAGGCTGTTGGCAGCAATGGTGTGCTAGAGCATGAATAAAGTACTATGTTGTGATGGAGGAAGAGCTTTGCCCTGACTTATTTCAAATGGGAATGTAATGTCACTGCTCACAGCCTGCTGACTAGAGCAAGGTTTCATTGCACACACTTCACAAATCCTTTTCCCTACTACTTGACACTGGACTTCTTTTTCTGATGGTGGCTCTTTTGCCTCCCTCTTCCTTAGATACCAGGATGATTTTGGTCCCCTTGTACAAGGTTGCTCCTGTTACTGCTGTCAGAACCATAGTCGAGCCTACGTCCATCACCTCCTGGTGACCAATGAGCTGCTTGCTGGTGTCCTGCTCATGATGCACAACTTCCAGCATTATTTCAGCTTCTTTGGCGCTATCCGGGATGCACTGAGAGATGAGAGACTCGATCAGCTGAAGAAAGTAATCTCCAAGCAGGCACTGTAAGACCCAGAAAAAGCATAGCCAGTCCCTGTGAGTTCAGGGGAGATGTGGGAAGAATAAGAAGTTGTCCAGAGAGAACTCTTAAGTATAAGGCAAGGGAACTTTTAAGTGGTTTGGCATAGAGAGGGAAGAAGAGAAGCACATGTGCATGAGTGCAAATAGATCCCTGTCTGGCTGCATCATGGGAGACTTTTTGGCCGTTGTGGGTGTTCACGTCAGCCTCAGTGGGCGTTACAGCCTGATGTCAGCCTGGTTAGAATTTCTCTGTTTGGGGAAAAAGGGATGGGTCATCTGTGCATTTGCTTTCTGTGAGATTCTGTCCCTTGCACCTCCCTCCTCAATGTTCAGTACCAATTTTGTCCCTCCGATCAGAGCTTCTTGGGGTACTTTTGTAGATGTCCACCAGCTTTTCTTCCTGCCCTCCTCCTTACTGCCTCATCATCATCCTAGGCTAGGAAGAGTGGAACCACTGATAGTTATCTCCATTGTGGCAGGCCAGAGCACTTGCCCCAAAGACAATAGAACAAATCTCCTTATGCAGTCAGAAACTAGGTCTGCCTCTGCCATGCTCCATCCCCAGAGTTGGCCCTGTGACAAGGTACTTCAGTTAAGTACCCTCTTTTCTTCCTTGCTCTGTGTCTGCTTCTGGGTGTTTTGACTCTTTTTAATATTCTGTACTAGGAGCTCACCCCTGTATTAACCTCTGGACAGTGCTGAACAGGCCACAGTCGTGCTGGTTATGTGTGGCTGCTCAGAGCTCCCGTATGAGATGAATGACTAAGACCTCACAGGAAAGAACATATATTTTTTTTAAACCACATGATTTTTTTTTAATGCTATTGATCTATTTTAAATGCAGTTATCATTCCTTTATCAGACTTTTTAAAATGTCCCATATACTGGAGTAACTGATATATTTACTGTATTTTATGAAAATATCAATAAAAGCATTTTTCACATTCTTTGAATTGCTTCATCGAAGTGATAGACATTTTGTTTGAGTTTTAATTCAGTTACAGTCCTTAAAACACACCTTACAATTAGTAACATGACCTGAGAACATAGGGCTTGTTAGAACAGATCAGATTTGGTTTATCTGCCAAAGTGTCCTGCTATAGATAATGGCCTGGCACTAGGCACTCTGGAGGAGGGCTTAATAAATTCCACAACAGACAAGGAAATGGGGGCGGGGGAACTTTAATATAGTACAACCTCATTAAATTGAACCCTTGTTCGTAGTGACTCTAACTTTTAACAGTCGGAACTGACTTTTTCACTGTTGTAATTCAGTAAATTGACTAGAGTCCTATTATAGTGAGCATACTTTTTTGATGTACTTTTTTAATGAACTTTTCTTCTGGTGCCGTAGAGGTTGCTCTGTATTGTTATGTAGAAGGAATTGGGATTTGTTATATTTTTTGGATTGTTTTATTAAGTCATTTGTCTTATGAATATTTTTAAGGGTTAATCAGCTGCTGACTCTCTCTCTCTCTCTCTCTCTCTCTCCCATTTAAATACAATGCTGGTATCATCACACAGTGCCTTTTTACCCCTCCTTTCCCCCTCCTCCAAGCACTCCAGAAAGAACTAAATCAAAGCATTGCCACATGGTCAGCTAGAAATAGAGACTGCAGCAGGAGGAGTTCAGGCAGGAAGAATGTAGGTATCCAGTGTAGGCTGTGTGTCAGGACTAATGTCTTTTCTCTTCTGACCAGTGTCACAGCATTGCTAAGGACCAGAAATGAATGACCCTGCATTGTACACTTTATCTGAAAGTGAGCTCTTCTAGCAGCACAGGGCTGCTTCTATGATGCTGTTTTGGAAACAGCCTGATGCAGGCTGTGCAAGATGAAGGGCAGATATGATTAAAGACAGATTAGCTCCTGAAGAATACAGTCTTTTCTCCAAACATCTTAGACGGAAAAAAACAGCAGAAGAATTGTCTGAGTGCGCACACTAAAGTTGTGCAAAAGGAGCAGAAGTTGTGTTGAATATTTTTTACTATTCGTTCATTTGGGAAAACGTTAGTCACATCCAAGCTGTATCTCTAATAGAGTTGCTCACACACGTTAGGGAGATGAGGCAGCTTATCAAAATCTACATCAGCCATTTCCAGTCCATCTATGCCAGTCTTCTTCATCTAACTGCTGAGAATTATTTTTTCAGTTAAGGTTTTGTGGCGCATGGTATTAAATGTTTGTTAAAATTCAAATGATTAAGATCTTGCAATAAAATATTCATGTATCTTGTAATTCTATCAGGAAAAAACAATCATTCAAGTTTGTCTGGCTTTATATAATGCTCTGCTACTGCTGTCTGCTTACAATTTTTTTTTTTGCCCACTTGCGTGTTCGGTGACTGTTACCACCCACCCAAGAATGAGACCTATTTTTCTTATTTAATAGTAAAGGAACAGAGGTGATTAGGATGCATTTTGCATGTGTACAAAAACAGACTAGTCTGAAGCTACTCTTATTGAATGCCACCTACAAATAAATTTTAGGAAGCGGGGAAACTTCCAGTGCAATTAAGCATGAATGTCACTTTTTTTTGGTTGGGGGTGGGGAGAGTTTTCTACATGCAGCACTGTTCAGTGAGAGTACAAGGTTGAGAGGAGAAAATACGTTGCTTCTTGCTTTTCCTAGTTTCATTAAGAGTTTAATTTACATGCACAGATTCCCATTTATTTCTGTAAACCCTCCATGAGAAGCTGCATCTGTAATTTATTTATCCATACGGTGGTTTCTCAGTATTGGAGGGTATTGGGCATGGGGCAGTTTTTAATTTCCATTAGAATTAGTCTGTCTTTTTTCTTTTCCTGAGCTGTTAGCTTGTGGCTTCATAGCAATAGTTTTTCTGTTGTTTAGCAGAAGAGATGGATTGATTATTATGTTTCACCTGTGCAAAACTAGACTTAAAACCAAAAACTAACAAGTATGTTTGTTCACATTCTCTCTCTCTCTCTCTCCCCCCCCCCTTGTACTTGATATCTGGAGTGGTCAGAAATATTATGCTCTCTACTTGCTTCCAGCACTGCTTTAATACTCAACAATTTCAAAGATCTGTTTACCTATGTATTTATGGGGGTGTTTTTAAAAAGTAACGGCAGTTTTTAAAATATAGCCATTTTGCGTGCAGTGATCATTTACTGGACCACATCACTTCTCCATGTAGGCATAAGTGATGGGTGCATCAGTATTCCCTGCTGCTGTGTAGTTTCCCACTCTCTGCATGCAAAATGGTTTTATTTTGAAATTACTGTTACTTTCTGAAACACCCTCATATGCATGGTTATGAATGTATATGTAATCAATCTGTCCTGAAAACGTTCCCTCCATTATGTGGAGATGTGAAATTTCTCCTTTCTTGACCCCATCTTACCCTGGCCCAGTACTGCTGTTGGTAGTGGGTCACATTCAGTCCCTCGCCACTGACCTGTTTTAAGGTCCGAGAGCTTGAGATCCTGCAAGTTAAAAGGAGTTAGACACCACCAGACAAGGGAGATTCCCACTTGCCCAACAAGCATGCCATTTACTTCTAAGCCTGATGAGGCCAGCATGCTTTAAGACCATGGCACATCTTATGCACAGGAAATCAGTGTCAGGTGCTTTTCAGATGAGTATTATTTTTTTTTCCTTTCTGAGTACCTGTTCATTTTGATTCATGACTCAGCTTTCCAAAGGAAGACTACAGCAGGAAGAGGGGAAAAACCCCCAACCCTGATGGAAGGTGAGGAGAATTTTAAATCCTTTCTAAATCATTCCTGAAACTCTCTCTCTCTAATAGACTATGGATACAGAATAGATGAGGGTGCAAGGCTGGATACTGGCTTTGACCCACATAACTCTGGTACTTTCATCTCTAGGGAGAAAGGCAGTTACATCTGGATCATGACAGTAATGGCATTAGACCACATGCCAGCATCCTGAATTCTCTTTGCTGAGGCTCAGGGGATGATAACCCTCTTCAGGTAAAGGCCTGGAATTAAAACGTTTTGATAACTATCAGAAGACAGAACTGGCTCTGTCATGAAAGCAGCTGGGTAGGAGGTGATGCGCTGCCATAGCAAAAGGTGGTCGCTCCTTTTTCTTTGGAGTTGCCACTGTCTTGAGGGAATCTCTGAGGGCCCAAGAGCTGTGCCATGTTAAGGCTTGTTGTCTGAGCAAGGTCGTAAGTTCTGTGGCACTCTGAGAGATGGACAGGCTGACCTCTCCTTTCCACATCTGTACCTTTAATTAAAACTGATAAGGAAGGAAATCTGGGAAGGCAAGATGCCAACTGATGCTATCTCAGCCTATTGATATAACTTATGTAGTTCTAGGCCTTGCTGCATCCCCATCTCATATAACAGCTTCAGAGAAAATCCAGCCTTCCTCCCCTCTGAAGTTATTATACATCTGTAGCCATATAGCTATCCCACTGAACACTTTTGGGACTCGGTTTGAATGAGAGGGGGCCTGCTCTGTTGTTAACTATGTTTATTTAAACTTTGAGACTGAGATTTAGCAAAACTCCCTATGAGGGAATTTTTGGATGGTCCATTCATATTGAATTGAACCGGTATATCTGTTCTGTTCCTGCCTGCCCGTGTGTAACCCCCCCCCCCAGGGCCTTCCTAAGTACCCCCGAGGGTACGCTTACTCCTGGTTGGCAACCCCTGTACTAAAAGGGCATCTTCCATCTTTCTTGGGCATGTCATCTGATAAAATAACATAGACCAGATATCTTGGAAGAGACAGTGATGGCCTTCATTCAGTTGAGCAGGGAATGGAGATGGAGTAACTGAAAGATGGGCTTGGGGTTGACAAGGCCATCTCAGAAGAGGATGGGTACTGGCCAGAGGGCCTGTGACAAGAATTGCCAAAACTTGAATAAATGCACTACATGGGGAAACTCTCAAGTTTTTAGTATGCGTGCATCAGGTTTTGTAGTTTAATTATTTAGTAGGAGGGAAGGAACTCTTCTCTTTGAGAAAGAGCTGAGATGGTGCTGTAGGTCTACTTGGAAGGACTAAAGACTCTGACAAAACTGGTGATCTTCCAGCCTGGAGCTGCAGGGAAGCTTGGTACTTTAGACTCATACCTGACACTCCTGCCTTTTCTTGCTAATAGAAAACAATGGACAACAAAGGTTATTTGGGTAAATCTGATATCTTTTATTAGACCAACTCAAATAGTTGGAAAAATTCTTCTTAGCAAGCTTTCGGGCACAAACACCCTTCATCAGGCTGAGGAAGCATCTGCAGATGGTCTCTGCTCTTCCTGGATGGAGTGGTAAAGCAGTCAGAGGCCAGTACATATGTGAGAGAGCCAGCCAGTTAAAATGTAAATTGAGGTGGTCAGTAGGTGAGAGACAGGTGGGGGGGATTTTTTTTCCAACTATTTGAGTTGGTCTAATAAAAGATATCAGATTTACCCAAAGAACCTTATATGCACAACCAAGAAACTCAGCCATGCACATTTGCCTGGGTAGAGATGCTGTCACCCCTTGGTTGACACCATACACCGGGTCACCTGAATTAGCTTCAGGTTCTGGCTCCATCACTGCTGGAGGTGAGGTTGGGCAGTTGAGTAAGCCATGGGGTCCAGCAGCAAGCCTGTCCCTGCCTGATTAAAAACAGGCCCCTGTTGTACTGTTCAATTAGTCTTGCTCAAGCCTACAGGATAAGGATGATTAAAATTGACAGCAATCCCTGGGGCAGTGATCCCCAAAGGTCATCCCTGCACTGCTGGGCATATAGCAGCCTGGTGCAGCCTCCTGAAATGTGTAAGTAATTACACTGAAATTAATTTTTAATGGTGTTAATTCTCTTGTTGGTTGTGGGCAGTTTTATTTATTTTTCTGCCTCCTGTTCCTGGGAGTTGAGGGAATGCAAAAGACACAGCTGCTGCCTTCAGTTTGGCAGGAAGAGATTCAAACTTGTATAACCAAGCTCACGAGGCAGGCTTTCAGCAGACTTACCTGCCTAGTGCCAGGTGGCCACGACTCACCTTCACCTTGGTTGCGAGATCTCAGCTGTCAGCAGGATATCTCTTGCTCACAGCAGAGATGGTTTATCCCATGTGCTAGTGGTCTCACTGGCCACCCTGCCCTTGCTCCCCACTGGTACATGTCATGCAAGAACCACTCATTTCTTGAAAGGAAGCAGCAGCAGCTTGCTTAATTCTGGATTGTGAAAGGTGCCTTTTGTCTGGTACTTGGCCTTGGCACTGGTAGGAAGCAGCACTGCCAAGTGGGTGAAGCAGAGAGTGAAACTAAGGGGTCTGAACACATGGGTTATAATCCTCGTGGTGGGGGAAGGCAGAAAACCAAGGATAGGCTCATAAACTGGAGAGGTGACTGCTCTGCTCCAGGTGGGAACAGCAGGCTTGAGAGACCAGAGTTGGACTCTGTCAGCATTTACTGTTGAAAGTCTGGATTGACTGAACATAAAGTAGAAGATGCCATTGCTCAGAATCTGCCCAACTACATAAACTATATCAATAGGCTGAGATAACACCAGTTGGTATCTTGCCTTCTCTGATTTAGTAACTACTAGGGCAGTGTCAGAAGTAGTGTTGGGGGTGGGGAGCAGCGTGAGACCTCAGCCCTTCAATGGTTTCTTCAGTGCAGTGGCAGGAGGCCAGATGGGAATTCATCAGCGAGTGCCCAGTGACACGCAGACTCGGACTCATGCACAGCTGTGAAATAAAACACTTAAAATGCTTGTTTGAAGGCCAGTTTATGCTCTGAGCACCTCACTGACGTGTGAGATTGAACTGACACAGCTCTTCTAACTGGGAGATGAGTCACTTGGGGTGCCAGTGTTTTAAAATCCATTGGCATGACAGGTCAAGCTGAGATGGGGGGGGTTGTGTTATGTTGGGAGCTGCTAATGGCTATATAGATAACTGCAAACCTGCCTAAGTTTGATATATGCATTAGGCAGATAACCACCAAGTTATGGGGGAGCATGGTCACGCTTATAGATAGGCTGCAGAAACCGGTGCACCTAGACAGGTTGGCAAGTTGGGTGGATTGGAACTAGGAAGTTCAACATTGAGAAATGTAAAGTGCTCCACCTGAAAACAAATAGTCCCCTACACACCTACAGGATTGGCAATGCCAATCTGACCAGTACTGCGAATAAAAAGGACCTGGGGGTAGTAATAGACCACAGTATGAACAGGAGCCAGCAGTGTGATGCTGTAGCTAGCAGGGCAAATAATACTCTGGCGTGTATCAATCGATGCATCTCCAGCAAAACCAAGGAAGTGATTTTCCCCCTCTACTCGGCCTTGGTGAGACTGCAGCTGAAGTACTGCATCCAGTTCTGGGTGCCGCACTTCAACAAGGACATGGTAAAGCTTGAGAGAGTCCAGAGAAGGGCCACCCATATGATCAGAGACTTGCGTTGCAAGCCATATGAGGTAAGGCTGAGGGACCCGGGACTTCAGCCTGGAGAAGAGAAGTCTGAGAGGGGACTCGGTAGTAGCTTACCATTACATCAGGGGCGTACATCAAGGGCTTGGTGAATATCTCTTCACCAGGGCACCCTTGGGGAAAACCAGGAGTAACGGTCACAAACTCCTACAAGACGGTTTCAGGCTCAACATTAGGAAAAACTTCTTCACAGTCAGGGTGTCCAGACTGTGGAATAAGCTCCCTCCAGAGGTGTTGCAATTGCCTACCCTGGAAATTTTCAAGAGGAGACTGGACAGTCACTTTGCTGGGTCACCTGACTCTCAATTGTCTTTCCTGCCTGGTGCAGGGGGCTGGACCCGATGATCTTGCAAGGTCCCTTCCGGCCTTACAATCTATGGATCTATGAACCAGTGATTCTGGCTGTCACCCCTTCCCTTTGCTGCCTCTCTAGTTTCACCAGTTTCTACACCACTCCCTGAAATTTTGGAATTGATTGGAAGCAGTGTTCAAGAACTAGTGTACTCCAAAAAACTAGGTAGTTGCATGCAGGCACTTATTTCCCAATAATCAGTAAATAGCTTTGGTTGTGTTTAAGACTGACCACAGTTGAAAGGGCTGATTGGAGCTGGTAACCTCACTGGGCCATCTCAGTCCTGCATGTAAGCAGAAAGTGAGTTTCCAGTAGGCAGCAAGGCAATTTGTTCTTCCCTCAGCATGTCCCAGTTGGGTAGGTGGTGGGTTATTTTGGAGCTGTTTGTAGTGATTGTCTAGTGGCAACTCCCTGAAAGGAGCAATTGCCAATATAGAGCCTTGTCATAGGGTGCTGCTGAACTCCACCAGCTAAATCACCTGATCAAAACATACACAGGAGTGAGGCATTTGCTGCTTGGTGAAGTAGTTTGGTTTGGTTTTTTTTAATTCTTTTCCTTTTCCTTGGCCCTGCTCCATATTCTGGAGGCAGCTATATTTAAGCTGGGATGCAGCAAGGATTACAGGGATGCTCAAAATCACTGCTAACCAAAGAGGTAATTGAGTTCATCACTCAAGCAGCTTCAGCAGCTGTGACAGGTTCCAGGCTTGTTGATGAAATCTGTCACCCACTCCCAATTTCTCACCCAGGCTGCCAGCAGCAACTGCTTCCTGAAGCTTCATTCACATCCTCCTCAGGGAGGTTTAACCCTCTTTCATTTAAAGAAAGTCCCAGAACGCTGATGTTGTGGTTCCTGTCTGCACATGTAACCTCCACATCCCCTCTGTTTCTGACTTGCAGAGAATCCTGGACTGTTGTTGCTCCCCTTAGGAAACTGTAGCAGCTGATACTCTGCTTTGGAAGTCCGTGCCATGGTGGCAGTCCCACAAATGTCTGGTGCTGGTTACTGTGTAACTCAGGGTAACAGCTTTTGGACTTCAGGTAGCTAGCATAGAGCTTATGCCAGGATAGTATTAGCTGGAAGTCATAAATAAAGCACCTGGTACAGTAGGGCCCTGATTGCTGCTACTGCAACTCAAAGCAATGCAGAGTAGTCACAACACCTACTGTTTGATGCACTGAGTCTAAAACATGGACTTATGAGATGGACAAGGGGTAGGGTGATAAGCCAGGTCACTGGTTCCAGTCTGGTCCACTGAAAAAGGGATTGAGACCTGTTAGCACCTGGAATGACTTTGCCGAGTCTCATATTAGTTTGCT
The DNA here is from genome assembly GCF_000455745.1 of Alligator sinensis. Lineage (NCBI taxonomy): Eukaryota > Metazoa > Chordata > Crocodylia > Alligatoridae > Alligator > Alligator sinensis. The sequence goes on from NW_005841947.1 coordinate 1,079,112, forward strand.
GTTTGTAGGCATCCACACAAGGAACTATTGCTACTGATGGGCCCTCCTGATGGAGGTCACAATAATAGACAAGGATTGAATGGGACCATCAAGAGTCAAGACTGAGTTTTCCTTTTATCTGCAGATTAAGTGATAAAGTTCATGCATGTGTGTGTGCATGTGTGTGTGTGTACACACAGAAAGCATGATGCTACTATGTATACGGTGCACATTCAGATGCCTCCCTCTCACGTGGGGGTATGAACATTTAGTAGTTTTGGTGGGCTGCTATCAGTCAATGGCAGTAAAACTACTGTCTGTCTAACTGCTCAGTGCAGCTGATGGCCTGTTCATATCTAGTACCCAGTATTGCAAAGATTAGCTGAAGCTTCTCTTGACTGACAGGGTAGGAGAAGGTAACATTACAACCAGGTACATTCAGCATGAATCTTCCCTTCCCCAGCAGGGTGTTTGGCTACAGTGACTGCACAGGGCTCTCCCCCTCTCTGACACCAGGAGCTGAAATTATAGCCCCGGGCAGGAAGGCTTACAACTCCCCTCACCAGGAGACAGAGAATGGAAGAAGTTTAAGTGACTCTCTCCTCTGTCGTGATTATCTGTATCTAAATGAAAATCAGTAAAACAGCCAGGCTCCCTGAGCAGAGAACATTCTTGTGTGGAGCGCAAGATCGCTGCTTGTCTCTTTCCTCCTGTCTTCTGGTTTAAGAAAAAGTGAACAGCAAGGACAAAAATATTACGGGCTGGCAGTTGAGAGAGAAGGCAGGGTAGATGTGCATCTTGTAAACTAAATAAGAGAGAGAGAGAGAGCACAAGCTTTTGTGAACTCAGTGGATCTGATGAAGTGAATTCAAGTTCATGAAACTTTGTGCCCTCTACATATATCTTAGTTAGCCTATAAGGTGCATATCTACCCTGTCTTCTGCTTGACTTCAGACTAACATAGCTAATTACCTCTCTGGTTAAGAGAGAGCATTTCCTGTAAGGAATTTTTTTTTAAAGAAAGTTTTCATGTTCCAACACAAATCAGCCAAATCAAGTCCAAATCCATAAGTCTTTCCAGAACCATAAGTGGCCCTACAACCGGCAAACATCCTCCACCCCCACCAGGGGTTTCAGATATTTCCAAAGTCTTTTGGCAGGCAGCCTACGTGCAGGTCCAAGCCTGGAAGCTTGGGGTTCAGGTTTCCCTTAAGAATTTTTTTTTTTTTGTAAAAATATCTCTCTCTCTCTAAGGTTATATATATCTACACTCCACTTATTACACCACAAAAGGATTAAACCTTTCCCATTACAGAAATCTGCACCTGCACACCCGCGCACCCGTACAAAGGCCCGCTGGCCACCCAAACCTGTTACAATATCCGCAAATGCGCGCAACACACACAAAACACAATAAGTCCATGCTGGTCCCTCCGACCAGCCCTTCCTTCCTATCTACCCTTGCCCTGCTTCTGGGGTCATATACTCAGTTCAAGTGCCCTCTCTGTCGTTTTCGCTCCAGCTTCCACAGCAGGACCCGCTGACCCACTGCTGCTGCCACTGTCCTCTGTTCTGTTTGTCTGTTCCTCTTCTCTGCTGCCTCGCTCCCTTCTTCACTTAGGAGCGGGGAGGGCCGGGGTGGGGAGGGGGAGAGGTTGTATGATCCTGTGGCACATGTCCCTGTGCCAGGTGATGTTTGATGCATCTTCTCTGTCCTCTGCTACCAGTTTCTGGTAGTAGGTTCAGAGTTCGCTCAACGCCATTTTTACGCAGCCCACTACCTCTGCATCCGTTTGTCTGTACAACAGGAGGTTCCTGGCCTCCCACAGGGCGCTCCTGACAGGATGCAAACTGGTTGAAACAGGGTGATGGGTTCCCCTGGTGTTTGGCAAGGTGTCCATACAGCACCGCTTTGCTGGTTAGCCGGCTGACACGGTCACTTCGCAGAGCTGTTTCACCCTTTTCCACACCTCCTTGGCACAGGAGAATTTCCCTTAAGAAATTTTTTTTTTTTTTTAAATCTTTAAAACATTTTATTAAAAAAACAGACCATAACAAAAGACTCAAAACAACCTCCAACAGAGGCCTCACAAAAAGATAATACAACATTTCAAATAACATAATAAAAAACATCGAAATTGATATCATATTTCACGGGAAGAAATATGGGCTGGCAATGAGAGCAAAACAGTATGAAGCAGGACTCTGCGGTTCTCTTCCTCCCAGCTTCCACCATCACTTCTCTTAGGGTTACCATATGTCTGGGTTTTCCTGGACATGTCCTCTTTTTGGGTCCTCCCATCTCCATCCGGATGTTTTTTAAACATATTAGTAAATGTCCAGGATTTTGCTCTACCTCTGCTTTCCTGGCACTTCCCAGCTTGCCCTAGCAAGGACCTGCTTGGGACTGGAGGCAGTGAGGAGGTGTGGAGGGGAGCAAGGGCAATTGGAGGAAGGGCCATCATGTGTGTCTGTGCAGGGCCCCAGCAGCTGCAGGCAGGTAAGTCTGTTGGAGGCAGGGATTGGAGGGCCAGGCTGGGGGGGGGGTGTGTGTGTGTGTGTGTGTAAGTGCCTGCTGGCACTGAGGCTGCAGCAGGGTGAGGAAGTGGGAGAGGTGCCTGCCCCTTCAGCAGGGGAAGGGGGTGGGGAGTGCTTTGGGGGTAGCAGGGATCTACATGGACAGCAGCAGTGGGCAGGGGGCTGTGAGCCAGAAGTGAAGGGCACAGGCAGGGCAGGGGGGTGGGCAGGGGCTGTGGTTTGGGAGTGAAGGGCACCAGCAGGGCTGGGGGGGTGGGGTAAGGGGCTGTGGGTCAGGAGTGCAGCTACTGGTAGTGCTGGGTGGGGTGGGGCTGTGGCTTGGGAGTGAAGGGCAGGGGAAGGGCATGTTTTCTTACTTCCCCTCCCCCTCTACAGGTGTCCTCTTTTTTGAAACTGGAAATATGGTACTCAAGTTCAAATATAGTTTAAAAAATTGAACTTTACTGTCAGTCCCTCAGTTCAAATTCAGGTTATTCCTGTTACTTCCTGGCCCTTCCTCCCTTCATCATTCTCAGTCCTTCCTCATTTTAATTCTGGAGGGCTTTTAAGGAGCCTAGCTTGCAAACAGCTTGATTTTGAACCAGTGCTGCATGCACCAACCAAGAGACTGTGGGCCAGGTTTGTAAATGTATTTAGGTGCCTAAGTAGCTTTAAAGCTCTGGCCCTGTAGGTCCAGCATTCTGGGGATCCAATTATGAAATATTTGGACTGCAGCACATAGGAGCTCCAGTTATGGACCAGGCTCCCATTGTACAATGTGCTGTGCAAACAGAACAAGAGCAGCCAGAGGCACCAGCTTCCATCCTAATGAAAGTAATTAAGTGTTATGAGATGTCACAGGAGCAGCAAACTTCTTGGCTCAGAGCAAGAACAGCAGCACAGGCTGGAGGGTAAGTGCAACACACCCGTCATACCTTGATTGTTCTGTTTCCTAAATAATGCCTTGTAGCACTAACCAAGCGAGGAATAACACCATAGGCCATGAATGACGCATGCCCCTGGCAGCTGGGAGGCATGGTGGTACTGGCAGTGGGGGGAGCATGGCAGCAATGAGTGGGGGGACGGGGGTGGCAAGTGCCAACCAGCAAGTGCCTTTTTGTAGGGGGTGCACCGCCATGCTCAGGGGGTGCATGTACACCTGCGTGTACCCGCTACATGTCACCACTGCCATGGGCTCATGTGAGCCTAACCCAATAGCCAGGATTGCCAATTGTCCATAAATTTACAGACTGTCAGTAGAAAGGGTAAAAATGGCTGTCAGTAAAAAAGTTTAGTCATCAGTAAAATAATAAACAGTTGTAGCTTGATTGAAGCTCTGGCAGACAGAGCACAGCAATGCTACCTGGTGTCCAAACAGGAATGCAACATCCTGCAGGGAGTATTCTCTCAGCCACGTGTCTCAGGCTGCCTGTAATACTGCTGAGTTGCAGGTGGGCTTCTTTGGAGAATTCATGCTGGGATGTGGGAATAGGTCTGGTGAGGGTAAAGCTGGGGAGAGGGCTGGGTGGGGGCAGCAGGGTATGGGGGTGACTAGCAGCCTCTTGTTGGGGGAAGGAGGTGGCACAGTGTAAAACCATTGCTGCAGTCAAACAGGGTTGCCAACTCATGAATTTATTTTTTTAATGCAAATATTTTATTGACAACCACATTTTTTAATTTTTTATTATGGTTGACATTAAATGCTTAAATTTGGCCCAGCCCTTCTAACTAGGGCCAGGCAGCAGGTAGGACCTGGAAGAAGCATTACATTTACATTATATAAAACATATATAAGTAAAAACATGTCAATAAAAAAAGTTAGGCCATCAGTAAAAGTTTGGAGATTGTCAGTAAAAAAAATACTTGGGTGGGCCACCCTGCTAGTAGCATATTGGCCATGTTTTTCAAATACCACATATTGATGGCAAAGTCCCTAATCTTTAGAACAGAGACTACTTCTTTTTTTTTTACCCAGCCGTGCCACTGATTTTTTTTTGGTGCTACATCCCTTTTCTCTGCCTCCACTTCCTTATCTGTAAAATAGAGGTTGTGAAGCTAATTTGTCACAGGACTGAGGTGAAACTTTAAGGTTTTTCAATAACTTCAGACGCAGATTTCTATAGAGGTGTTAGGGAGGTGTTTGTGTGCTGAGTTACAAAGCTTCAGGTACAAGAATGTTTTGACAATGGTTTATTTGGTCAATGCAGTTACAGCATGATTTTTAGGACACCTCCCCATGCAAACAATACGAGGATGCCAACTGCTAGCAGCCAAAGGGAAATCAATAGCTCTTGGCTGTGTGTCCCAGAAGCTAAAGAGTTTTAACCTTTACAGTTGAAGAGAGGACGCACTTCCCAAAGGGGCTGCATCATGGGTTTCAGGCAAAAATAGATTAGTGCCTTCAGATGACAAGTGTATAAACAAGTGCAGTTAGCAACACAACTGAGTCTCTTCTTGGGAACAAGGCAGTAGCCTCTGCTGGAGCTCCTGATGCATCAGGCTGGATATGGTGAGAAAAGCTCAGAGAAATGTGTGAAGATCAACCCAGATAGGGATCCCTGTGCAAGGAGAAAAAGCTTGGTTGTCTCTTGAGATGAGGACAGTGAAGCACAGGATTGGTGTGATCAGCTTATGCTGTGCAGCAGGGCAAGTTTAGCTGTTTCATCCAAGTACTACTGGGTATGAATATACTTAAAAGCACTGGCAGAAGATAGTGTAAAGAGACTGAAGCATAGTCAGCAGCCTGTTCTGTGACTGCTTACTTCAGGCCAGGAGGACTTGGGAAGATCCTGTGTGGTGACAATAGGTAGCAAATGCTTTGTCTGCTTGGAAGTCAGAGAGACGCCCAGGGTCTGTCAGCATCCAGCAGCCTCAATCAAGATCTCCTTCATAACCCTTATGACTGAGTCCTGCCTTTTCTCTAACATGAGGGGCATGACAGAGGCCCCTGCCAGAGTTGTGTGCACTTGAAGAATTATTGCAGCCACAGGAAGAAAGCCAAACCTTCCCTATAGATTTGCTCTTGCTGACAAGGAGAGTGGCATGAATTGAGAGTGGTTCACAGGGGTTGGCGACAGGTAGGATCTGTGCCTCTGTCAGTTCCTAGCTGTCAGTTTTCAGATGACAGCTAGACAGAAGAAAGTCACCCATAGCAAAAGATGGATGCATGCAGCTGTCATCCACACGATAGTGCAAACCCCACCTATTTAATGGCCTTAAAAAACAGCAGCATATGCAGTAGATTCATAGCTGTCAAACTCAGGTTGATCCTTAGGAAGAGAAGTGGCTGTGTATGTATGGCACCTTGGGGGGCCTCTGTTCTAACATGCTAATACAGTCTGATGTCATTAAGGGAGCGATTAGCACCTCTACCTGCGTAGAACAAATCCATACTAAACTGCCTGTGGGCAGTCTCTACTAATCTGATGTCACAGTGGAGCTTTTACCGATTCTAACCTGCCTTAATTTTTGGCACAGTAGCATTAGTCTCTATTAAAAAAAAGAAGGTATCAGCAACAGAGAGTGGAACAAGCTCCATGGTAGGTCAAACAGAGCAGTTAGAGCTTGAAATCTGCATGGGCCGGCTCTTCAGCCCATGTGAATGAACGTTGCTCTGCTCACTTCTGTGGACCTATGCTAACTTACACCTGCTGGCAGTTTGGCTTCTCTTCTGGTTTAGTGCCTCATCCGTCCCCTTTATTTGGGGGTGGATTGTGTTTCCCATCATGGTCCCTCCTCCCATCTAAAACCAACCAAAACATAGAGCGCCACTCCTGATAAAGTCCACAGGGGAACATTGTTTTCTCTGTAAATTATTTGCATAACTCACACACACAGCCTCCTTGGGCAATTTCGCTGGCCCAGTGGACACATTCCCTGACAGCTTGTTGAGAAGATTTAGTACAAACCCACCAGCTCTGAGAGATGGCAAGACAATCCATCACCTAAAGGCTGGGTGAAATCTTAAGATGCATAGTCCAAGGCTAAGACATCTCTGTTGAGCAATGCATGTGTCTGTTGTCTTCTGCAAGGCAAGAGGTCCTGGTGAATTCTCAGTGATGATATACTGTAGTAGATTTTGGTCTAGGAGCCACCTAAATGCATGCTTATGTGTCTTCTGTGGCACTCTGTTGCCTCCCAGATCTGGCTAATGTGGGTGCCTTGTGCTTCCTAGGAGAGAAAGCCTGATCTCCTGAAGTGTGCATGGCCATGTCAGTCTTGAGTGGTTACAGCTCCCAGAGACCTGATGCTGCTACAGCTAATGGAGATTATTCTTTAGCTGATGAGTGTAGGATGCTATGCAACAGAAGGTCCCGGTTTCTCTCTCCGTTCATGGCTGATAGGATCTATCTTTGCAGGCCAGAATTTTTCTCAGTAGGCCCTTGAGTGCCATGTCCAGCTGGGTTTACATCAGAACGATCCCTTGCCTTTCTTCCCTGCTGTCAGCAGCACAAGATCTTGAGGAAAGCTTTCCGGAATTCACTATTGAAAGTGGTGTAGATGATGGGGTTGAGAGCGCTGTTTACATAACCCAGCCATGTGGTGGCACTGTACAGCTCTGGGGGCACATGACAGGACTGGCAATGGGTGTTCAGAATATGAGTCAAGAAAAATGGTAACCAGCAGACTAGGAAAGCCCCTAAGGGTGAAAAGAGAGATGAGAGTACATCTTTACTTTGAACAGATGCTGCTTTTCAGGGCTAAACTCTGCTCCCATGCAACCCCCATCTATGCCCCTGGGGCCACTCAACACTTGATAAATATTAGGGAGGATGTTACCTCTCAGTTTGGGCAACCAATAAACCCTGAGGTTCACAGCCCAGATGTCAAGACCCTACCCTCCTCACAGTCTTCATAACTCACATGCCTTTGAGCCTAAAGGTGACTCACCTTCTCCCTGCATATCCATGTTTAAAGGCCGAGGATGGCCCCTGCTCTATAACCTGTAACCCATTAAACTTTAGAAACCAAAAGAGGGAAGCAAGGGCCTCAACAATGCAAAGAGGTATTATCCAAAAGGGACTTTTCTTGTTGGCATTGGCCAGGTCTGGTTGAGAGTAAGAGTGAAGTTACACTTAGACCATACTATGGGCACTTAAAATGTGAGCAGTCACATGTTTTAAAGTTTGTTAACTCATAACTAAGTGCCCTCTGAGTGTCTCAAAGGTGTGCCACTTCAGGTGAAGGTTAACTCTGGGCGATGCTACCTAGCTCTTGTTAGGGTAACTTCAGTTGGCTTCACAGAGATAAAATGATCAATTTGCAGGCCTCCAGCATCCCAGGATGTACTGCTCCCAGACTCCCCCGTCCAACTCACCTCAGGGACAGAGGCCAGGTCTCCTGGCTTCTAGCTATGCCTCTGCTCACCAGCCCACTAGTGGCAAGTCAGAACTATCCAGGCAAGAAACAGTGCAACTTCTCACAGCATGTTCTATCTTTAATGCTTCTTAACGCTCCTTATATTTAGTATGGTCTAAGTGTAATGTGTAACTACACCCAGATTTGCTCTATACACAGGGACATCCCAAAAGCTGAGTGAATGATCCGAAAAGTTCAAGTCTCCTTTCCTTGTCCCTGTTTTTTGCTCTTGTAAAGGAAGAGCCTATGCAGAGATCTTGGTTAGTTTGCACCAGCTGGAATTGTGCCCTTGGTTAGATTTCTTTGAATACTCTATGTCACCCCTGTGCATTTCAATAGCATCTTCCATTTGAAGATCACCCAGTATCTTGCCAAACACACCTTCAGCCCACCATATAAGTGGGGTAATCAAGGCTCCTCTCACTCACCCAGGACGATAGCCAGCATCTGCGTGGCCTTCCTCTCCCTCAGCTGGACCATCCGGGGCTGCTGGTGCATGAGCTTCAAAGAGCAGATGGTTTTGCCGTTGTCAAGTCTGTGCACCTCCAGGCCCTGCTGCCCCTTGCTTCTCCTCTCTTCCTCTAACTCCTCGGTGGTCCCTGTTCTGGTGAAGGAAGCTTCATGGCAGAAACTGCAGTAGCGCTGCAGGCTGAAGGGGGGCAACAGCTTTTTTATGGAGGAGAGTCCATGGTGAGGGGATTTTAGTGGTGGTTGAGGCGAGAGGGTCCCTGGGCACTGGTGATGCAAAGCTTTCCTCTTTCTGTGCTCCTGTAAGGGAAGAAACCACAGCAGAAATGGGACCCTTTCATGCAGTTGGCATGCAGGGAGAGGACTCCAGGACTCCTTGGCACGAGGGAATTCAGTAGGTTTGAATCAGCCCCCTCGATCCAAACTCACCCAAACCTTGGGATGGCTAGAAAAAAACTATCTAGGAGCTGGGGTTGAGCCTTGCCCCTGAACTCATCTCCCAGTGGGAAGAGCCAGAACGCTGTAAAGCAGTGGCTCTCAAACTTTTTTGTACGAGGACCCATTTGTAAACATTGATGGCCAGTCCTGACCCAGTGCCCCAGTGCCCCTCACTACTGCCCCCTGCTCCCTAGCCCCCCCCCCCCCCCCCCCCCCCCCCCCGCCCCAGTGTGGCCGGGGGGGGGCGTTGGCAGGGACATGGGAGGCTCCAAGCAGCCCCAAGGAGTCCCTTGCTGGCTGGAACTCTGTCAGCCTGCAAGGGAAAAGCTATAGCTTCCCACATTATTCTTCTTTAAAGGAGAATCAAATTTCAAGTTTGTTGTTCAATTTTTAAAGTTTATTTGTGATCCTTTCATATACCCTTGCAACCCACTTTTGGGTCGCAACCCATGGGTTGAGAATGCTGCTGTAATGCATCTGTGCTTAAGCATCTGGCCCCAGCTCTACTAGGATGAGTTAGAGCCCTGGATTTGCACCGTCTACTTTCAGAACGGTGAAAGATATTTGTATATTATCCATAGCAGGGACCCCTGTTTTCCACCTTACGTACAATGTAGTATCATCAAGGAAATCACAGTGGTTGGTGTGACATTGGGGTCCCATATATGGAGTAAAGTGAGTGGGAGCTGCTCCAACCTTTGAGTCTGTGAGTTAAGAAACATTTTAATGGCCTGAAATCAGTGATGTTCCAGTACTCAAAATCCTTGTGCTAAAAATGATTTTAAGGCAAGCTAGAAGCCTGCTCGGTCTTTCTGCTGCAGGACACTGAGCTGCATCTGCCCCCCTTCAACACCCAGTGAGGGTCTTGGAGGCTGGAGATAAGGGTTATAATCCCTGTAATATTAACCCCTCCTTTGAGTGTCGCAGAAACTTTGGTGTGAGACCTCAGGATACTGAGGAGTGTCTGCTGTGCAATAGCATTCATGTTCCTCTACCTCATTAGCATTGACTATCTGTACTCACTTTCCCAGGAGGTCCCCTATCAGTACTACATTCCTATGTCTTGACTCCCAACCCCTCCCAGACAGGGGAGAAAGATCAAGCCTACACACTGATGGAAAGTGATGAACATTAAGCTACGCTCAGGCTCAGGGGGAAGGAGGTTGCCCTGCCATGCCCTGCCCTTTGATATGTTTATGTGGCTTTCACATGGCCCTTACTTGCTGCCTGTAATGAGGCTTGAAGCTGATGCCAGGACTGCCCTGCCTGGTGAGAATTCGCTTTCTCTGCCTCCGCCTCAACACAAGATAAATCCGGATGTAAAGCAGCAGGGTCACCATGAAGGGAAGGTAGAAGGATACCACAGAGGAGTAGATGACAAAGTCAGGGTTAGATATGGAACAGACACTGGGATCACCTGGAGGGGGAGAGAGCGAGAGAGAAAGAGAAAGAGCACATGCCTAGAGCACCTCTGCAGTTCAGGAACCACAGGGATACTTTAATAACACAGCAAGACAAGCCCAAATGTGCCACATGGACCAAAGGTGGCCTGTACTGAATGAGGCTGAGGGTCTACACCATGAAGCTGAAACTCCAGATGAAGAGGTGGATGCATGCAAGTTACACCTTTACCTGTAAGAGGTTTGAACAGAGGTCAGAGAAGAGGTGGTGGATATCCATCATCACCTTCACATCTGTCTGTCTGTCCAGCAATAAATTATGTACTCAAGCATCACAGCAATTCTGCCCAGTTTTCCCATCCCCCCTCACTAGTTCTGCCTCTTCCAGCCTCACCTCTGCAGCTCCTGGAGCCCTTCATCCCCTTCTCCCAGGCCTAGGAGAGAGCTGTAGCAGGGTCCCCTGCTTCCTCTTCCTAGGCTGTGTTGCTTATTGGGGTAGGGGAAGCCATCCCCATTACTCAGATGGAAGAGGGACCTGAATCCCTTTGAGCTGCTGGGCACTTTCTCTGCCCTTCTGTCCCCACCTCTTCCATAAGAATAGGCCCCTGAGGGGGTAGGGAGAACCCAGCCCCCTGTTTGCATCAGCTCTTAGTGGCTGCTCTTCCCCAGGAGGCAGAAAAGCAGAGCAGACATCCAATCGGAGGGTGTTTCCCCCTCCCCAAACAGTACTAAAAATCTGTGCCCTGCAGCTACCTAGATTGCTATTGATGTCCTAGGTTGGTTTCTTAGGGCTGTAACATGTTGCAGCCTCGCACACCAAGCTTTGCATCACTTTAACGGTCCTCCTCACATTAGTGGGCAGATGCCCCTTTGCGTGAGCAAGGCCTAGGCTGATCTGGCCAAGTGCAATGCAGTGGGCTAGAACAGGAGCAGGGCCTATGGCTCCATGTCAGACTGAAGACTGCCCCAAAACACAACCCCCTCAGGAGGAGGTTCCCTGCCCTGCTCCTTGGATGCAGGGAGTCATAGCTCTTAAAAGCTATCTGATCATGGTAGTGGTAGCAGTATGTCTCAACAAGGACATCCCCCAGCATGCCTTGCCCATCTGCTTCTGCTTGCATACTCCAGACCCAGAAATACACTGGTGAATGTGCCCTGGGTACACTCCTCTGCCGTCCCTCTCCAGACAGTCTTTAATGTGCTTGGAATGTAGCACGGTGGCTGCAGCCTGCTGGGAAATATCCTACAGACACTGTCCTACACCACCACATCTGGCAGCTGAAACAGCCCCTTCCCAGCCCTTCCCAAGCCATCTTGCTCTGGAAGTCACTGTTACCTGTTGTATTGAAGCCAAATAGGAGAGGGCAGGAGACGGCAAAGGCCAGCATCCAGACAATGACGATCATAATGGAAACCCTCCTGCAGGCTCCGTGCCCCGTGTTGTGCTGATACTGGACTGGCATCACTACGGCAGTGTACCTGAGAAACGAACCAGCCTCACAGTGAGGGAGAAAGAGAACGTTGTGGAAAAACTGGGTGGGGAGGATGGGGAGAGGTGGATGAAGACAGGGGGAAAGAGAAGGAGAGAGGAAAGGAGAAACTTTTCAGAGAAGTGAACTCATTAACAGGGACTGTGATGGTGGGCTGTGAGAGAGAGAAAAGGAGAGAATGAAGTGATTGAATAACAAGAGTGAGGCTTGGGGCTTTGTGATGGTTGTGATGATGGTGAGGCTTGGGGTACATGACAGACATGGTTGGTAACTCTGGGCCTGGGGCCACAGCCCAAAAATGCTTTTTAGGTGCCTATCTCCAATTTAGGCGCTTCAACTGGCAGTGATTTCCCAAAGAGGCATCTAATAGTACTTAGGCACCTACATAGCTTTTTGGACCTGGTCTCGGTTCCAACAAGAAACCCATTGAAATCATTGGAAAGACTCTCATGGATTTCAGTAGGCTTGAGTGTCAGTGCCCTGAGGTTGGCTTGGCATGGTTTGCTATGAATCACCTATTGGAAGGGGACTGGCAGGGTCCCTTTGTCCTGCACTTTCTAAGCCAGGAGGAAGCTTGTCCTGCTTTAACACTGCACACATCTTGAGATCTCCGTACAGCTCTGTGGCCATCCCTATGGTTATCCCTTAGTATCCTAAAAAAACACTCTAAAATTGATTTAAACACAATTCCTTTCTGCTGGTTATCTGCTCAAGCTTTAAAACATGGACATTTGAAGAGTATGCATGAGTAGTCCCTTTCTCTCTCTCTGTCTCTAGATAGGGATATAGATATAAAACTGGGTTTTCTTAACTATCATAGGGGAGATTTTCATAGGCATACAAGGTATTAATGTGCTCAAACCCACTGCAAATCAATAGGGGTTAGATTGCTAACTCCCTCTGATAACTTTGAAAATCATTCCATGTGCAGTCACTACTTGAACTCTTCCCTTTCATGCTTTGCTTCTTTCCTTTCCCCCTTTATATCTCTCTTTTATTTGGGTTCAAGATCTTGGCATCAGGACTTGTGCCCCCTTTTGTGTTTGCAGAGTCTGGCATGGGGTAAGCATAGCCATAATAGCAGCAATAATGGTGATGATAATGGGAAACTTTCAGGAAAGACTGGCTTCTCAAAAGTATCTGCTTTACCTTTGCCATTTAGGAGGCATTAATACCCAAACAGTACCTGTGAATACCCTAAGCCCTAAAGAAGACCTACCCCTAGCTTCATGGAGAATAGATGTTGGTGCCTACCTGTCAATGCTGATTGCACAGAGGTTTAAAATGCTGGCAGTGCACATCATCACATCCATGGTGACAAAGATGTCGCAGCAAATGCGGTTGAAAGTCCACACACCTCCAGTCACCTAAGCATCAGTTACAAAAATGTCAGCCTTGCCTGGGATGGAATACTTACATGCTGCTTTTCTACAGACCCTTCTGTCTCAGGATCTCAAAGGTCCTTACAAGTATTGATGATGTATTATTATGCCTTTTTAATGCAGCACTGAAGCATAGAGAGTTTGGGCAATTTGCCCCAAGGTCACACACAGCTAGATCATAAGGAGAATCCAGGAATCCTGATTTCCATTTCATAGCTCTGTGTATGCCAAAAAGGGAGAGGGTATAAAATAAGTAGTAAACAAGTCCCATCACAGAAACTGAAGTACAGATGATGACATACACAATTCTTCCACTTAAGAAGTGCCATATACACATAGACCCTGCTCGTACCCAGAACCTCCTCCAGAATTATTTGAAGCATTACATTGCTTGCTCTGAAGAGAAGCTAGACTAGCAACCTTTGAATATTGGATCTGGATCCATACTCTTGGCACATTAAAATTTAGGCTTTTTACAGATTCACAGAAATTTAGGGCTGGAAGGGACTTTGTGAGATCTCTGGGTCCAGCCCTCCTGCTCTGGGCAGGGAAGTTTGCTGGGGCCAAATAACCCCAGCAAGTTGTGCATCCACTTTCCTTTTCAAGATCTCCAGGTGCCTGCACCACCCTCACTGGGAGTCTAGTCTCTACCTCTTCCCCTCCAAACTCTCCTGTTTCTCCCCTTCCTTCCTGCTTCCCAGCTTCTGCTTCTTCTCTTCCCCCCACTCCCCAGCCTGTATCTCTTCCCTTCAAGGTCCCCTCAATCTCTGCTCCCCCCGCCTCTTATTGTCAGATGCTGCTTGGGCTGCTCCATCCTGGAACACATTAGTTTGAGTCCTTTTCAATTTTTTTTTTGCTTGCATTTAACATGAAAAGTAAAATATTCGATGTTCCAGAGGTGGCCAGTATTTGTGATAGAATAGATTAAGTCACACGTTTGATCCAACTTTCAAATTTTGGCAAAGGTCCACACCCACTCAGAGCAACACTTTGACTTGTCAACACCTAACCAAGTGCCAGTGTGAAGAGCCAATTGCTGGGTTTGAATTTCCAGTTTGAGGGCTAATATTAGAGCTCAGTCTGGAATCTGTGCGCATGAAACTAAACAACCACTATTCTCCAGAATTAACTCTCACAAAAAGTAGTGAAGAACAGAAGCACCCAATGACCATTGGGAGAACACTCTTCAAGGAACAATTACTCCTTCTTTGACATCACAGTCTTTGTCCCCAAAAGAAACCTTCAGAAGATGGGCCTGGGGATAAAATTCATCACCTTATTGGACACCAAAAACCACTGACTTAACACAGGCAATGATTTTGTAGCTCACTACCTGCTCTCTTTGCTAACCATTCTGTGCTCCACAGGGTATAATGGACCTCTTCCCTTTGTAATGGTCTTATTCTTTAACTTTAAAGGTTTCTGTATAGCAACTGTACTTTGTTTGGTCTGTAATTACTTCTGAGAACTTCTTTTTCCTCCATGGGTTTCCTGAATATTTCCCTTTTTAAGTGTTCAATTTAATTAACATAATAGGGCTAAACAAAAGCAATTATTTTTACCAGTATTTAGTTTAAAGACTGTATCTGCCTCTTTTCCAGACTTGAGGAAGGGCATTTAGTGCTTGAAAGCTCACCTAACATCTCTTCCCAGCTATAAAGTTGGTCTAGTAAAAGCTATTGCTAAGTTAAATTTTGCTTCTTCAGTCTAATATGGACATACAGAACCTTCTAAGGGACAGACTTCTCTTGGATTACTACCAGTGTATAGTCAGGACCTGTCTCTCTCATTTTCCCCAGCTTTCTAACCAAAACTCATGTTTCTGACTTACCCACGACATTGATGCCAGCGAGATTTGCAGTCATTTGAACTGTTTCCTCTGCTAGCTGAGCTGTAATGAACTAGGGAACTGTGAACTGCTCAAAGCCCTTAATTTGCTGTCCTTTACAAGATCCCTCATAAATTTGCTGTCAAGTGCTGGTGAAAAATGTTGGTCTGACAGCTGTTGAGACAGGTGGCCTCAGAAAAGCAGGGGCAGCAGAAAGGAAACCTTCCTCCAAACCACCCATTCTTGACAAACAGTGGAAGTGATGCCAGCTCTTTCCAGAAAGGGAGTTTGCCCCTTTCTAATACAGCTGAGGGCTTCTATAGGAGTCTCATCTGCTTCTCGAGAGCTAGGCAGCAGCAACAACCAAGAGCACTTGGCCAGGTGGCTACAAACTTTCCTTTTAGATGCACTGATACCCCTGCCCTCATCCCCTTCAAGACCGGATTACTACAAAGTGATTTGCACCTAAACAACAGTTGGACACATCTCAGCTAAGGATCAGATGAGGTCTGCTGGCTGAATGGGGGGCTTCACAGAGATTACATCATGCCATGCATTCTGTCAGCTGCCCTAGCTTCCAGGAGCAGCTCAAAATGTTGTTTTAATCCATATATCCCAAAAAGTCTGACTGGGTCCTAGTTATTACGGAGGCTGCATCTCTCCCTGCGTGCTAAACTGAGTATCTGTAACTGAGCTGAAGTACTTAGTGTTACAGCCCCCTGACTGAAAAGAAAAGGGGCTGGAAGCAGGGTCCCAGACTCCTCTCCTAGGATGGATATCTGAAAGGCCAAAGGAGATTTTTTTGCCTGGATGTGCTTGAGAGGTTGTTAAAGCTGGATATTGGGTCCAACCCAGATGCTTTGTTGTTGTTTGTTGTACAGATGCCCAGAGCTCAGCACAGCTGCACTTGTTAGACAGCTAGAAGATAAAGAAATGGATTTTGACCCTATAGAGACCAACTTTAGCCTTGAAAGATGTATTCAGGGGTTGTCTACAATGGTTCTACACTGCTTTGGGGGCTACCGCTGAAAAATAAACACCACCTACCCATGCCCACTTTGCACAAGCCAAGCCCAGAACTGAGAGAGCAGAGTCACTCCAGGATCACCCCTGTGCTGCTCTCGAGATCCCCATCTCCCGAGAGCAGGAGGCCAGTTGTGCCTCCCAAGCATTCTTACCATAGTGTTTCCAGGCTTGGCACGTGTGGGGTGGCAATGGGGGAGAAGGGTGTAAGCATCTCTTCAGTCTCCACAGCCCATGGCCTCTGTGCTGAGACTGCTAGCAAGGCTGAGGAGAGGGGACTAGCTGTGCTGTGACCTCTACCCCCTAGAAAGCATAGAAAGTGTACCAAATCACCAAATGGATTTAAAAGCTTTTACGTTACTCTTGGCCTATTTATGGTTTTTTCTGATGTGCTCATCATTGTCATAGTTATCTCTAGTTGTCATCTGAGCTAGAGGCTCAGGGTCTGTCTCTGGCATAGACATGCACGCACACCATTTCTTTCTATGCTGACAATGGGAAGAAAGGCTTTTAAAAATAAATGAAAGCATCACCTCGACAAGCATTTTATAACTGTAACAAAGGCCTCCAGTTACCAGCTCATGGGATAGCAGGAGGCCTCACTCATAGCTCTCACTGTCTGAACAAGCTTGCTGTGTAGGAGGAGAGAAACACAGAAGCAGCATCTCCTCCCTAAGCTAAGTATACTCAGGGCTTCAGAGCAGGGCCTGAATTTACCCTGCAGCAAGAAAACTAGTGATTAGGGGGAAAGAGCCTGGATTCTTATTTCAGTTGGGTAGTTTTGTCTCCCTCATGCAGAACAATTGGTTTTTCAGCCTTCAACTCCTACAGACCCCCCCAGGCTCCAAATGGGATCTGAGTATCTAGCAGATCACTGCCCAGGTTCCTGTCCCCCCTGACAGCTCACTCCACCTTCCCAACAGAGCTCTTTCGGGGCTCTACAACAGAAACTTCCAGTCCATGTGACATAGGGAATGGGGAGAAAAACATGGCAAAAGAGAGGCTTTGCAGCAAAGTGAATTCAGTATTTGGGGTTAGTCATTTTCTTGATCATTCCCCATGGGGCGTGTACAGAACCGTGGGCTCCTCCTGGGGCCGTGCCTCCAGCCTACACCATAACACCATGGGTGCAGGGCTGGGGGAGAAGGCACTGGTTTCCTGAAGATGGTTTCTCACGCCTCTGGGTGCAATGAAGGGGGTACAATTCCCCCTTGGAGATACTCTTACAAGGTCCAGCACCGGGTGGCACCATTACTAAGTGCTACACCTATGGAAACAGTCCATCAAAAGCAATGTGGAAACACTTAAAAAATTGACATGGAAGCAGTTCATTGTAATGAGGAACCACTGGGCTGTTTCCTGAGTTAGGGCTTGAATGAACACAGAGTCCCCTCATGACCTTACAACCCAATTGTTTAGTTTGCTCATTGTTATTCATTATTGCTTGCTGCATGCCATTGTTCCCACAGGAAGGTGCATTGGCAGGTTGTGGTGAACTGTATCTTAGAGAGGCCTCCAGTTGGGTTCAGTTGTGCTGTGCTGCAGAGGGTCCTGTTACACAGAGCTGATCAGTTAGGACTCAGAAACTAAATGAAACAGAGCTCCGTTAGATGCCTTGGCTCTGAGTGATCATGGAATGACAGATGGATTAGAAACAGCTATGTACAATGCAGCAATGTGGTGCAGGGTCAGAGCAATTGCCACATTTGAGATCAGGAAGGAATTTTACTTCACAGTCAGATTGGTGCAAACGGTAGGGGTTGTTTTTGCATTCCCCTGTCCTGGCAGGCTGGGGGCAGGAGGAGGAGGGGAGGGGAAGGGGAAGCATGACCTTCTTCTTTGGATCTCTTGGGTGCATTTTAAAAAATCCTTGCAATGGTGGGACACTAAGAGCTCTCATTCCCCTGCTTTACCTGGAGCAAGTTAGAGTGCTTTTGGTGTCCTTGGGCAATATGCATTGTAGCTATGTGACAGAACTGATTCCGTTTTTAGGAATAGGTTAAACAACCACTTGTATGGGATAGTTTCAGATAGGGATGATCCTGCCTCAGGCAGGGGCTTGGACTAGATGAACCCCTGAGGTCCCTTCCAGCCCTAGTTTTCTATGAGTCTATAATTTTGCTCTGAATTTTATGGTGTCTTGTGCCCCGGTTCCTGGAGCCGTGTGATTAAGTGTTGATCTCCATTAACAAAAAAAAGTAAGTTTCTATCCTTCATGATTGTTAATTTTAAAAGCAAATTAAAAAACAAACAAAATAACAACCCCCTGGTACAAGATATCAATAATTTTTATAAATCTCATGATTTTTAAGCCACTCTCAAGCGGGATTTTTTGGGTGCGGGGAGGGTCTGATTTGAACATTTTGAACTTCTCAAGTTGGCAACACTGATAGCGTTTGCAACAGAAACATACAAAGGGTATGTGCTTTCCTAGTTAATACAAACCTAAAACACAATACAAATGTGTCATATGGTCTGGGAAGGTTCATGAATCTTTCTTGGTGCCAGAAGTTTCCATCAAAGCTAGACACAGATGACACGGCTGATGTGGAGGTATGTCAAACATACTAGTTTCCAAGGTTTGGGGCTCATTAGGCCATTAAACTCAAAAGGAAGCTATGGGCATGTGAACCATTAGAAGCAAAGTTGAAGAAAATGCTGGCAGCAAATGCTCTGAAGTGAAACCTCTCAGGATGACACATTCAAACCAGGCCAAAGGCATGCTGAGTCCTAGCATATAAAAAGAGGATGCTTGTATGGGAGATCAAAATGATGGGCTGAAATTCATTTTCATTTGCCCCAGTCATAACCGCTAAATGTAGTAGAACTCCACTGAAATAAGAAGGCTTACTCGGTATTTTATTCTGAGGTAGCAGAGTTCAGAATTTGATCCTGATTATTTCAGCTACAACAATTTGTATTGATCTGATTTATTATTTACTGTCCCTGCTGTTACTTTACTTCCTGCATTTCAGTCATCTTTGTTACTAAAGCTAGAACTTGCGAGTTTGCCTTTCGGGTAGGATACTTATGTTTGATTTTGCTGGTACCTTTCATCTGAGAGTCTCAAAGCTCTTCACAAACATTAGTTGAATTAATTCTCATAATGGTCCTTGAGAGTTAGGTGGGTAAGTAATATCCTCATTTTTCATATTGCGTGTCTGAAGTACAGGCAAGTGAGGTGACATAAGCTTTATGAGATCACACAGTGAGTCAGTGATTGAGCTCAGAATTAAGCTCATGGGTGAAATCCTGGCTCTACTGAAATCAAGAACAGACCTCCCTTTGACTTCAGCTGAGTCCAGATTCCACCCCTGGGTCCCGATCTCTTAACTACTATGCTCTACCCAATGGCAGAATGCAGGTCTGTTTAATTTTCCAGCCGAAAGGCAAAATAAGCGAGTAACAAAAACTGTGACAAATCTGAGTTTCATAGGGTGCCTGTAGACATGCAAGGATGTGCCCCCCCTACCTCTGGAGCATGTGTAAAGACACCCATAAAGACTTCCTGTAGTTCTGACGTGTGCGGGGCTGGAGTGGATGATTTTCAGGATTCTTTGGATACACGGTTGCCTCTGAATGTAAAGGTTTACACTCAGGGGTCCATAAGGCTCCTTCGAGCCCTCTGTTCCTAAAACATTTCTAATCATGCATCCTTCACTCCCCTGCAATTCTTTTACAATCACAGGACACACAGAGGCTGTCTATGCCAGTTGCAGCACACGTACTGCAGGTTGGCCTCTGCTGCTCTAGATATACCCTGTTCAACGCTCTCCCTCTAAAACAAGGCTCTCCAACTGGCTGCCCAGGGGCCACATGCAGCCTGCAAGGGGCTACTATGCAGCCTGTGGGCTCTTGCCTGCACTGCTATTAATGCAGCAGTGGCTGGAGGCTCTGAGCTTTCCTTCCCTTCCTGGTTTCCACTCCTTGCCCCATCCTGGGGTCAGGGCAGCATAGTTAGGGGGGCCAGGATGCCTGTACTGCAGGTGAGGTGGCGAGGAAGTTGGGCTCCTCAGGCTACACAGGCCATGGGAGGTGGCTGGTGCTGTCTCTGCTATGTGTAGCTGCCTGAAGCAAGAAAGCCAGTGTGCCTGAGGGGAGGGGGCTGAACTGCTCATGCTGGGCATGCAGCCAAGTAGGGAGCCAGGCTGCCTATGCCACACTCAGCAACAAAGAGTGGAGCTGCCCGCATGGTGCACCTGGCCTGGAATGGGGTGAGGCTGTGCATGTGGCTGGTGGGCAGCCAGGCTACCCATGTTGTGTGTGCAGTGGGGCAAAGCAAGTGGCCTGCGTGTCCTGTGGCCCCCAGCCACCAAGAAGTTGGACAGCTCAGGGGAGATACCCTGAGCAGGGGAAAGCTTAGGAGGGCATCTGCATAGATGCCCGTTGAATTAAACTAGTAAGAAAAAGAGACTACAGACTATGTGTACTGATTTTCAGGTTTTTGGATTTGGCATCTAATTGGCTACTGGGTCCTTTGGATGTAAGTGGCAAGTGAATTTGGATTGTCATTGAACTTCAGAAAGACAAAACATGTTGGATAGCTCTGTTATGAAGCATCCACTCCTGCCACTGTCAGGGTTAGGCCTATTTGTTGCACTGAAGGTATCATGGACCTAGGCCTACTAAGAAAAACTACAAGCCCCCCTTAAAAAGGGAGGCTTCTGGGAATGCAAGAACTAATTCCTTGGGACAAATAAAAAGAAAACAGGGAAAGCAGTCAGGGTCCTAGGTTAATAACAAGGGAGATGAAAGGGGGCACTGAGCAGTGGTCACAGGGCAGTACCAAATGCCCCCTGAATGACTCAAAGAAGTCTGTGGACACTGACCAGTGAAATTCTGTCTGGAGATGTGAGCAGAGGAGTGAAAGGAAAACAGCCCCACACTCACCCAGGTTCCCCCCAGCCAGAGCCTCCTTCCTCTTCTGGTAGATGGCCAGCTTGGCTACAGCCAGGAGGAGGTTGACCAGGAAATCCTGGGACTTTGTGGGGCTATGGGTGGGGAGTGCACAAAAGAAAAGGTACAGGGAGAAGTGCAGCCAGAACCTCAGCAAGATGTGAAAGAACCAGACACAGCAAAATGTCCCCACAGTCCCTGGAGGTCCTCCCACCTAGAGCCTCCTTCCTGATCAGGTATATCCCTAGCTTGGCTACGGCCAGGAGGAGATTGACCAGAAGGTCCTGGGGCTTTGTGTGCCCACAGATGGAGAGTACATAAATAAAAAGGTGTGGGAGAAGTGCAGCCAGAACCTCAGCAGAAGGTTCTGGAGGAGGTGGTGGAGGGGCTGCAGCCTGGCGCAATCCTGGTAGGCATACACCATGATCTCTCTCTGCTTGCAGAGGGAGCAGGTGTCAGGGGAGTCCATGAAGTGTGCCAGGTACACACCTGGAGGAGCTGCCAGCTGAGATCCCCAGTGGCTTGCAAGATCAGGGCAGAATACCTAGGCTGGTCCACCACAGAGCCTTGCCCTCATCCTCACAGAGCGTGTCCCACCACTTGGTGCTGTCAGAGTCAGGATACTGAGCTACATAGATAATCAGTCTGACTCAGTGTGGCATGCTTATGTTCTTCTATAAAAACCCAGTTGCTGCAAATTTTACACATTATGTCTAAGCACTGATGCTGTCTCTTGGAATCCATGATCAACAATGAATTGGATATGAACATGAAGTGGAGAATCACTTTGATAGTAGCTTTATACCCACACTCAGTTGGAAGATCTTTTGTAGATCTTACCATTTACAGTATTGTGCTTCCCAGTGTTGCTCATTATCCTCATAGTTCTTCAGCCAGCTGATTTGCACCCAGATTTCAAATCCTGCCGGACACAGGTAATGTCTACCTTCTACGTTGGAAGGAAAAAAACTTCAGAGCGTGGGTACCATCAGTGCAGAAAGGACAGTACACATAGTCCAAGGGGTTCTACATTCTCTTCCATTGGCTTTACAGAGATACTGAACATCAGGAATGACAATATTTAATCCTACAGAATATCACAGAGGAGAGACATTTGGAAAGACGAGGAGCTGTTCAACAATATTCCACGATATCCCATCTACTCTACTGGCTCCAGAAGTCAGGTTAGCCATGGAACATAATTAATAGTATCACAAGCAGTGAAAGATTTATAGTAGCAGTGTCAGTAAAGGGAACTGAGCTGTGCTCACTGTCCAAAGGCAATATTCAATCTCTGTGATGAAAAGTATTTCTATACCAAGAAACCCAACTGGTTAGGCGCTAAGAAATTTGAGACTATCAGATGTTGTTATAGTTGGCCTGCTATCACCTTCTCAAGATCTTTCTCTGACAGACATGGCTATAGGCTGACCAACAGCTGGCTAGGACATTAAGGTTCAAGCTAAATTTCACAAGCAAGGTCAAAGTCACAGATTGTTTAAAGGTTCTCTGTAGATCACATAGTAAAATGTTTAACAAAGTGCTTGAGGATCCTGCAAGGCAAATGATTTGAAAAATATAAGGCCTTCATCTGTCTTTGGTTGCTCCATAAATTATGAGCAGGTTCCTGATGCCTTTCTTGGCAAATGGGGACCACAGAAATAGTGATGGTGGAGAATCGTGATTCTGTAGATTGAATAATCCATTCCAACCGTCTTTGGGAATAGTTGGCTGCTACTGACTATTATATTGAAGCACAAGAGATAATGAAGCCACAAGGTAGGATAATTTATTTTGTGAACAAAGGGAAAAAACAAATAACCCCTGGTACTTAAGAGTTTCATCGTGGTGTTACTACGATCTCAAAAAATCATTTATTTTATAGGAAATGCTGTGTAATACTCAAAAAAGTAGACTAGGATGCAGGACTCCTGGATTTTCTTTCTGACTATTCCACTGACTTCAGCTTTTCCTTTAGAAAAACACTTTACTTCTCTGTTGTATATCAGTTTTTTGCTACTGCAAGGTGGGATGCCCTCTCACTCCTGAAGCAGAACCATTAAAAAGCACGGGGGTGGAATTTGGTTTCCTTCTATGTTTCAGTTTCCTAGCCAGAAAATGTTTGGGATAATAACACTTTCCTAATTCACAGGTTTTTTGTAAACACTCATAAATACATTAAGGTTTGCAAAGTACTTTGAAACCCTGGGGTAAAAGGGACCCTACATGCAAAGCATTACTTGTTTGGCCTGAGGTTAGATTTCTGAAAGCATTTTCTTTCACTATTAAAACTCTTTACTCTAGTCTCTTTTACCTTATTGTTTATCTTCACATTATTGCTTATGCTTTCTCGTTCCTCCCCTCATTTTGGCTTCCTCTCCATCTTTTTTCTCTTAACCCTCTTAAAATGAAAAAATCCACCATTGTAATTCTGCAGATTCCTTGTGTGAGCTACAGAATAGCTCTGTATAGATTTTTCTACATTTTTCTATTGACTTCATTAGGAGCATGATCTGGCATGGAGCATGGTATGACTCTTATTTTTGGTCCATGATAACATTCCATGAATAATTAACCATCATTGTCACTAATAATATGGCCTACTCTTAGAACAGATCCATAATTTCTCCTAATCACAGCTTCACTGTGATTCTACAGTGGACACAGTGGACACCAATTTAGAAGAATGACAACATAAAGAAACCATTAGTGGAATAATAGGTCTCTGAAATGCTCACAGGTCTAACCAGGTTTAACGCCTATTAGCAATAGTCATTAGCTGTAATTGTTGCTTACCTCAGATTGGGACTTTATTCGCATTAGTGCAAAAACAGTTTGTAATTACCCTGCATGTAACAATCTTTTATATATGTTTCCATCAACAAAAAAAACCTGAGCACAGGGTTGCCCACTATTTAGAGCTTCACTGTTGTGTGGGAGAGGTTGAATTCTGCAATGCTTTGCACTATGTATGGTAGTTTACCTCAGTAAGAACAGTATTATTTTACTCCACTTTGCAGTGGTTTAATTGACTGCACGCAATACAGAACACCACGGAGCTGGGGCCCTGGTCTTTCCTCCCCTCATTAGGCCAGCATGTATGAGGAGGTCAGAAGAGGCTAGCCCAACCCCCTGGCCAGTAGGGCTCTTGAACACCTTCTGGAAGACATGCATTCAACTTTCCCAGCCTGCCTCCTAGGCCAGTGGGGGCATATCTGAGCACTAGGTTCTGCCTGTGGAGTTGTAGGAATGGTATGAGACAGTGTAGCACAGGGTGCAACTGCCTGATTCAGGAGTGACCATTCAGACTCTGACTGCACTGCTGTAAGGGTCAATCTGAATGTATCCTTGAAGTCGAAGCCTGCTGCCCATTTTCACCATAAAACTCTGAGCTTCGGCCTCAGTAGCCATCCTGCCCGGGCTGTAAGCTCTACTGAACTCCTGGGTATCAGCTCACATCCTTGCTCCACTCTTCTTGGCAGTGTGCCTGGAACTTACCCTTGCACTGGAGGCTTTGAGCATAGGAAGTCCTCCAGTAATGATCCCAGCATTCTCTGCTCCTGCCTTCTGGCCCTCTGCATCCCACTTACTGTCTCTGCTGCCCATAAATAGAGGCAAGCCCAAAAAGAGAGACAAGCTGTAGGCACAGAGAGTCCTAGGAGGGGACTGCTTGAGGAGCAGGAAGCACAATATAGGTGACTGCAATGTAGGCCAGAAGGGGAGACAGAAGGGGAGGGCAGGGCTCACATGGTTACATCTCAGTATAGACCGGGGTAGGCACTTATTTGGGCTGGCTGTCCATTTAATAAGTGTTGGTAACCTGTTGAGGGCCACACCCCTCTCTCTCTCTCTCTCCCTCTCCCTGTTCCTCTCCTCCAGGTCTGTGACCAGTATGGAAGCCTGAACCTGCCCACAGCTCTAGCATGCCCCTTCCTTCCCCCCAGCATAGCAAGAGTCCACCCACCCACAGCTCTGGCATTCCCCACACAGCCCTGAGTCCAGACCTAGCAGTTACTGGCCACATCCACAGCTGCCCAAACACAGCCAGCTGCTTCTGGGTTAAGGGTCCGGGCATGTTGGGGTGAGGGGCCATGCTACAGCTGTGGGTGGGTTCATGCTTCCATTTCTGCACTAGTGGCAGCCCTGGCCCACAGAGAGCGAGCACCTGGCACACCAGAAGCAGCCCCAGCTGCTTGGCACCACACAGCTGCCAGAGCCACTGCCCACCCATGGGCCAGATCCATTCACTTGGCAGGTGCCCAAACACAGGCCAGACCCAATCCATTGGTGGGCTGGATCTGACTCTTGGACCATATTTTTCCCAAACCTGGTACAGACAGACCCTGACTGCATCTTATTCATGTATAAATGCAAAGATAGTATTGTGGCCATTTAATCTGGCCAAGCATGTGCTTACCTCCAGGTACACCACCCAGGGCATCACCAAGGTGGCCACCAGCAAGTCTGCCACAGCCAGGCTTACCACCAGGTAGTTTGTTGTGGTTTGTAGAGTGCGTTCTCTCAGCACCGCCAGGCAGACCAGCACATTCCCAAAGACAATGGCCAAAATCAGGATGCAGTAGCAGAGAGCATAATAAGTATGGGAGGGTGGCAAGCCAGGCTCTGTTAAGTTATCTTGGCCACAAGGGGCAGAGCCAGTCATGTTGAGATAACTGCCAAGTCTGACGGACAGCGCCATTGGAAAGGCAAGAAGAAGCTGAAAAAAAAAAAGGAAGGGGAAAGCATAAAATAAAAACTGAGCCACTTCAGTAAGCTATACCTTTACAGAGGACTTGTATCTTCCATGTTTGACTCGGGAAGTTGCAGCCCTCTACAGGCTAGGAGCCTGCTTTAATGCATCTTTACTCTCAGGAAAGGCAATGAGGGTTTTGCCTGAGTAAAAACAAAATATGGGGCTCAGGGTGTATATGGGGCTCAGACATACTCTGCCTGTGTATATCTAGTCAATGGTTCATCTGCTAAGAAAATATAGCTGTGTGGAAGGTGACTGCTGTGTAGCAGCATGCAGCAACATGGCTCAATGTTGTAGGGCAGCTGGAGAAGAACACTCCATATGAACCAGTAGAGCAGGGTTAGGAAAGGAGAGCAGTTACTCCAACTAAAATTTGGTTAGGTCCCTGGAGCTAGGTTCATATTTTTGTCCAAAAAAACCCCTCTCCCCTGGATTTGTTTTAATGACTGCTTGTCATCTGGGGTTTGCCCTTACAACTTGGCAGAAAGAATTTCCAAAATCAGTACCATATTTCATGGTGTATAAGTTGAGGTTTGAAGCAAGTATTTACCCTTGAATTTCCACCTCAACTTATACACCATATCAATACTTCACCTGGACACTGCACCAGCACCTTGCTGCATGGGGAGGTGGTGTGCTGGCATGTAGGGGCTTTCCTGGCATTGAGTGAGGACAGGCCAAGGTCCTGCCTCCCCCCTACCCCTGCCCAGCACTCCAGAGCCAGACTGGGTGCCCAAACTCTGCACCTGTCAAGTCTGGCCCTGGGACACTTTTCCATGGCCCAGTGGCTGCCCTGCAGGTAGATCTTGGCAGGCAAGGTGGAGCTACCTCCCGACAGTGCGGGAGCCACGATGCCACTGCCAGCAGCACCAGGGTGCAACATGACAGCAGTGAGTAGCCTGACCAGCAGCACCAGGGTGCAGATCGGCTGCAGTGTGTGGCTTGCCACCAGCAGCGCCAGGGTACAAAGTGGCAGCAGTGAGTAACCTGCTGCCAGCAGCACCAGGGTGCAAAGTGGCAGCAGTAAGTGGCCCCCCATGCTGAGCTCCACTGCTGCCCGGCCAGCTGTGGCTGTGGCTCATGGGCTCTGGCCACAGCTGTGGGGTTGACTTATACACTGGATCTATGAAAATCCTAACTTCTTTATTGGAAATATGGGGTCAACTTATACACTGTGTCGACTTGTACATTATTAAATATGGCATATCTTCCAAAAATCATAGCTGGCTTTTGGATCACACTGAACTCTGACAGAATGGTGCCACTTACTGAACTATTTCTGCTCAGGGCCAGTCATTCAAGTACTGATAAGATCCAGTCCTACTTAGCTTGCAAGACTGTTTCTACTTGTTGTGGTATCCATATGGTGCTGTGCATGTATGTTCCAAGCACACTAGAATGCACAGTCCCTGCACTAAGTAGCTCCTGTCACAGTTTTACTCCTTGGAGTAATATGGCTTGAGGCAAGAGATAGGGTTCTTTTATTGCTTCCTTTTATAAAGGATCTTCCTCAGATAAATGCTTTTCATTTACTTTTTCCAACTACAGTTATGGAAGATACTCTGGTATCCTGCCCTGTAGCATTTAACTGTACTTATTGACATAATTTATTTTGGTGATGTGCCCATCACCGACGTATCTGGGCATACACTATACATTAAAAGCAAGTATAAGAACAGTGCATTGACATCAGAGACAGCAGACATCCCACCAAACCCCTCCATGTGAGAGTTCCCAAGGAGTAGGTCTTACTCAGGCAAATACTTGATCAAAGGCTCTTTTAGCAGTACCTATAGTGGTTCTTTTTGTCAGAGGTCCACATGATTAAAGACTGACTTATACAATTAGTTCCTCACCACCCCACTTTCTTTACCAAGGACTGTATAAGCAATAGAAACTGAACTCCATTCATTCCCCTAAAGATGGGTTCCACTAAGCTAGAGGTGTGATACTTTAGGTCTCTCATCCTGCTGCCTTTGCCCTCTCTTCTGGGGATGAAGCAGCCACTCAGAGGCTTTAGTGCTGCCCATGGAATAAGAACCAATAGAGAATCAATCTGGCTTCCAGTGCCAGCAGCCCAGGACTGCCCACCAGCAAGACATTTAGATTTTTTTTCTTCCAGAAGGCCACATCAACCTGAAGACCTAAATGAGCTTCTTTAAATCAGGTTTAGTATTCATTTTGAGGATGGGATGTAGGCGTGATATTCATACCAGTGGTTATTTAAAGCAGATCAGTTTGGGTCACTCATTGGCACAGTTCATTCAGCTAGAGTGCTGCTGGTTCTGTAAATGCTGTATCAAACTCATAGCAATAAATCAGTGATGAATGTTCTCCTTGGCCATGAAATGGCAACTCTTTCTTTTAGTGAGGGGGCTCCTACTAAAGGACCTGCCCTTTTGATAAGCAAGCCACATCTTTTAGCTTTATAGACAATGAAAAAGTCAAGAAAACAGTGCAGTGTCAATGGAAAGTTGAACAAAACTGCATTGGGAATCTGT
Source organism: Alligator sinensis (assembly GCF_000455745.1). Taxonomy (NCBI): domain Eukaryota; kingdom Metazoa; phylum Chordata; order Crocodylia; family Alligatoridae; genus Alligator; species Alligator sinensis. The sequence continues at coordinate 1,107,145 of NW_005841947.1, forward strand.
TTTTCTCCATGACCTAGAGGGCTATTCTAGTCCTGCCTACCACACTTTGCCCCTCACTCCTGCCTTGAAGCACCCCCTGCTGTTCCAGTCCTGGGCTTCATGATACCCTACACAGTAGTATTAAATGTCCTTCTGATCTGGCCTGCAGCATGCCTTGCTATTCCACCCCAGGGCCCCTCTTGAGACAAGATCCGCATGCCTAACCCATGCCAGATGGTGCTGCAGTTTATAATATGGACAAATATCTTCTAGGCACTTACACAGAATTAGCATTTTGCTCTGCGTGTGGCCATACAGCTGCCCTGAGCAAACCTATGGAGAGGACAGTTGACCTAGCAAGTGGAAGGACAGTGAGCATATCTTTCCTGCCCAAGATCCACTGCTAGTAAGGCATACAGAGAATCACATCAAAACAAGAAAGCAGCAAGCAGCATTTAAAAAAGAAACCTTCTATGTAGCAAGCGGTATAAAGGCAAGCTGAGAATTCAGCTCTCAGCCCAGTTTCAGTGGCAATAGGTCTCAGCCTCAAAGCACTAAGTGTTTCTCCTTGTTGAGCTGGGTACAGATCCCGCCTGCTGCAGCCTGTCATAACCATGGTCCTTGGTTTCAGGGACAATTGGTCAGAACAGAGCTGATCTATTGTTAGGTTTGATCCTGCCACTTTCAGACTTCCTGCTCCCCTGCTTTCCCCACCCTAACCCTTAAGAATACTTCAATTTGGAGGCTGAAAAACAACTTTGAAAATATTTCTCTGCTCCTATATTTTCTCTCTTTTTATCTCCTTCTTTCAGGCCCCTTCCCTATTCCCTCTTGCTCTCAGAAGAGGTAGGATTTTCACATTCATCTTCAAAGGTATAAACCCCAAGATAACCTAGAAGAAGCAGAACCTAGAAGCAGAACCTCAACAATCCCAAACTCAAACAGACACTGAAGCCTTAATATTATATTCATGTGCTGCTGTTCTCACATTCAGTTATGCATGTGTGTGTGTGTGTGTGTGTGTGTGTGTGTAAAACAGAGAAAGAGAAAAAGAGAGAGTGTGCATGAGTGAAAGAAAGAAAGATCAATTTGTTTAAAACAAATACATAAATTGAAAGTAAAGTCTAAATTACCTGAATTTTGAACATCCAGAGCTCTGAGCAAAGTCATTTTCCCACCTCACTCATATATTTTTAAATGCTGACATTAAAGAAAGTCCCATGAAAAAAATCCCAACTCAGTTAACATTTTTCTGTTGGGAATCATTCTTTTCTGCTCATAAATTTGCTTCCTTTTAAGCAAAGTGTACTGCTAAGTCTTTTTTTTTAATGAAGCTCTATAAGCTATCTCAAAGCAGCATTAAAATCAAGGAATTTAAACTATCAGAGCCTCAAACATTACACAAGCCAATCCTCCCTTACAATCCCACTCCCAGGAGGGAAAAAAATACCAACTTACTTATGAATCCAAGCAATAATAGCTCCCTTTTCTCCAGTCTCCTTTCAATGCCTTGTCCGTGTGAAAAACTCAGGAGGTGAGAGAGCCTGAGACAATGCAACTGAATTTATTAGGGAAAAGGAAATATAAGAAGGAAAAAAGAAAGGTTGGTTCCCCTAAACACTCAGATACAAAAGAAAAATATTTTCAAGGCTGGGTGGCAGGTCATGAAAAATGTTTTTGGTGCTGTTTCTTTTTTGCCAGTGGTGAGGTATATTTTTAAAGTGTTGCAGAAAACCCTTAGCCAGTTGCAGAAGATCATCATAGACACAATTAAGGAAAAAAAGAGAAAGAGAAATAATGACTTACTTTTGCAATCTGATTTTGCTCCAGGAGGATGTTAAGCCAAACACTTCAGCCTCTGCAGCAATCTGGAGCTGAAAAGACATGTCTGAGAAAGCCAAACTTTGCCCTTCCCAGGACAGAGAAACTGTGCAAATGATTGAAAAAATAGATCTCCCCTGTTCACCTCCAAGGTGAAGCCAGTACTCAGAATGTATCCTGGGCTCTCCATCACATCTCCCTTTGTGCCCTGGAGCTGATTTTAGATCCATATATTCCCCTCAATGATTTTGGAAAGGTCTCCCCAGGCAAACATGGACCAGCTGCTCTTAGTCTCTGTCCTTGGTGCTGACACGATTAAAAAGTAAAAGGTTCATTCTGTTCTTCTGCCCTCTCCTTTCCCCCCCCCCACTTGTTCCCTCCCCCATCTCTCTCCACTCTGCTTTCACCTATCATTTTACTTTTTCATGTAAATCTGCATCATCTCCTTCTACCTTTTGCCTAACAATCTCTTTTGCAAGTGGTTCTATAGCCATTTTTACACGTTTTTTGTTGTTTTCCTTCCCTGGCTTGAGAAGTTTGAGATAAATTTTTGCATGGACGACTAAGATGTGAGCCTGCATTTGTTGCTAAAAACCCAAAGTGTCCAATCAGACTTTCTAGACTATAAACCAAGGAGTTAAAAGGGGAAGAATTTGATGGGCTAAGCCTTAGGTTTAGGCTACATGGACTGCTTGGGAACACAGATTAACATTATCAGAGGGTCACACCAGGCTCAGATCTAGCCAGACCTGTGGGACTGTATCAGCTGATCCTCTTTGTTTTATCTGTGTGGATCTTCATACTGAGAACTTGCCCACAGAAACCCTAAGTACTGATCAGAGACATTAGAGCCAGTTTTCAAACCTGGGTGTCTACAGTAAAGCTTCTCAACTCATTTAAGCAGATGCACAGAAGAAGCCTGATTTTCAGAGAAGCTGAGCAAGTCCAGTCTTTTACTGAATATAAGCAGTGTCAGGGCTCATCTCTTGTAAAACTTCATCCATTTTATGTAAATACTTATACAATAATTTAAATGTAAATTGCCAGATTTGAACATTTTTATCCTAAGGCATTCACATCCATTTATGTAAGAATAGGGAGGTTTGGCCTGGACAAAAATTTCCTTTCCCTAACGATGGTGATGCATGCTGTTTGCCTGCCACTTTTCAGCTCACAGGTGGCTTCCCTTCAGACATGCTCTGTGTATATAGCTCTCAAGTGCTTTCAGATGAAAGGTGCTATTTAAATGTTATTTAAAATGTTGTTTTAAAATTAAAAGAAACCTAGCAAAAGAGAGCTATTGTTCCCCTCAACAGGAAAAGGCAAAGAGTTAAACAAACAAGTTCATGAAAATTGGGGGGGGGAACAATACACTGAAATAACAGGAAGAAAATAAGGAATAATTTTAGGAAAAAAATAATCCCAGCTGTACCATGGCCTATATGATTACCAGTGCATGCAATTGAATTAAATAATTCTTCATTGGCATGGCAAGCCATACAAGTGAAAACAAAACCAGAGCCTCAGAGATCCATGCAAATCTGCCCAGGCTGGCACTTCAGAGAGTTTGTGGGATTGATCCCCTGTGTGTCTATGCCATTAATATCTACCCCTGATCCAGGCAATAGTGTGAACCTATTGGCCATAACTCTTTTTTCCCCAGCATTAGGTACCTCT
>NW_005841947.1:1110676-1125711 GCF_000455745.1 Alligator sinensis
GATTTCTCTTTTACTGGACATGGGAGTGTTGTGGCAGCTGTGCTGTTGACCCAGCTCAGAGAGGGCATGTCTACACAAGATACTTTACTTGAGATTAGAGCAAATTACTTCTCAGTAAGCATCATTGTCTACATGTGAAGATGCTTACTGTGTAGTAATTTGCTCTAATCACATGTAAATTTGCTACCTGCAAATACAAGTAGCAAATCTACTCATGAATAATTACTATGTAATACAGCATATATACAGCAGATAGCTGACCGGGAGCAGGGGGCATGAGATTGTTCTCAGGAGATACCTGCTGCCAGGGTGGGCTCTGCCACCAGAAGCCAGGTGAGGACAAAGTCCCCCTGCCCCAGAAGCAGGGAGCTCCAAGCCTCCCTCGGTGATCATGAAGCTGGGGCTGGGCGATTGTAATTTACTCTAAAGTAAACCCACCCCGTAGCATTTGCACCTGTAGACATACCCAGAAAGTTTGTTTCTCCTCTTACATGTGCACAGATGTCAGAGTGTCACCAGTTCAGCTGAAAGACAGGGGAGAAGGAGGGAAATATAATGTATTATGGAGGTCCCAGTGGCCTATTTTGGCAGGTATTCTTTGGGGTTGCCATCTCCTGGGCACTGTATTCAGGCTGGTGACACCTAAATCTTTTCATAGGACAAGAATAGGAGAAAATGGGATACAGTTGCAGAGAGGAGTCAATTGTAGGCAAGCAGGTGGAGACAGGTTTGGACAGATGACCAAGTGAGGCAAATATAGAGAATGTGGGTTCAGATTCCAGATCAGTAAACCACTAGGTGCCTCAGTGGGCTGTAGACAGAATTGCAGTGCCCCAAGCCATACTGACATCATTTTCATGATGAGGGGTGCCATGAAACATGCCCCATCCACTTGCTCCCACTTTGCATGTTCCAGCTCCCACAAAGGAAGGACCTTAGGGTGGACCTGAGCATGCACCCAGGGCCACTACCAGGCTACTGGCTCTTGGGTGTGCTTACTGTTGTGTGTACCCGGCTTCTCTGAGTGGCTACCCTGCCTCATTCCTGGGATTTGGAAAGCATGGAGAAAGAGAGTGGGGGAAGTGTTTCATAGCCATGTTCTTAACATGGTGCAAAGGTGTCATAGACATACTCTCAGGCACAAAAAACAATCCTGATCAACTATGCTTCAGGGATTTCAAGAACCCTTAGGCATCTAAATTGATTTGGTGCTTACTTTTTGACCTGGAAAGATCCCTGAGTGCCTGAGCTTAGGCTTCTGAGGATGCTCAGAGGTATCTACACTGTGCAGAATGCCTAACTCCTGCTTAAACTCCACTGCAATCCAGAATGAAGCTGGAACAGAGCCTAAACTTGTGCCTATGTCCCCAGAAATTCTCAGTCACTTAGGTCTGCTCAGATGGCACCATTCAGTACAAAGCACATAGACAACTATCACTTGATAAACACAGGAGGTTGTGATGATACCTACTATTTGTATACTAGCTTAAGCAGTTAGAGCACTCGCCTGGGCAGCGGTTAACCTGGGTTACAGGCTATTCTTAGCCTGAGAGGATTCAAACCACATCTTCTACTTCCCACCAAAAGAATTCCCTCCCCACAAGGCTGTGGTCTCAGTTGGGGCACACAACCTCCACCTTCCTTTTTACACTGACCAGCCAAAAATGCAAGCTTGTAGCAGAACTCTTAACGCCTGCTACTTGGGGGATAGGAAGTCAGCCTTGGAGGGCTGCTACGAGGGGAAGCTACAAGGAGTTAAAGTGCAGTGAGGGACTGCTGGCATACTAGTTGCTTGGACACAGACAGAAAAGGCTCCAGGCAGGTGAGTGGGCTGCATGGGGCTAAAGCTGACCAATTTAGCAGCAGGAGATAGCAGCCCTCAGGGACTCAGGTGGGCTAAACCCAGTACAGGGCCAGGAGCCCAGTGTGTGTGTGTGTGTTTGTGAGAGTGAGAGAGAGAGAGAGAAAGACAGAGACAGAGAACGAGAGAGAGGGCCAGGGCCAGAGGCTTAGTGAGAGAAAGAGAGTGGTCTAGCCAGGGTTGAGGACCCAGTGGGCCAGTGCATCAAGGCTGAGGGGCCCAGAATACAAGAGGGCAGGGCCAGGAGGCCCAGTATTCAAAAGGACAGGGTACTATCTGTGAGGTGTGGGGTAGTTATGAGGGTGGCAGGAGACCATGATTTTAGCCCTTAAGGCAATTAGGGCCAGAGGGGTCAGAGCCACACAGGGAGAGCTGGTGTCCACAGGGGTTGGAGCCCTGGCTGGAGAGGCTATGTGCAGCAGGGTGAGAGCCCTGAGTCAAGTGGGCCAATTTGGGCCAAGACTGAGAGGGGGAAGAGGAGTCTGGCTCAAGGCAGAGAGTCAGTCCTCAAGGGGAGCAGAGATAGGTGAAGCACAATGAGGGCAGCTTCCCCACTCTATTTTTCACATCAAGATATGGCAGGCAGCAGTGACAGACCCTGGGAGGCCACCATGCACAAGTTGGGCAAGATTAAGGCAAGGAGTTTGGTTTTAACTCCACCTGGCTGCCCTCAGAGCTCATCTTGCTACAGAGTTTAATAGGGCCAGACATGGGCAGGTCTAGGATTTTGAAAAGGGATGGTGCAGATGGTGAGGTGCATCATCACGTAGGAAAGAACACATTTTTTTCTCCAGTTAAAAATAAATTAGAAGCTTTACTAATATGCCATGGGCCTAGGGCTGTATTGAAGCAAAGACCAATATAACTTCATTGGAATGAGTTAAAAACCATCTGCAGGGCTGTGAAATAGGAGCTTCATTACCAGGAGCAGCTACTAGACAGCAGAATTGCAGAACAAAGGAAAGCTTGATTGGAGTCATTAAAAAGAAGAGAGGTGTGTTGACTTCATGGCTCATTATAATCTCCTTGACCCCTTCTAAACGCCTCAATCCATGAGTGTTAAGTGGCTCCCTCAGCACTGCCTGACTAGAAATGCTGCTGCCACTGCCAGGCAGCTGATTTTCAACTTTGGTTAGAGAAGAACTCAAAGGGGGGTACAAGTGCACCAGTGCAGCCCCACCTGGATCTGCCCCTGGAGCCAGAAAATGAGGCTGCAAGAGGGAGCATAGCTTTGTAGCCCAGTGATGAGGCTGCTCCCCTGGGAAGTGGGAAGTCCTGGATTCTGATTGTTGCTCCCCAAATTATTTATGCAATGAATGTCTACTGTGAGATGCATAAACTGTCTTGAGAATGCCTACTATTTGCTGGGATCCAGAAGTCCAGTTCTTAATAGAGAGATTTTCACATCACATGCATTGACATTGCCACTGGCCTCCTTTTTGAGAATCTAAAGACCAAATGGCCCATGAAGACCAAGTCATCTCTTACCCCCACTAGCCCAGAGAGCTCATCATCATTGTGTCACCTTGGTGGGTTGTGAAACAGAAGATGTATTGTTTGTGTTGTACTGATTCTGTTGGTTAACACAGAATCAGCTGTCAGAGCTGTCAGCCTTGTGCAGCAAGTCATCAGGGAATTCATTTTGTAACTGTAGAGAGAGTAATGGAAAAAAAAACTAAACTGGAAAAAAAAAACTAAACAGTGAATACTGTGACCTTGGAAACAGTGCCAATACACCCACATGCCTGTGCTAAAATCAGTGGGAGAAACATAGACCATTTCCACGTGTTCCTTCTGGGACCAGATTCCAGGAGCACGGGGAAAAAATGTTCCTGGTCACATCCAGGTGAGCTCCCTGAATAGCGAAAGGCAGCGGGCTCGAGTTTTCAGTTGGTCGCTCTGGGAATGAGTGCAAAATGTTAGAAGTATTTCACTGGTTGGCTGGAGGAAAGGAAGCTACTTTCACCAGCAGGAACTCCCCTGCTTATTGCTTTTGTATGCAACTGTACCACTTTTCTCATCCCACTCCAGCCAATGCCAGCTTTCACCATCCTTTGCCTACTTCTCCCAGAAATACATTCCCTCTGTATTCCATGACACCCTTTATGCATGGAGCTCCCTTCCCAAACTCTAGCCATAAAGACACTTCCCTATGCTTCTCCAAATCCCTCCTCAAGTCCCACTTCTGCTAGGAGGTCTACAGGAATCTGCCAATTAATATTAACTAGGCAGATGGCCAGTAGGAGCTTGTGAAATGTATTTTTTCTGTTTATTTTTAACTTAGATATTATTTTAAAAATATTAATCTGACTCAAAACATTTCTAGCCACGCACACAGCTTGGTCTGTTTGTAAACTCATTTTGTACTGTTTCCCTTGTCTTCCCCCCCCAGTTTCTTCTGATTTATTTGTTACATTCACTTTCTTTGCCTCATCTTCATTCAATTATAAGCTTTTAAGGACAGGGACTGCTATCGTCTTCTTGTGTTTTTGGTGTGCTCCAAATTAGATGGGGCTCCTGTGGAAGAAACTAGTACTTATGACCATAAGTCTAAATGGCAAAGTGGTATAGTGTGGCTGTAGCCATGATGGACCATGGATTACACAAGAAGCAAGATCTGTGAGGTGAAATGTATTTTTTTTAATTAGGCCAACTTTATAGTTGGGGAAGATGTTAGACAATGAGGCCATTTTGCACGCAAAAGGTTGTCTAACATCTTTCCCAGCTATACAGTTGGTCCAATAAATAATATAACATCACCTTGCAAATCTTGCTTCTTGCATAGAATTAAAGACTGCATTGTACTGTGTATGAGCCAAGCAAATGAATAAAAAAAAAGCAGGCAACCTTAATTCTAGCATTTTCAAACTTTTGTGGGGTTTGGCTTTGCAACCTTAATTCTCTTTTCATATATTTTTGTGTAGAATTTCATATGTTCCCCCTCCTGCCTAAAAAAAAAAAATCAACCAAACCCCCACCCACCAGTACCAGGAAGTGGTATCAGCAGGGTTGTAACTGTTATGTACACAGCACAGACCTCTGCTATTTGAGCTAACAGAATAACTGATAGCAGTAGCAGGTTGTCATTATGTATGTGAACCAGTCACTACAGGGAAATAAGACATACACTTTGTCCATGGCTTTCACAGGTATTGCTGTCAGCATCATGGCTTGGCTTATTCAGATTCATGGATCTGGCATCCCAGGCCTGGCTCTAGGGCCTGCAGCGGTCACAGACCTTATGCACCTGTAATCCCCACATGGACCTCTTCTGTCCACAGTCCACATGACCCAGGACTCCAGTCTCAGTCTCCCCCATCTCCTTTACTGGTCTCAGTCCTTTCTCCCATTAGCCTTCATTCCCAGTGCCCTGGTCTAGAGTCCTTATCTGATTTCCCTGATACCTCTTCAACCAACATGCGGTTGTTGTTGTCTTCCTTCCAGAGCTCCTGGTCCCAGTATCCTCCCCCGTCCCCGTTCCCCCCATCCCCATCCCCATCCAAAATCAGACATTTTCCCTCTCCTAGTTCCTTGATGTTTTCCATTTCTGCCCTCTCTTTTCATCACTCCATACAGCTTTTCACCCTTCCACATAACACCTCACTTCCACTCCACTAAGTAACTCCCCATTGACTTTATACTGTTTAAAAATATCATTTGAATTAGTTTAATGTAAAATAATAGCATGCAAAGTGCAGCTCATAACTTGTACCATTCAAATGTAGTGAATTTTTAGCACTGGCTCCATAGACTACTAAAAGACTACTGACAATTAGTATTGTTACAACAACTGAAACCACTGAAAGTTGGATACACAGGTCCCTTTGTTGTCAGCAAAACAAAATATAAACCCAAACCAAATCAAATTCAGCTAGTCACTTAGTATTGGCATTAGCATTTTGATTAAGAAAATAGGGTATGTTTATTTAGTGTATGTTACTTTACTTCTTCAGTAAAGGTCCCCAGCTTTGCAGAACCAACCAAAATTAAAGAAAGTCAAATATGCTTCCAGTAACATAACATATCCAGAAATGCTGCAAGTTCCTGGGGGGGTGGGAAATGATGTCAGGCAAAGTTGGAAATGGGTTTGAATCTTGTTGATATTCATTATGGTCCCTTTAGCTCATTTGTTATTCCACATCTCAGTTTGCAATGAGGCGGCACATCCCAAAATATATATAGTACACAGCAGATTTATGTGATTTACAGAGCTAAATAATACAGCTTCTGAGATGGGGGTGGAGGAATGAGAGAGAGAGAGAGAGAGAGAGAGAAATACATATGGTCTACGAGGGAAGGAGATACTGGGATCTGGTTCCAGGAGACAAGAGCTGCAGAGAAGGCCCACCACTGAACGTTCCCTTGTTCTTGTATTATGAGACAGGGAAAGCAAAAGTTGCCTTCTCTCTGTAATCTGTTATTTTGTATACTGTAATCTTATGTCCCCTTTCTAAGGTAAATAATCTCAGTCATTTCAGTTTCTCTTCAAAGAAGAAGTTTCTTCTGCCTCCTCTTTCCCCCTCACCCCCGCCCCAGTTCTTTGCTCATTCTCACTGCTTTTCACTACTTTTTTGCCAGAATGTTTCAATAACTGTTTCATCAGGAAGGTTTATGGAGCCAGAGGTAGGAGAGGGAGTGGGAGACAGACACCAACTCTGAGTTTGTATTGCCTAAGGCAAAAATGTCAGACATATAGCCTGTGAGCTGGATCTGGCTGTGGAGCCCCTCCATGCAATCTGCTAGGATATCCATGAGCAAGGGATTTGGGGGACATGGCTAGTGCTGGGTGTGGCTTGCCACAGAATCTGTGGCCCTGAGGCCCAGGTAGGCATGGCCATTGGCAGTTGGGAGACAAGTAAAGGTTGTGGCAACTAATACAGTCCTATTCAACCTACAGCTCATGGCTGTAGACACCATGTCCACCACTGCAAGTGGACACCTGGCCCACAGCCTCTTGCCCCATTGCTGCCATCACCTCCACTGCCAGATCCATCCTGCAAGGAGCCCTGGGGTGAATTTGACACCTCTGGCCTAAGGGTTACATGCTGATCTGGCAGGCCCAGGTTCAAGTCTCTGCTCTGATCTATTTGGACCAACCTGGGTTGAATAACTGTGCTCTAAATCAGGCAAATTATGGACTTTGAATTGTGTCTCCATTTTAGGCCAGTGTCTTGCTGTAACATCCTAGTCTCTCTCACACAAAGGTCCAATGATCCAAGGAGTCAGCAGAAATCTGTTTTCATTCTCAGGGCTGTAGCCGAACCACCCCAGATCTCTGCACCTCAGACGTAGGAGTGCCATCATCCAGTTAGCTCCATTCATAACCAAGTCAAGTACTGCAGTGTCCTTTTCTGAGTCAGAGTGGTTAGCATGGTACACAGAGAGATAAGGGGCAGCTAGAACATGGAAGGCTTTAAAAATTGGGAGCATACTATTGCAGTGGTTTCTAAAATGAATGGGAAGCTGGTGGAAATATCTGAGGATGAAAGGATACAGCTTCCTTGTCTGGGCAAGAATAAGGGCAGGCATATCAACCTGGGGGAAGCTAAAGATAATGGAGTTGTGAGTGTAAATGGACATTTCAGCAGGGAGTCAAGACAGTGGTGTGCATACTATGTCATGGAGATGGTGAGAAAAAAATGCAGATATGGGAAATCAGATTCATGGAAATTGCTGGATTTATACAAAGATAGAAGGCAAGTAGGAGAGATTTGAGTCAAGGAATACAACAGACTAGCATTTAAGAATATATTTCTTCTTGCATTCCCAATGGAAAACTATTCACAGCAGATCTCTTCTTAACATTTATTGAGCCAAAGCAGGCACAGACTGAATAGGACATATCCCTTTCCCCTTAAAAACGAGGATCTCTAATAAGTCAGGGCCGAGGCAGTTTGATAAGACTTTTCAACATGTTCTGTGGTGAAACCTAGGATTTCAGTAAGCAGGGTTGGCAACTTATATTTTTAATACATGGCTATTTAAAAAATACAACCCCAACCCAATAAAAGTCCCTGTCTGTTTATGGCCTATCTTGGTCATCCCCAGAGGATAGCTTTTCTTTGGCCAGTACATACACGCTCACAATGTCCACTGCATCTGCAGGAAGGAGATGTCTTACAGAACATGACTGAGTACCTTTCATGAGCAACTTCTTAGTTATATTCCAGCCTGTGCCTGAGCCGAAACTCTAGTTCCACACATCCCTGGAGTTTTAGGGTCCTCTCTAGCACCTATCCCCTCGGCCTTTGCCCTGACTGACCACCTGTGTCTCTGCCATGCAGACGCAATATAGCAGTGAGTTTCTCTGTGCTGTTTAGACTACTATTCATCCTTTGGGGTGTGCACCTCATAACTTCATGCAGCTTCTTTCCACATAAAACAGGGTTCTCATCTGTATTCATTTTCAGTAATTATGCAAGTGCCTTTAATTACAAAATTAGTGGCATCCTTGTCTCCCATTTAAGCTTGGCAGCTCAGCAGCACCCACAGGTTTTTGGATATTATTTCATTATCTGACATCTCTGTGATAGTCACTGCTGGGAGAACTATTATTTTTAGCACAATTGCCTTAAATTCTCTGTCTCAATGCTTTCCTGCATTAAATAATGATCTGCCTGTATGCCTGTGTGCATAGTTAGGTATGTGTATGTGTGCATGTGCCTGTGTGTGTGTGTGTGTGGTCATGTTTAGGATTCTTGCTGGTGGAAACATTTGTGGTTTATGTCTTTGTCACTGGCTGTCCAGCTGGTGGTTGAATGAGCTGTGTGACTAGATGGAACTGAGCCTCCACATCTGTCTAAAATTCCCTAGTAAAACTGTCACTTCAGCTGAGATGCCTCTGCAGCTCAGGGCTACATTTTCCACTGGGCAGCAATCTGCATCTGTGCAACAAGGCTGCCTCTTCTTTGGAAGGGTGGCAAGCAGTTGTCAAAATCTTGATACATTTTGAAAGCTGAAATCAGTTCTTCAGGGGAAATGTGATTTTTCAGCACTTCCTCTGGCAAATCAAGCTCATTTTCCCCCCTTCTTTTTAGAAGCAGCTCCTGTGTGTGAGGACTAGCTCCCTGCCAAATCCCTACTTGTAAACCCCAGTCATTTTGACACTAGAGGTGCTCAAAAGACATATCACAAATTCCCTTTTTTTGTAAAGGGGAAAGCATTTTTGCTCCGTTCTGCTCTTCAAACATGTCTGGACCATTTTTGCTCAAAACCTTCAAGAATTGTGGGCTGAGGCCAGACTTAATAAATTAGCACCCCAAAGGCTTTCAGAAAGTTATGGAAAAACTAAAAGAAGGGGCGTGGGGAGGGAAATGGAAATGAAACATTCAGGTAAACTAACTACAGTTTATATATACACACAGAGCGAACACCATGAAATAATTGCAAAAGAAAATTATTTTGGTGGACCTGAGGTGTCTGCATTTGGTTGCTGCCTGATGATGAAATGAAATTTCTGTGTGCACTTTCAATCTTTTCCTTCACGGACACCATGTTATTTCTTTCATCTCAGTGACTGACTGGTTCAGTCACAGTCCTCCCTCTTCACCACCCCGCCTCCACTGTATCCCCTCCACCCACCCTTTGTTTTATGCTTCTGACAAGCCCAGCACAATCTTCTGCCTAGCTGTTTTCCCTGTCTGAAAAAAATCTTTCAATACAAACTTTTGTTGTGCCTGGTCTGACAGGTGGTAGAGGGATGATAAGAGCTATTGCTGCCTCTCTGTGTTGCTACTCTCTATAGTCCCTGAAGTGCATATGGAAGAGAAAAGTAGTTTAGCACACCATTCGTATCCACATTTTTCTTTTTTAGTTTCTATTTACATGCTGTTCAGGTTTTAAATTCTTGCATTATGAGCGGCTCCCAAGGGAAGTAACGGTAGCTTAATCAGAATCCATGTACCCAGCACTTGCATTTCTGAAATCTTCATGCAACCAAGGACTAATTTATTTATTTCCATAAAGCCAGGGCTCCATGAAAAGAACTGACTAGCATATTAGGATATTAATATACAGCCCAGTGCTGATAGCAGAGTTCAATGGAGTTTTCCTTTAGAAGAAAGAGAGAGGAGAAAGAGAGAGAAAGTCGATGAGCGGGAACACTGAGGCCGTGGCACCATGAAGCTAGAATGGAGAAAGAAGATACACTTAACAAATTGCACTGCAGATCATATTGTTCACAGTACCTGTAACTGATGGCTCATGATAGAGAAGGAGCTTTCAGGGGCCCTGGAACAAAAACAGCAGATCCAAAACTGTTATGTCAGGGGAAAATTTGTGCTGATTCCACTGTTGGCAAATGCAAATGTTCAGAAGTCATGTGTCAGCCCCCTGAAGATCACAGAATCGGGTGAAGTATCATGAAATTTTTTAAATGCAAATGATGGGCTTATTTGCCTTCAGGTTTCTGTGTCATTGGGGGTTATGTTCTCAGACTTTTCATTGCAGCTGTGAGGGCTAGAAACTTTTCTTGTTAAGCCGAGTTCCTCTCAAGATCACATGACTGGGAGCTGGGGCTTAAAAGAAAAAAAACAACCCTGATACTTATCCTGAAACTTGCCCTAAAATTGTGAGCAACCTCAAATTGATTCTCTAGTCTCAGTTTGTTCAAACTTTTGGCCCCTTGTTCTGGATCAGGGCCACAGGGCTTCTAGTGGGTTGGGTGGCCCACCTCCAGCAGTGGCTTGCCAACACAGCTCCAAAACCCAGGGGGCAAATGCTGCTGCTGCTTGCCCCCCTGCCTCTGTTTTCTCCTGCCACTGATCTGAGTCACCAGCAGGGACCAAAGACACTGAATCTGGTGGCAGGCAAGGAGGTTTGGGGGTGAGCAGTAGCAGAGGTCATCCCCTGGGGGCCTGAGCTACCTGAACACAGCTGGTCTAGCAGCAATGCTGACAAGCCCCGCAGGCTGTAACGTAACCCCTTGCAGACCACATGCAACTAGTGGGCCTGTAACTAAGGTTGCCCAACAATTTCCATTATAAGATCATACTTTTAATTGCTTGTACCCATGCCAAATTTAAACCATGGAAATGTTCTATGCCAATCACCTGTCTTGAACTGAGTTTTTTTATCGATAGTTTCAGTCAAAATTATTATGGTTAAATGATTTCTGAGAATGAGGTTAGGGAAAAAGCCATTGTTTTGTCCATGTTGAAGCCCTACAGCTGTTTTACTGAGAACCTGTTTGCTTTAGAAAAAGTACTTGAAGTTTAGCAGGAGCTCATCCTAGTGCTGGGGTGGGAATTTTCCCATTCCTGTTAAAAATTGCTCATTTGGCTAGTTTATGAGCCTCCAGAGCATTGCACTTTGCATTTGCCCAGTAGAGATTCTTTAAAAGTTTTGGTGTCTTCATTCTCCAAATACTTCATTGGTATGGACTATGTTCCAGCCCTGCAGAACTCATACACATTGGAAAGGTTTCTGAACATATCACCCTCACAAAGTGCTGAGCATGCTGTGGGTAAAATCGTATGTAACCATACAAGCAATGGTAGGCAACCATACCATAAGGCTGCATCATAATGCATAATGCAGGAGGGAAAAATTAAGGTTATATGACATCCTGGATTCTTCTGTTTCCTAATTTATGAGTGTTTTTGCAATCTTCATGTGTTCCTGTAATGTAGAATGATCTGATGTAATTATTTATGTTTTACTAGCATGCAAAAAGCATAAAATGAGAACTGAAATCCCAAACGTGGACTCTGGGCATATATAAAGAGAAAATGCCATGTCTAAAGAGCTGAAATAGACGAAATTTAAGGGTAGGCTGAAAGGAAGCACTGTGAATTACCTTTCTTGCTTTACAAATGGTGACAGAGCAATTAAACGATTTATCCAAGATCTCCAGAGATGTTCAAGGCAGAAATTGAAACCCAGTCTCATAATCCAAGGCATTACTTTAACCACAAAGCTATCCTTCTTCTGACCCACAATGGAAGAAAGACAGCCTTTATGATGTGCAATTACATGCAACAACCAATCCCTGTGGGAAGCTTCTTCCTAATCTAGCCCAAGCAGCCAAGGGTCAGCTTGTACCCTAAATCCCAAGTGGTGAATGTCTTTTATTATAAAAGTGATAAAGCAGAATACTTGGAGATGATGTACTTGCTGTCTATATAAGTTTCTAATTTTTGTCCAGATCCTACTAAACCATTGGCCTGAAAAATACCATACGTTGTGGCAGTGAGTTCTGTATGTTAACTACATGGCGTGTTTCACTTTGTCAAAATTGTTGCCTTTTTCACTTTACCGAGTATCTCCATTTTGTAAAATGGTAAAATTAATAACACAAGACGTACTTGCCAGTGGGAAGGTGGAGACCAGGAGAAGTGGTAAACAGAATTTGAGCTGAAATTGCTAGCCAGAAAGGTGAGCCCTTGAGTGAGCATATGACATTACAGATTCCACCCAATGCTTGATCCAGATGCGGTACAGGCTCTGTTCTGTGTCTGATCTGCCAAGGATACAAGCCTGTTACAGCAATAACTGCACAGATCTGTTGCTTTACCATTAGTTTATGGGCTTAATTATGTGGATGTTTGGTTCAGTCCTTAAAATAAACCCGAAAAATACTGAACCATATACAAAGTAAAACTGGTAAGATTGAGCACAGCCAGAGAGGCAGGATGAAGCTGTGCTGGGTTGGTAAAGCAATGGGGCTTTAGAGGAATGTGAGGGGTGGTAGGAAAGGTGTCAAAATGTGATGCTGTATCAGAGGAGGGAGCAGGTGAACTAAAACGAGTGTCACACTGACAGCAGTAAAATATGTTCTTGCTTTGAGCATGGTCTGAAACTCTGTTGGTAACTGATGGGATTAGGAAGCTAAATTGATGTGGCCTGGGGAATGACAGGGCATAATCTCCAGGAGTTGATCCTGCTGTCTGAAGAGAGAAGGAATATAACTGGGCTCTGCACTTACATTAGAAAATGACTTTTCCGTTAGCAGCTTCTTCATGGTATTTGACATGCCTCTTGCTTCCACTGAGTCTTGTGTGCTTATTACTGCAATGACAAAAGCTGGCCTTATCTTTGATACTATTCTGACCTGTTGTGGTTTTTCTGAGTTCTTTGCAACAGAATTTCTCTATTATTTTTCTGCAGTCAAAAAAGGAGCAAAAATGAAGAGCTGGCATTTTCCCAGGGCTGTCTTGAGTATCATAGATAATAGATGGCATTTTTAAGACAAATTCTTGCTTTTCCCTTTTGCTGCTTTGCTTTCAAACAGCAAAGCTACCCAGTGCTTCCTATGCATAGTCCCACTGGGACACCTAGTGGCCATGGGGAGAACTGCAAATGGTTAATTTGAGAACAGCAGTGGGACAAATGATAATAGAAGGAAACCTTAATAATAGCATAATTGAATGAAACTTTAACCCCTATGCATCTGAGGCAAATTTACCACATTGTATGACCATTACCACAATGGGCCACAATAACCACTACCAACAGTGAAAGGAATGCTTTTGAAGGCAGTAGAGTGTTGCAGACTTATACTGGGAAGGAACTGGGGCCACAGATCGTATCCAGAACCACAGAGTCCCAGATTTCCAAGATCCTTGCTGGTCCCAAGTCTCTCTCTGCAGGGATCCTGATCTGTGTGTAGTCAAACCTGATGAGAAATATAATAATGCTGCTCCCAGGATATGATCAAAACTGTACACAGTGGGCACGTCTACACATGACGCTACGTCGCTATAGCAATGCGTTACAGTGACGTAGTGTAAGCAGGCAAAAACCATGACGCTGCAGCTATGTTGCCGTAGCAAAGCACTCCCCCAGTATAGCGTGTCACTACAGCAGTGTAGCAGCTAAAAACAACCTTGTGCCGTACAGACGGTGTAGTACAGGCTGTTGTTGTGCCATCATTTAGTATTTCCAAAAGGAAGTACTAAATGACAGTGTAGTAGCAACAGTGCCTTAGGGGCACATGTAGACATGCCCAGTAGCTCCCATGGTACCATTCTGCCTATTGGGAACATTAATGGGCACAGGCATCTAAGTGCAGTTCTTTTTCACCTGCTCAAGCACCTGAAAAGCGGATCATACAAAAGGTGGATGGCTCCTCCTCTTCCTCACTGCTTTTTTAATGCCTACATCTTAAGGATAAGAGGGTGATTGTAATAAAAGTAGATGTAGATTTTGTGGATGTTGTTCTCCAGATTAAGTGATAGATGCCTCCATTCTCATTTTACACAGGTTTACCTGACTGTAACTTTTCATCTTGTTGTGATGTCTCATTTTAATCTAACATAATATATTGACAGGCATTCAATTTACTTCATTTAAAGGCAAAGTGGGATATGATCCCTGATCCCAAACATGGTGCCTCTTGCAATGCTGCACTTGCATAGTCCCACTGGGACTATGCAGCAGGATGTGCAATTTTGGGATTGGAACCCAAAGTACCCTACTTGCCACCACAGGGGGGAAGGGCGGGATTATGATCTCAGTATCCCCCTGCTCTGGCAAATCAAAAGCCAGATACCCAAGTCAGTTGACTGTCAGCTACTTCTGGTAATGCACCAAGGCACCAGTGCAATCAGCCCTCATGCAGTCCCTGGAGCTCATCAATGATTGGCTCATTGTTGGCCGGTATTGGGACCACACTGGGGCTCCAATGAGCCCCAGTTTGAGTCCTGCTATGGTCCCAGGACCTGGCTGAGAATCAGTTGAGTGTCACCTGGCTGGACCACACTAGAGCAGATTGAAGACCCTTGTGGAGTCCTAACCATGCCACACATTCCTTTTCAGGTGGGATGGAAATCAGACACACAATTGTTCACATTTTGTGGAATCCGTTTGTGGCTTATTTCCCATTTTGGTCTTCCATTAATTGCCTGAACGTGTGGTTGGGTTACTATTTAAGATCCAATTAACTGCCTAATAATGTCTTAAGTGTAATGCCTGCCAGGGGCCTAAGTGAGAGAAGAATAAGAGCAATGAAATATATGAGGAAAATGATACAGAAAATGCTATAGCCCATTTAAATTTTGTAAGTAGATATATTTAGACTATTTGTGCACTTCTCTTAGACTCTAGGTAAAGCTTTGCCTTTTCAGAGGTGTGTCCATTAATTTGTGATGTAGGGACTTGGCTCTTTTCTTACGCCTGTGGCATGTTAATAGTATTTTTACAAGAAGCTCTCACTTCTCTTGGAAAGAACAGGGAA
>NW_005841947.1:1125742-1135056 GCF_000455745.1 Alligator sinensis
TTTAGAGGTACATGTTCTCAAAGGGTAAGAGTTCAATGGTTGGGAAATCTAATAATTTTTTTTCCCTTTGAAATTGCCTAATTATAGCCAAGACAGAAGACAGTAGCTTTTGGAACAAAAAACATCAAACTGTACTTTGCAGGGACAAATTTCCCTTAGAAAATATTTGGAAAGTATAGGCAGTGGGATTTTCACCCCTGCTCTGATGCCTTTAAAGCACTGGGAAAAGGGCAAGCATAGGACAAATGCAACCTTAAAAACTCTGGCTCTTCTAAGGGAAAATTCTCTTGGAGCAGGCACTACAGAAGACACTATAAGGTTGTCTCTAATGGGCCCATTGGCAAACTGTGGTGTAGAGGACAGGTTGGGGATGGAACCAAAGCATACAGTGCTGCAGAGATTTTGGGCAGTACTGGGGCCTAGATAGCAGCCTCAGAGACACTGCTGTAACTTACTTAGCCCACCAGGGCTATCTAAGGTAGCGATTCTCAATCAGGATGCCACGGCATCCTGGGGGCCTTGAGATCCTTTCAACAGCACCGTGGGGTGTCAAGCAATATTGTATTGCTAGGTGTTCAAACATGATTCACAAGATAAGCCCAGAGATTTCAAAGTGTCAAAATTATCCTGACCTGTTCTGGTCTTTCTGAGTTCTTTGCAATAGACGAATGTCTCTATAATTTTTCTGCAGTCAAAAAATGAGCAAAAACTAACCGTTGGCATCTTCCCAGGGTTGCCTTGAGTCTAAAAAGTTGAAAACCACTAATCTAAGATAAACCGCAGGCTGGTTCAACCCACAGGACAATCAAGAGGGCACCAATACAGGCTTACAGCCACTTTTTCCTGGGCTGCAAGTTCTCATTCCTCATACTTTGTCTTATCTATTGCAGAGCTGTACTTTTCATAAATACATTTAGGAGCCTGCTGGATATATCATTCATCAGTCTACCATATCAGAACACAAGAAGTGCCATATTGGGACAGACCAATGGTCCATCTAGCCCAGTATCTTGTCTCTGACAGTGGCAGAAGTATATGCTTATATAGCATCCTGGTTTATGACCAAGCCAATCTGCACCTGTATATATGGGGTCTTTGGAAAAGCAATGACTTCTGCAGCTCCATTACAAACCCAGGTTGGCTTTCTGTATGTTTTTGGATTATTTGATGCTCACACACATTAACAAAAATAGGTTGCTTGGTTCAGTCACAGTGGAAACATATTTTTCTGAAGATACTACTTAGATTCGAAGTGCTTGTCACAGGAAACCCAAGCTCTGCACAGTTGGCACTTGTGGTTAAATGATAAACTCAGCCTGAAAGGTTTCAAGAGAATGTGCACAGGCGCGAAATGAAGACTGTAAGTTACCCAATTCTGTATTTAGCAGCTGCTTCTTCCCTTCTGATTGCTTAGCGGCTTGCAGGACATTCATCAGTGATGAAAACAGGTAATAGTGTGGTTTCACTCGATGGAGAGCTCTGGCACCAGTGGGCTGAGATAAGGTTGTCATGCCAATTAAGTCAGACCACTTCAGAATAACTGAGATCCTGTTTGCACTTTTTTTTTTTGCCCTTGGACAGAAATGTAGGATGTTCCCTAAACTAAACCAAACCAGGTCATTCTAGGCCAGGATCCTGTCTCTCATATAAATACATGGCAGTACATACACTAAAAAATGCACTATCTGAACAAAATACTACTCTGGACATATGGTTCACCTCTGTAAAGAGAAAATGAACCACAGGTGATGAATTGTAGCTGTGCCATAATACAATACTGGAAAGCACTCTGATACCACAGTGACCTATACAGAATAAAATAGACAGAAGCCAGAACCCAGTGCTTCAGAAAAAGCTGAAAGAAATCCCGTCAATGCAGAATTATAGAATAATCTACTGAAAGAGGAAGTTTCTTCCTAACCAGAGACAGGAAGTGCATGGTCGATATCTTGAAGCATGAGGATTTCTATCCCTTATTGTTTTTCTGTATTGAAGATAACCATGTATGATACCATATTTTAAATAAATGTCTAGTATTTTTACACCTACTAAGTTCTTGGCTGCAATGATATATTGTGATAGTGAGTCAAGTCAGATAATTACATGTTTTGCAAAAAGATATTTCTTTGTATCACTGTTGCATTTGTTGCTTTTAACTTAATCAAATGTCTCCTTATGGGAGGGAGCGTAAATAGGTATCTTTAATTTCTCTGCACCATTTATTAATTTATATAACTTATTCTTGGTTCTGGAACCTGTGTCTGCCTCTATTGAAAACAGTATTTCATAAGTATTTCTCCACTTTTCCAATGCCCAACTTTGCGATGTTATAAATGCAATAGCTACTAAAATGTGTTTGTGAACTTGCCAAGTTTGTGGCAGGGACAGTAGGCTAGGGAAGTGGTTCCTGGGTCAATAATCAGCAGACGTGACACATGAATTCAAGTATTTGCAATCCACATGTTGGAGCTGAAATATAACTCTCAGGGCCTTGTTATATATTGCACTTTGAGCTGCTCAGATGTTGATCAGAGTTAGTGCTAGCTCAAGTTTGGAGCAGTCAAGCCTTAAAGCTAAAAACTTTGTCCCCTACACAGCTGTGACTTGCCACCAGAAGGCTGGTGAGCAGGGGCCTGACTAGGAGCTACAGCTGTGAGTTGCCACGACAGGGCAAGTGAGCCAGGACACACTTCTGTCCCTGATCTAGGTGGGAGTGGGTGAGATATGGGTTTGGGGGGAGGGGCAGTGGGAACATGAAACTGTGAGTCTGAGAGTAAATGAGATGGAGGTGAGAAATTAAATGGGAGGTGGAAAGGAAATGGGGGTGAAGGAAGTGTAATGAAAAAAGGAAGTCAGCCCCTGAAGAACAAAATAAAAGAGGTAAAAAAAAAAGAAATTAAAAAGAAATAAAGAGGAAGTAAATGAAGGAAGGTCTCATGTTTTAATAAATTGGGATTTGGGATTGGGGTTGGGGGGGTCCTGATCATGCTTCCTGCAGTGGCTGGGAGGTGGGAGCAGTGATAGAAGGTGCTTTTGTGGAAGCTAGTGGCCCTGCGCTGGGAAGGAAGCCCCAGCTCATGGAAACCCAAACCAGCCCCTTACCTTGATCCCCCTTTACCCCTACCCCCGCCTCCACTCCTGGACCTGTCCATGCCCTATGACTTGACTGAATGGCGTATGCTCTGCAGGCAGTTTGCAGTGGGTTGTAGCCCTCGGGGTGGAAAGGTCTCACCCACAGGGATGGGATGGGGAGGTGGTATGGTGCCAAAACTAACCACTGGCCAGTGGAATTCAGGGAGTAGAAAGTTTGTCCACACAGAACAGGATGGTTGGGGAGGGGACTCTGCATCCTGGGATGCTGGAGGACTGGGGCTCATCTGTGGAGAGTGGCTACATATCAGTGGAACATGAGCTGGGTAACACAGATCAGCGATAAACCTGCCCTGGAGTGGCATAATTTTTAAGCTGCCTAAAGTGTGATTAAAACTAGTTTCAGGGATTAAGAGCTCCAGGAGCCACCTAAAATTAACATGTAAAAGGTCCTTTTTGTGTGGAGAGGGCTTATAGAAAGGAGGCTAAGAAAAATGTTTGTTCCCCTCTAGAATGCTTTATAGCAGTTTTATTTTTGCCTTTGTCTGAAGCACTGGGTATTGGCTATGGCCAAGCAATGAGGTTTGGACCAGTGTGTATTAGTATCTGCTGGTACTTAAAAACATTTTGGGTACTTATGTGGACAGTCTTGTTCTTGTGTTTAACAATTAATTTGTAACCAGATTTGGGGTCTGGAAGGAAATTTTCTCCTAGGTTGGATTGGTAGGGGGTTTTTTTTTTGCCTTCTTCTGTTGTGTGAAGCTTAGACCTGTTCCTACAGTCCTCTGATTTATTAACTAAATTACTTTTCTGTCACTGTGCTGCCCTCCTTTCCCCTGTTTTTTTAACTCTGGCACCTTTTGTTCTTATTTTCAAAATGTTCTTTGTGGCGGTGGTATGTGAGAAGTTGGTATGAACAACTTTTAGGCCTGTTTGGATAAGTGGTTGCTGGTGAACATCCATGGCAGCATCTAGTGGCCTGGGAGGCCTACATTTTAATTTCCTCATCATGTTGATTCCATAAATCTGTTACTTCTGCCTCCTACCAACCAGAGAGCAGAATCAGACTTGCCAATTACTGGCAGTAGGAAGAGGTTCCTAGTTGTGCATGCATACACATGCACATGTACACACATAAACACATGCATGCCTTAGAGGAAAGGCTAGAGGTCCAAACCCAAGTTGGAGAATGAAATAAGAAAACTAAAAGGAATCAGCTTCTTTAGCAGGGTGTACAAGTACCATGAGATCATGCCTAGGATGTCTGCAGCTGACTTAGGTAAGCAATGGTTTTATATCTCTACTCAGGCATCATGGGGAGCTGTAGTACCTTTGTGTGTCAGGCTTCAGGTTGCCAAGCTGGGCAAGGTACCTGCTGTGTATCTTCCCACCTTTCTCGCTGCTCTGAAGACATTACAAAATACAGGGAATAAGAGAGCATCGGTGATAAGGCCAACTTATCCAACTACAGAGGCCATGACTCTCAGATTCAATTCACCTGGCATTAGGTCTTAAAGTATCACTGCCTCACAGAAGAAGTCTACTAATGTAAAACAAAAACTCCATCTGGGCTGGAAAGTAAAAAATTAATGCTTGATGGAAGAGATTATTGTTCTGATAGGCCCTAAAAATAAGTAAATGAACAGAACTTATTCTGCTGCCTGCTGCCAAGACCACAAGTTAACTACCATGTTAAACTAGTGAAAAACCCTTGAGTTTGCCTAAAAGAGAGCTTTCTTTTGATTGTGTAAGGGTGTCTGAGCAACAGGGTCAGGCCTCTTGTCATGTCATGTTCTCAGCATGTTCAAGAAAGGGAAGTTCTGTAGAAATCCCCAAATTGCTTGACTTTTTTAAAGACATCAACCCTTACTACAACCCCATAACATCAGAAGAAATGAACTGGGGACCTCTGCTAGAGGCACCACTACACTTTCCATTGTCTGTCTTTAACAAGATGAATCATTCTTTCTCTTTTTGTTCTTGTTCAACTGTGGGCTTTCTCTAGCACTATCAAGTACTATATTCATGATTCCCATTCCCATTTTAATTTTTTACAACTGCGAGGGTATTCATTCACTATGCATATTCAAGACAGTTTTCCTGCAGATAAACATCAGGGTCCTGTCTATGGCAGCACTGTCTATCTCATGGAGAAGTACTAGCTATGTCTCCTGCACTGATATCTGTTAGGAGGCTAAATGGCCAACAGTATTGAAGTTCACCAAATTCTGGCACCCTCTTCCTCCTAGCTGGAAATTGGGTAGAAACTTCTCTTCACTGTTCTTGTGACTTAAAATTAAGATGAAAATCTGTTACAAAAGTTGACACACAAATGTTTTTTCAGGGACTTGACCAGGGTGGAATAGAACTGCATTTATGCACTTAAGTAACACTTTGGCACTTTAAAAGAGCAATAAGATTTGGGTCTTAACATCACAAAGTTGGAGGATGTATATAGGATATCTCATTCTGCATACTTAAAGTAAAAGAATGACTCTGTTTCCCCAGAATGTACCCTGCTATGAAAAACTCATTGCAATGCATGTATGGAATTTAGTGCCATGAAGAGCATGAAAACATATAATTGCTTATCTAAAAATGGCCTTTCTTTGAGTAGTCATTTCCACAGATCAAGCACTTTCAGGAGAACAAATAGATCATCCAAAATAGTGAAGGAAGCTGATACCTAAAGATTGGAATTTTTTGGTTGCAGGAGTCAATAACCATGGCCTACATGAGGAAAAATCTTTGTGTTGTTTCCTCAAAGTATCGATTATTCTGCCTGAAATTTAAGAAATGCATTTGGATTATCCTGGATATGGAAGTTAAATCAAATAGACAACATAGAAAACAAGAAGTTCCATACTGTGTCAGGCCACTGCCACATCTAGTGGGGTATCCTGTCTCCAGGAGTGCATGTAGTAGATGCTTTAGAGCTGTGGTGCACAATCTTCCAACCCCACAGGCCAGATGAGTGGTCTGGCATTGGTCCATGAGCCAGATCCTGACCAGGGTCAGCACAGGGGGTTGGTTGGTAGGTGCGATCTAATAAATAGGTCTGACCCCATGGGTTAGATCTGGCCCATGGGCCAGAGATTGAACACCACTGCTTTAGAGGGAGAGCATGTAAACAGGGCATGTCTAGAGTGATCTTGTTGTACCTTCCTTGGCATCCATTATCACTGGCTTGGGGATGTCAGAGGATAAAACTTCTGAGAGTGGTACTGACCTGTGACATGTTGCTGGTTCTGCCACCAAGATGCAAGCAGGTGTGAATGCGCTGTGATTCACTTGTATCTCCAAGAAAGGATGTTTTTATGGGTTCAGTTATGAATTTTGTTAAAAAGTTCTAACAAACACAGCAAAAAAAAAAAAGAAGTCAGCAAATGCAGAGAAAGAGAGAAAAACAAGGGTTATTTTTTTAAAACCTGTTCTCTCTTCATAACATTAATCATTTTTTAAGATATTTTAATGAGCTGGTAGGTGTGTGTGACCCACTGTTCTTTTCTGGGTGAAACCAGGGCTGATGAATTATGTGTCATAGGTGCCAGCAAACACTGGTGAGTCACCTTGAGGTCAGGTGATAGGATTCTGTGTTTCTGGGACAAGAGATTGAGGGTATCTCTATGCTGCACTATGCAAATAAGTGCAGCAATAACTGAGGAAACTCCAGATGAGCTATATAATGAACCTGGGTAATCTACCTTTGGTAACATGGAGCACTGTGCTAATGGGGGCATATCTATACTCTCCTGGTGGCATCCTGGTCATTCTTAAGCATGTCCCTTTCATCTGTTCCTAGTGAAATTCTCCAAACCCCAAATAAGCCCTACTGAAGATGTTCAACAGTGTTCCTCTGCAGCTACTCTTGAGACCTTGGTCATCAGCATGCATGAAAGCAGGTGCTGAGGACATCCAGAAAACAGCTTCACCAGGGTATTTTCAGGTTTAGAGCATCCCTGCAGGTGTGTCTGGCTTGGGTGTTATTGGGTATGGCCAGGCTGGGGCAGGTGGCCATCAAGGTACTGATGAGCCCAATACCCACACTGGTTTGTTCAGACCTAGTTTGGGTAATTCTACACAACTCTGCAGTCTGTGGGGTATACATTCCCTCAGACTTTTATTTCTGCTGTCAAAGGATGCTCCAGTGGGTTGCTTCTTCCTCAAAATGACTACCATGAAACTCCTAAGCAGAGGGAGAAGTTGTTGTGGTCTTATTTTCGGTATGATTTTCCCCATCATCTTTCAAATGATATCCTAGGAAACACAAAACTTTGTTCTGCTTATCTGCTTTGCATGGCTGCTGTCTCTCATGGTCTGCACCATAAATTAATTGAGTCAGATTTGTCAGTAAAGAAGAAAACTTGATAAAAGGCTTAGTATGGTAACTTTTTTATATTCGTGTTTTTAAATGTTTCAAATTAGGCTCTGAGTAGTATGCTCTCTGAAGCTGCTACTACAAAGTACTTAACCACATTAAAACAATGTTAAAATGACTTAAGCATTTACAAGAATATTGATGTGTTAAGTATATTCTTAAGTGCTTTGCTGAAGTGGGGTCTTAATGGAAAAAAAGTGTAGTGTAGATTTCTCTTGTGGTGTGTTGAGAGCTGTAGCTCTGGACGTGGCAAGAATTCTGTTACTGTCTCACTTTAATATTTTCCCTCCCTCTGTATGTAGTCAGTACCTGCTGTGAGGTGTGATTACATTGAGTCCTCTCTGGTTAGGATTGTGGGTTTTTTTAGCTGGAAGAATCTTCAAAATTAGTAAGTTTTCAGATGAGTTACAGAAGGGAAAGTTTTAGCATTTCCTGACGTTCCCCAAGCTACTATTAGTTAAACGAAAGGATTTTTGCCACTCCTTTCTATAATTAAATCCAGAAATGGAAACTTGAAGCTCCTCTATTCTTGCAAATGCTTGATTAGTTTTGACGATAATGATTGCATGCTTCTGATCCCTCAAATTGAGCACTGGATTTTGTTAGTAGTAAACAAGTGAAGATTATTAACAAACCTCTGAGTTTGGGGATTCGGCAACAGATTCTAGAGAAGAACTCAAAAGACAGCGTTTTTGGCCTGCCTTTGTTTAAGTCTAAGAAATTGCCAGAACAGAACGAAGGACTTAATAAGAGCTTTATTGTTTTGTCTGATGATGATCTATATAACTATAGGAATAGCTTTTGCAGGACAATGGTGGGGGGAAGGTGTTCTGTGCATTTCTTGGACTTAAGGATGTTAAACATTCAGAGCCACATGTACAACTAGGTGAAGATTCCCACTGGGATTGTTCACAAGTTAATTACACGCTTGAGCACTGTGATGGTCTGGGGCCTTAAAACTGTTTTATGAACTAGTGACAGTGGTTATGGGTTGACACTGAAGTCAATGGAAGCATTTCAGTTGTCTTCAACAACAACCTTTGGGTTAGGCTCTAAGTAAATGTTCCCTTCATGGTTTTTGTGATGATAAAAAGGGAAAGTGAAAATACGTCAAGAAGACCCAGAGAGGAACTCTGCACCCCTTCTAGCAGGGGGGTTAAAGTTTCAGCAAGACTTTCCAGTGTGTTCTCCTCTAGTCTGGCTGAGCTCCAGGCCAATGTCTGAGAGCTTGGAAATTCCTTATCAGCTCATTCCTTTTCCAAAATGACCAGGGTGGAGGTGAGCTGTGGGAGCAGGATACAGAGGGAAAGCAGAAGGACATGGGAGGAGAAAGAGAGTGGGGTCAGGATTAGGATATAAGGTTTGGTGGCTAGACACTGGGAGTAGGACTGGGTGTGGGGAGGGACTAGTCTGAGAAGAAACCACAGACAGATGGAGAAGGTGGGAAATGAGGGAAAGGTGATTTGGGGAAGTGTATAGCCCTCAGCAGCATTTTACACAGGGAGTCTATTACTTTAAAGGCATAAATCACATATCCTGCCAGGAACCAGAATTAATGAGCTAGTAAATAAAGCAGAGTTAGATGTGCTTGTGATTTTGGTTTTTCAGAGGTAGAGACAAGGCATGCCGACGGGAGAAGGGGCATGGCTCTGTGGAGAAAGAAGACAACTGGAGAAGTACAGGAGGGAGAACTGCAAAAGAGGGTGCTCACAGGCTGTAAACAGATCCGGATAAGAAGAAAACGTTAGAGACCCAAAACAAGGTGAGTGACTGAGGTGCAAGGGGAAGAAAAACAAAGGAAGAGAAGACTTGAGGGAGAAATGAGCACTGAGGAGACCAGTAGGGA
>NW_005841947.1:1135087-1238977 GCF_000455745.1 Alligator sinensis
AGTGGAAGGGAATGAATATAAAGTTATATAATGGTAGTATTGGAGTGATATTGTAGCTGTGAGTGGCCAGGAAATATTCTGGAGACGAGGATTTTTTGTGGGTGACATCTTTTATTGGACTAAATGCATGTTGGGATTGACTTAGACAAGTTTTGAAATGTAGTGTATTCTTCTTCAGGTCTGAGGACTAAGCCAGAGGTGATATTTTTTGCCCCTAGGAACCTAAGTTTCTGAAGGGCCTATGTCAGAAGCCTCTGGATCCTTAGTAACTCAGGCACTCTTGCAAATATTGTCCAAATATTACCCAAAAGAGTTGTGAGCTCCTTGTAAAAGGGGCTTTTTTCATTTTTGGATATGGCACGGAATGCTGATGTTGCCTAAGAATCCAGTTTTACTCTGCTTCTCTTACAAATAGTCATTTATGCCCTAGTTATATGACAAACTGGTGATGTCCCCTGGGTACAGACCTGTGGATTCTGTCCAAAGGAATAAAACCCAATAAACCAAGTGCTAGGTTAAAAAGGTAATACAATATTCTCCTGCAGTACCACTGGATAGGTATAAATGGAGGGAAGTGGTGTGACTAAAATGATGAAGAGGGATTGGAATGGAAAGTCACTCCTAGAGTCCTCAATGCTTGTTCTAAAGACCACTTTGGGTGAAAACTAAGGTGAACATACTATGGAGTTACCCTTGTGCATGTGCAGCCTTAAAAATAACTATTTACTATATTTACTCAAATACAAGATAAGGTTTCCCCCCACAATCACCATGAGAAAACAAAGCCCCTCATGTTTGCATACAAGAAAACCTCATGAAATACACTGTCTAGCATTAAACTGCTGCCAAAAGCAGCATGCGCTCCGTAATGGAAACCACCTATGAAGTTGGTTAACTGTAGCCAACACTGTGCATGGCTATAAAACACATGGCTCCTATTGGGCAAACTTTTTTTTGGAACATTTTTCATGTACCAGGTCAAATTAGCCAGATCAGTTCTGAATCCTTTGAATCGTTCAAAAGCCTTTGTGGCCCTACTACTGGCAAGTATCCTTCATCCCAGACTTTTCAGCTTGGGGCTTCAGATATTTCCATATTCTTTGGTAGGCATCCTATGTGCAGGCCCAAGCCCAGAGACTTGGAGTTAGGATGCCCCCAAGATTCATTTGCCCTCAGCTGCATGGTCGCAGGAGCAAGCTAGGGAGGAGGTAACCATTTCCATAAAGTTGGCATGTAGCTGAGATCCTCCCACTGGAAGCTGGCCAGTGAAAAGTATGAGGTTCTCATAGCGAGTCCTGTCTATTAGCAGATAGTGATGTACCTTCCACTACACAGTGCCATTTTAAAACATATTTTGTCTCAGTTACCAAACCAATGTGACAACTACACTTGATCTTAGCCCACAACATAGTGGGGATGTTAGGATGGCCTAGCTGAATAAAATATATGGCAGTGCCCATTGAGCACAGTCCTCATGAGTGCCAACTCTTTTTCAAGTCATGGTGAGCTGTTACATTTAATACATGTCAACTTCCCCTTCACTCCCACAATGGAGCTGTGCCTTTCTTTCCCATTCCCAATGATTCCTGTTTCTTCAACAGCCTTAAATGTTTGGCAAACATCATTAAACACAGCCCCAAACAGTTCACCCAGCATTCCTCTGCTGCCCCCTCTTTTAGCCTGTTATATATGGCTAGTGTGGCCCCACCCACCAGCTGGTGGAGCCTGACCAGGTTGCTCTGTGCCTCATCTGCATATAAAGTTTTGGAGGATCCAAGAACACCCAGTTTCAGTTATGAGTAGGGGGCTAATTAGCACATGGCTCCTTTGTGGAGGGGTAGCTGGCGTCAGGGCAGTCCCTAGTGGGAGTGAATCAGGGTGACTGCCCCGGCTCCCCTCCCCCCCTCCCCCCTGCTGCCGATGCTGCCACACTTCTTCAGGTCCGGGGCCTGGATTGGAGTGGGCGTGGGGCCCCACATGGGCTGATTTGCCTTGGGCCCCGCACCCTGCTCAGGTCAGCTCTGGCTGGAGTACACACACATACTGGGCAGTGCTGAGCCTTGGGATCACCATTGCTTTAATTGTTGTTGACATTGCTGGGACCTATGCCAATGATCATGAGCCTGTTGCATTTGGATCAATATCTTACGCTGTTTGCACTCTTGTGGGCTAAGATCGAATGTAGGGAGTACCTGAAGTTCCAGACTAAAAAGCCCAGGATTGGAGGATGCTTACCTGTAGTATCTGGGGGCATCCGAACCCCAAGACCTCTGGGGTTTGGATACCTGTATGTAGGATGCCTGCCAAAGGATTTGGGAGTATCTGAAGTCCCAGGGTGAGAGGTCTGGGATGGAGGATGCTCACCAGTTGTAGCCCCATACATGGTGTTTAGAACAATTGCGTTCTGCCTGCTCAATCAATATGCTTTTTGGAACAATTAAGTTCTGCTCAATCAATGTGATTTGGAACTGATTTGGCTAATTTGACCTGGAGAATGAAATATATATATAAAAGTAGATACAAAACTTGTTGCTTAAAAGCATATTTATTGAGTACCTTTGCTAAAACTTGCAGCAGTTTCAAAAAAGGTAACATGCATCAATAGTGGATGAATTAAGCCTATGGGTACCTGTAGTAATGTTCTCATATGTAAATGACTACAGGTATGTTTACTTACTTTCATGTGCTCAGGGAGAGCAGAGTCTGACTGTACAGAGGTGGGGGGAAGGGACTGCAAGAGGAAGAAGTTGCGGGGAGGCAGAGGCAAGGGGGCTATCTGACCTGAGATCTATTTTCCCTGCTATAACAGTGGGAAGGGGACAAATTCAAGGCAAACCTCCAATAATTAGATTCTATACCTGGAAAATTATAACAAACTTATGAATTTTCCATATATAGAGTCTAATTATTGGAGGGGGGGAGGTCATCTTATCTTTGGAATCATCTTAGATTTGAGTAAAATGCAGTAGTAGCTCAAAAAGTTGTTAATGGAAAGCCAAGCACTGGCAAAATAAATAGAGCTTGAATCTGTAGATTTGAGCCATCATCTTGTCATGCATGTAAAGACTACAAACGGGCTGGAGACTAATGAAAGCTGTTGAAGTCAAATGATAGGTCCGATCATATTTAGTAGAAAAATCTAGTTAGTATGCAGGGTGCTCCCTTTAATTATTGTTTAAAGGGCACAGGAACATAGTTAACCAGAAAGAAAATTAAAAATAGGCAAAGTTGAAGTGGCTGTTTATTTGTAAGCACATGGAGGGAGGGAATGATACAGATCCCAGGGGGTGAGAGCACTTGTCATAATAGAGAGTGGGGAAATGCATTGTATTATATATGATTTATATTACAATAGCACTTAAAGCCTTACCAGAGATCCTCTCTGTTGTGCCAAATACCATATGAACACAATGAAGAGGAGGGACTTATGAGGAGAGGTTGAGGGAAATGGGCTTATTTAGTCTGGGGAAGAGAAGACTGAGGGGGGATTTGATAGTAGCCTTTAACTACATGAAGGATGGCTACAAAGAGGATGGAGTTAGACTGTTCTCAGTGATGGCAGATAACAGAACAAGAAGCAACGGTCTCAAGTTGCAGCAAGGGAGGTTTAGGTTGGATATTAGGAAAAACTTTCTCACTAGGAGGACAATAAAGCACTGGAACAAGTTACCTAGAGAGGTGGTGGGATCTCCATCCTTGGAGGTTTTTAAGGCCTGGCTTGACAAAGCCCTGGCTGGGATAGTCTAGTTGGGGATGGTCCTACTTTGAGCAGGAGGTTAGACTAGGTGACTTCCTGAGGTCCCTTCCCACTCTAGTTTTCTATGATTCTATATATGCCACCACCCACTTACAGTGCCCCTCTGCTGTCTTTGATGGACAGACTGGGAAATGTCTATGTGACAGAACACCGCTCTGA
Source organism: Alligator sinensis (assembly GCF_000455745.1). Taxonomy (NCBI): domain Eukaryota; kingdom Metazoa; phylum Chordata; order Crocodylia; family Alligatoridae; genus Alligator; species Alligator sinensis. The sequence continues at coordinate 1,139,004 of NW_005841947.1, forward strand.
CAACAGCTGCAGGAAGAGACACAAACCACACGGCTAGCTGTTTTCAGACAACAAACTTTTAAAAACTGATTTGAACAGGAAACTGGAGAACAAGAAATCATCCACAGGCTGGATTGAGTTAAGTATGGTTTAAACAGGAGCTATGGATTCTTACCCCATTACCTGGGTTAACTTTGGTGACTCCTTTGTTCTTCTGGGTTTACTGCTTGTTTGCTTGTCTCTCTCAGCACTGGCCCCCTCTTCCCTCTCCCTGCATCTCTCTCCCCTACTTCATTGTCTTTTGCATTCTAATTTCTCTCTCCTTCTTATACTCGGCTTTCTGCCCATCCTTTCACAGCATCTGATGAAGTGAACTTCAGCTCACAAAAACTTGTGCTATATATATCTATATATCTATATCTGTATCTATATCTATATCTACCCTGGTTAGTTTATACGGTGCAAATTTCCCCTGCCTTCTTCCTGGTTCAAAAGTCAGGATCTTATGGTCAGTCTTCCCTTCTGTCTGCCACTGGAAATTACCATTGCATGAGCAGTCATAACTCGTCAGTGTCATAAAGAGTCGTGTTGCTGCAACTGCTGCATTCTGAACAAGCCGTCATCAACAGTGGAAGCATAATGGTGATTCTCACAGATGTAGTTGAGCAACAGCATGAAAAACCTCTCACATTTAACACCAAGTGGAAAAGTGGTGTGACACTTTTTGACCACTTCTGTCTCCAGCACACATTTCTCTAGGCTTTGCTTGGTCAGGCTTCTGAGAGTTATCGGAGAGTGTAGGGCCAAGAGCCTGAGGAGGCAGGGCCAGCTGGCTGTGGTGTTTCATCTATTCTCAAATGTCAGCCCTTGGGCCACATTACCAGCCTTGGGCCTGGAGTTTGCTTGGATCTGGCTTGAGAATCAGGAAGATGTGTGCAGCTAGCCCCTTCTACCCATACTGAACCCCAGTCTCTCAATGGGAATTGCCTCATAGTCTCTCCATAACATGACTTGGCCCACTGAATCAACAGAGGGACTTAATTTGTGGCCTGTTTACCGGAGTCTCTATGTAGCTGTGATAGCAACCAGAAATCTGTGCAATTGCAACAATATGTGTTGTTGCTAGGCATGGCTTGCTTGCAGCTAATATGCCCAGCTCCTTGCCACCCCAGAAAACCACAGCTAAGCCATGTTTGATTTCTGCAGCAAACAAGCACATGGAGCTTAGCAGCACCATGACAATCGCACAAAAAAGTGTCCAGATGTGCACATAGGACTCATAAGAGAATGTTGAATGCTGTGGAAACATTTCTTATGTGGTCAGCAGTAGTTGTCTGCACTTCCCTTTGAAACACAAAAAATATTTTGCTCATATCGAGAGACTAATGTGAATGCTTTAGCAATATACCCACTCACTGATGGGTTGTGGTTATGACACTGAGGTGGGGAGCTACTCTGCAGACTGCAGTGTCCTCTGGTGAAACTCAGGCTAGTTTTGAAGGAGCTAGAGGGTACCAGAAGGAGTGTAGCTGTGCTGAGAAGCAGGGCATAGGCCTGTTAGCTCTTTGCTGACAGAGCAAGGCCAGTTCTGATACCCAAAGTTGCTTGTTTAAAACCAGCTGGGGTACTCCTATGCTACACTGAACAGTGCACCATAAACACTGTAAATGCACCATCAATTTGAGATAGCCTTTCTGGCATACTCACCAGTTTGCAGTTGTGCATAATTTCACTTCTCTTCCTCCCTCCAACACATTAAACTTCTTTTAAAACTACAATTCCTTACGTATCATCTTAACAAGGAGGCCAACATTTCTTTCAAAGAGACATTACATGTAAGTTAATCCATCTCTTTTTGAGTTATTGAATATGTGGAGAGGGATGGACTAGGAAGTGTGGAATTCAGGAAGGTATCCCATAAAAGGAGGGATTACCTTTGCTGGTTTTAGCTAGAAACTTAGCCTGAAGTCTCTTTCTCTGTGAACAGCTTGGCCACCCATCTGTTGAACAAGTGGTTTTCTTCTCAGCATAGTTCTGAGATCTGTAACGTTCAGATTACTCCTTTTCCTTAGGAGGATTGGTGCCAGATCCTGCACCCAGCTCTGTGTCCCAGTAGCATAACTGAGGGGGGCAAATGAGGCTTCTGTCATGGTTGTCACCCTTTGGGGTCCTGCAAAAATAGCTATTGCAAATGGCGTCGCAGGTGCTGCTCCAGGGTGCAGATCTGCCCTGTTACACCTTTGCCAGGTGTATTTACATAAGACATTTACAGTGCAGTAGACTAATTAGCTCTGCAGTAAATGTTTCAGCATCTACATGTGCAGGGCTATTAGGCTGGAGTAAACTAAGAAACTCTGCAGCAAGGTAGTACTTGTATAGTACTATCCTGCTGTGGAGTTTTTTACTCTGTAGAAGCATGTGTGTCTATGTTGATGTGATTGGTTGTCTATATGTGCAAATACTCCAGGAGCAGTTTACTCTGGAGTAAAGTACTCTAAAGTAAACTCTTCTGGGCATGCATCTACACATGCAGGGATGCAGGAGAAGATTTGCTGCTCCAAGCAGCAGAGTATTCCCACTCCCTGCTGCCGTGCACCAGGCCCTGAAGCAGCCAGGGGGAGCTCTAGGCTCCTTCTGGGTGGTAGCCCAGGGGCTGGCAGGGAGCATGGGGCCAGGAGACAGCCATCTCCTGGTGGGGGGTGGGACATTTCTCCCTGGCCCCGAGAGCTGCATGCTGCCAGACCAGGCTCTGCTACTGGAGACCAAGAGAGGACAATGTCCCCCTGCCTTGGCAGCAGGGAGCTCCCAGCCCCTGCTCTGCAATTGCAGGCATCTCCTGAGGTCAGGGAACAATAACTCACCCCCGTGTTGCCCAGCTGACTGGAAGCACATTTGCTTCCAGTCAGGCACCTACAAGTATGCTACGGAGCAGTAAGTAATCAAGAGTAAAATTTGCTACTTGCATTTGCAGGTAGCAAATGTACTCATAATTAGAGCAAATTACTGTGCAATAAGCATCTGCACTTGTAGACAGTGACGCTTATTACACACTAATTAACTGTAATTTTGAGTAAAGCGTCTCGTGTAGATGCATGCAAGGGTACTTCAGTGCAGGGACTGCCTGCCGGCTAGCCATACACTGGAGCACTCACGTACCTCAGCCAGCCCCTCCACAGCATGTTGAGCTGGGCAGGAGCAACTCCAGGCTAGCAAGCTGGCCTTTGGGGCCCCCTGCCAATCGGGGCTTCTCTGACCCAGCTCAATGTGCTGTGGTCCCAGGCACATGTTCAAATGGCATGCCCAGGAGAAATAAACTCTGGAGCAATTAGCTCCAGAGTTTATTTCTTCACATTAACTGCATGCGTAGACACACCTGCTGTGTTCATACTAGCCCACTCCAAGCATCCAGAAGCACTGTTAAGAGGAGGCAGACCACATCTTCTGCTGTAACTCTGACCTGGTGGTCTTGGTACTTATTCCTGGTCTGCTCCCTCCAGAGTCAGAAATCAGCTTCCCTCTAGGGGGTATAAGCCAGTAGCTGACTCAGTTCTTTGATGAATTCAGGACATTTTAAATAAAAGCATGTTTTTTAGCAACTCTATAGGGAAAAAAGAAGGGAAAAAGGAAGGTGTAAGGCTGGTTCATCAAGTCCTAAGTTTACGGGAGCGTAAGCTAGGATGAAGTTACATGTTATACTTAGGCTATACTAAGGGCATTTAAAATGAGAGTATCCACACATTAAAACTTGTTAACTAATATGAACTGCTCTCTGAGAATCTCAAAGTTATGTCACTGCAGGTGAGGGTTAACTCTGGACCGTGCTACCTAGCTAATGTTAGGGTAACCAGTCTGCTGCACAGAGCTAAAACAAGCCATTTGAAGTCCTCCAGCATCCCAGGATGCAGCACTCCCAGCCCCTTCCACCCAAAGCAGGAATAGAGCCCACATGTCCTGGCTCCTAGCCAGGCGTCTGCTCACCAGCCCATAGCAGCAAGTCAAAGCTGTGCAGTCAAGAAATGGTATTACCCCTTCATGTGCAACTTCTCACAGCACATTCTAACTTCAACACTGCTTAACCTTCCACAGCTTTACTAAAGTCTAAGTTGCACCAACTTAAATTCTCCCTTATTTCCTAGCTGACCTCTGATTTGAGTCCATTAAGCACATTTTATGAGTGTTCTTCTGGAGCTGGAGATGAGAAATGGCCATGAAGGCTCACACTTTCTTTCTCCTTTTTCTGTTATGGTTCGTTGACTTCCTGGGCTCCCTAATCTCTGAAAACAAAAAACTACACAATGAGAGAAGACTGGCAGAAACTGCAAATGAAGCCCATGGTTTTCATTCTACTTTTGTTGTCCTCATCTCATATCTTCTAGCACACAACAATATATCGATACAGACACTGCTTTTTTCAAGGGAGGCTGGAGAAAGGGCAGATCAAGAACTACCTGTCTCATGTTATGTGGTCTTACTTGTATCTTCTCTTTCTGTAAAACAGGAACTGTTAGCAGACATCACATACTTGAACAGCAAAGGTTTTTACATCAGCTTCCTTGAAATCCATATATTTCAGGGATGGCAGAACTGCATTGTGAATTGCATTGTCCTTCAGTAAACCAGCTGCAAGAGGGGAAAACGACAGGCCTCATCCTCCTGAGCCTTTGGAAGGGTAGGGTAGTAGCTAGTCTGTCTTTTACCCATGACAGGCCTTTGTGGCACAAGGATAACTGGCCACAGTAGTAGCAGAAAGACCTATGTTAGCATTAAATGCTTAATGCAACTCACTGATCTCTTTCAAGGAGATTTTATTGGTCTGAATTGGTTCTAGGGTGGTGTTTTTGGAACTTCATTTTGATCTTCTGAATCTAATTAACAGAAAAAGGGGATGGTTTTTTCTGTCATCGTAACAAAATTCCCTTGTACGTCTTACAAATGCACAAGGACAGGAAGCCTCGATAAGGCGCTCTGCTCACAGATGGCTATTTTGAATCACCTCCTACTGTGCATTTCAAGTGTAGCCACTGTTGGGTGTTTTGCGTTACCTTCTCTGAAGCCTTTTCTCCACAGCCTGTGGTTTGCATTGCGTAGTCTGAGTTCCTCTTCCCCCCTGAAAGTGCTCTCCCCTCTTCAACTCCACTCCCTACCCCAAGTGCTCTGCTTCAGCAGTTGCATTTCTGCAGCTGTGCCTGATTTGTGAGCAAGTGACAGAGCCAGCCGTACCTCACAGCCAGCATGGGTTGCCTTCTTTTCCTGGGTCAGATGCTCATGTACATGGTCAGAATCTTCATCCTGCCTGTTTCAGGTACTGTCCTAGCAGTCCAGTCACTTATGGCTCCGTGCAAGTGAGAGCAAGGACCTATGAGCCAGGACACCTGTGTCCTAGCCCTAGAGCTGCCAATCATTTGCCGCGTAAGCTTGCACAAGTGAACTGAGAGCTCTGTGCCTCACTGGGCCAGCTGGAATTGGGCAGAAAGAAGACTGAGAAATGTACTATTTTTTGGTGTTGGGTCTCTTTTCTTTTGTTCTTCAGTTGCTTTCTTTTTCTTTTTTAATTTTAGCGTTACTCATTATAGGATTGCATTAAAAGAATATAGCCATGGGGCTGGCTGTATCCCAGCCATTGTTGGAATTAATGACATCCCACTCCAGCTATTGGAAAACAGGTCGTTTCAAATTAACTTGATATTTTTGATGGAATTTTTTGGGTGGCTCATGGTAATTATATTGATAAAATAGACTCGCCCAAGGCATTTGGCATAGGACCAAGTGATATTTTGGTTGAGAAATTAGAAATCTAGAAAATCAACATGACCATGAATTAAATGGATTAAAACCTGGGCAGCTGATGGATCACAAAATGTAAATTGCTTCTCAGCCTTATGCTTTAGTAATGGTATGGAAGAGAACCTAAGTAAAAATTACTGACAAAGCATGCAGATGGCCAAGAGACTGGGGGAGCAGTAATTAATGTAAAGGGCAAGAGACCGACAGAGTGATCTGAATTAGTTTGTAAATGGGATGCAAGCAAACAAGATGTGTTTCAGTATGCCCAAATGTAGTAGATACATCTAGGCTATACCTGCAGGAAGAGACCATCCAAAAAATTTGGTTTCTCCAAATTTCTATAGCAAAGAAGACAGGATAATTTCAGTATGGGTTTTAATATGAGTGTGTGTGTGTCTGAAACTTCCAGGGAGCTTTGCTTGTAGGAAGTGCTTATGAAGCCATAGAAGAGCATCCAGTCTCTTGTTAGCACTCAGTCCTGGGCTTCTGTTCCTAAATTCCACAAACCACATCCCTGCTATCCTATGCCCATCTTTACTTCATGTAAAAGAGTCACTTTTCCCCCTCAGTTATATTTCTTTTCTGATGGATTTTTGATTCTTTCCTGAGAGTACAAGGACTGTGGTTAAGCAGAACCAACTTTCCTTCTCTAGACTGCAATCTTATCCTGACAGTAATTCTGGTTTGCTCTTTTTCCAAAAGGCGCAGCTGAGAATATCCTAACAGCTGGGAATATTTCGGCATCTGAAAACAGCAATGTCACCTTGCAGTGTCACCTGTCCATGACCAACATCACTGTGTCACTGGTAACCTGGGACCAGTGCAACCAGGTCCAGCTTGCAGTTTACCTAAACAAAGACACAGGCCGTGTCCAGCCAGCTTTCATGGACAAGATATCACTGGCAGCAGAGTATGGGATCATTGTTCACTTACTGGGAGTCAATGATACAGGGGATTACTGCTGTAAGTTTCACACCTTCCCTGATGGGCTATATGAAGGCAGAGTGTCTCTGGAAATGACAGGTGAGTCCATGAAAGCCCTGATAATTCAGATTTATGGAGGATGGGTCTAATATTCAAAAGTGACTTAGGCTCAGGTCCACAAAGATATTGAGGTACTCTATGTACCCAGGCCTTAGAGCAGGTCTACACAGCGCAAAGACAGCACTAGTAGGAAGCTATAAGTTCTGCGGGCTCTAGCTCCTGACTTGAGATCTGAAGAGTGGTTATATTAACCTCTAATGCACCAAGCTAAGCTGGGATAATCAGCAGGGTGCCACATTGTACCTTCAAGTGATATCCTTAGGCCCTTTACAAAATGGACTGTGGCCCCTACATCTCTTTTTAAGGCCGTTTGAAATAATTTTACTATCTATCTATAACTGAAGAGTTAGCACCATCCAAAATACCATCTTTCTTTCCTTGAAGATAACATATTTTTCAGGGGATCACGCCAGAAGTTGTATATATTTAACATGTGTGTAGGTGTGCGTCAGTGGCCTCTACTGGTCTTAGAAAGACTTTCTGGTAGGTACAGCATTTAGCAGAAGTACCCCTTCTCACTGAGCAGCTCTGCTTACATGGCCATTTGACTTCTTAACGTACTAGCCTTAGTTTGATGCAGTCCAGCTTAGATTATTATATGTGTGGACCATTTATGTTCATCTCTTATTATCTCAAAACTGAAGGGAGAACCTCAGTGCTGAGGACTTGATAGTTTAAGATGAAATCCATTGGAGGAATAAGACATAGGGCAATTCCTTATAGTTAACGGTGTTACTTCTGTGTGTAGTAGGTGGGGGGACTACGTGTCTCATAAACAACTCTCTTTAATGCATGTTTGCCTAATTTCAGCATCACCAAAGGAGACTGCCCTTGGGAATATCCTTCCATATGTAATCATCTGGCTGATAGTGGGAGTTTTCCTCATAACATGTTTCATAGTCTGGATCCTCAAGAGGAAGGTACTGATGACTAAGGGCCCTAGAGCCTCTTTGATCCCTCACCACTGTTTTTTAATGCCTTTTGAACTTTTAGTCACATAGAGTGGGATTAAACACTGAGATACAGGGTATCTATTCTTGATGAGCAACACAGAACTTTCTGAGACCCATTTTTCCTAAATTCAGCAATCAATGAGCATTACTTATTGCTCTTGTGAATGTGGTGACCTCTAACCAAACCTTTTCCCCCACAGCTTTGGGTGCTTTCCTGACTAGCTGCATTTAGGTCCTATGCTGAAAAATCTCCACAGTGTAGGCAACTAGTTATCTCAGAGTCCTGGTAATTTGGCACACAGCTGAGCATATGGCTATTGCTATGGGCCGTGATCCTTCTTAGCTGAGGATATGGACACCAATGACCACCCAGGTACTCTGGGGTTGAGTGTGAGAGAACTGCTTGTGTTACCCATCTCTTGACTGTGTGTAGAGTGCCCTGGATCCTGCTCCCAGTCCCATAGCTGAATGTGAAAGCACATTATACATCCTCTTGCCAAGGGTGATTCAGGTTCCCACCAGGGCTGAGTGAGAGGGAAGCTTCTCAGAGCCGGCTGAGTGTAGGTGTGTGTATCATGTTCCCCTTTCCTTCCAGCCCTTTGCTAAGAGTACGTTTCAGACTCCACTGAAGTGAGAATGTGTCTTAGCCATTCTTCCTTGCCCTGCTCCTGTGGGAAGCTGTCTCGGGGTCTCCGCACATGCCACTAGCTAATACTAGTCCCTCTTGTCTAGGTGTGAGAGTGTATCAGTTTCCCTCATCCCCTAAGTGTAAGGCCTCATCTTATGGGGCCCACAATATCTTTGCTACTAGTTAGGAGGGATCAGCTTTCCTTCAGTGAGTCTTTTTTCCCAGCAGAGTGGAGGGCATGTCTAACAGATCTCCTCCTCACCAGCTAAGGGAGAGGTTTCTTCTTATGGGTCCTCCACCACACCTAGTGTGAGGGAACATCTTAGGGCCTCTCCACTCCCGTTCTTCTGCTTACTTCTCCAACACAATGCTTCCTCAACTCTCCCCTGGGGAAAAAAAGGTGCAGTAATGGTTACAACCCCATGTATGAATCCTGCCCAGACTCCATGGGGGTTTGGACCTGCATGCAAGGCTCTCCTGAGGATGAGTGCAGCCAGCTTGCCAGTTCTGGAGCCTGAAGTCCTCTGATCGGCACAGTCTGAGCAGCAGTTGGGAAACATTTCTTTGGGCATGGCCATTAGATCTGCTTTAAAATGGTTAGGATATGAACTTTAGTGGCTTTTCTTTGTTTTGTAGGAAAAACCAAAGATCCACATGCCTCCCCGAATTATGCACAAAGGCTTCTTGAAAAGCAGCCAGCATGATAACTACTCACAGGGCCCCATCAGAGCCAGCGTGGCACAGGAGGTGGTGGCCTCCACCAGCAGCATGCGTACTCAGGAGGATTCGGATGGCAGCCACGAATATTTCAACGTCCTTCAATACAAAAGCCACAAGAACAGCAGCATGAGTGCTGTGGTACAAATACACTAATGGGGAGAGGACAAGTGTTTGGCTTTAGAGAGATGCTACTTTCCTATACCTGACCTCAATGTCTATTTTTCCTTCTCTCAAGGTCTATAAAACTGCTTTGGAAAGAGGAAGAGGGGTGGGGAGGATGGGTGTGAATGTTGCAGGATGTACAGTGAGCTATTGATAGATAGTAAGTTCTGAGGTGGGACTAGGTGGACTAGAAGTGGACCTTTTACCTTCTTCAAAATCCACCCCAGGCTGCTTGTGACCAGAAGCTGTTACTGATTGGACTCCATGGGGGTGTCAGACCGGTTTCTATAAGAACAAATCATTACAACTGAGGGAAAAAAATGGCTCAGCTGAAAGGCCACATCGTGATTGAGTTGCACACCTTAAATTTTCTTCTCACCCCAGGATATGCTGTCTCTGGGCAGGGCTGAATCACACTAGCGGAAGAACGTCTATGGGAATGGTGCTGGGATGCTGCTTGGACTTATCTGAGGGATACAGGACATCAGTCTCCAGAACCTAACAGCCTGATCCCATTTGCCCTTGGTAGGATCAAGTATGAAAAGGCTGTGGGGTACTGTGCCACTTGTTTTTTTGAAACTCGGGAACTTGGAGCCTGAAGAAGAATGGGTAAGAGCTTTTGACCCCCACAGTGTCTTGTCAGTGGATGACAATTCTCAGGGTGAGAACAACTGGGACAAATCACTGGACCAGTGCACTATCAATGGAGAACAGCTTGCTGAATTTACATTATTCTGAGGAAAACACTTCCTGGATGTGCTTGTGACTGACAGAGGAAAGTTTCATAGTTGGTATGATAATGATTCTCCAAGGCATTTCTGTGTGCTGGGGCAAGATCTCCTCTTCTATCAGTGAGGCTGCTTTGCTAGGACTGTGGGGACAACCCACATACATCATATTGGAGGAGAATGTCACTGATACAGCCTGAATGAAAAAAAAAAGAAATATTTTTTTCCAAAGATTTTTTAATCCTTCCAAGGCAAAAGTCCTAAGGATGGTGGGGTGCTACCTGTAATAGGTGGATGTCTAGATAGGGATACCTTTCTTCCTCATATTCATATTGGACTCTTAGCATAGTGCAGAGCTGGGTACCCTCCGAGATGGCTCTGGCAGTGATGCTGGAGGCCAGTTTTGTTGTTAAGTGGTAGCAGACTGGACTTAGGCTGTTAAAAAAAAGCAAAAATGTTCAGAAAAGGGGGAGTTAAGCGATGGCAGGGCTTCTGCTCTCAGCTCCTGCTCGGCCTTCCAGTAGTTCCTTAAAGTCTGGCAGTCATGCTTATCACTTTTTTAACTTGTAGCAGCTGTCTCTGTCTTAAGGTCAAATTTGACCATGAGATTCACTCTCTGTTCACTTTTGCCTTATCCTGAGAGTTGGTCTGTGCAAACTATCAAGCCAAGAGATTACAACTCAGGACAGAGCCATAACAACTGACCTGTATGGTGGGGAGAGGGTTGGGAATATAGAACAATAAAAGGTATTGCAAGTTAGGATGCCTTCGCACTATCAACATGGGTTCCAGGGAAGGTTAAGCAGGAACCCAGGAGAAAAAGGCACTGGCAGAGCTGTGGGGGGAAGTGAGAGCGCTGCAGCCAAGGATCATTATAGGCTGTTCTTGTAATAGAGTTATATAGTATTATGTTGACCAAAAAGTTGTCTCCTATTTAAGATGACTCTTCCTTGCTATAAACAGTAACCCTATGGTGGTTCCCTTTTTCCATTCTATACTTTCCTCTAGTGTCTGCAGAATCATGTTGATTTACATTTCAAATTCAGATCAGCAGCTACAGTGTCTTGTGCCTAATGTGAGTCATGTCACCCAAATACTAGTGGGTTCTGCTTGACACAATAAGCCAGGCCTCTTGGGGCAGATTTCTATTTCACTTTACGCACCCAAATCAATTGCCTAGCTGTGTAACTGATATTTTTGGCACTTACGCACAGTGTACAATCCAACTCCTCACACATGTAGTAAGAGTATGAGCCATGCAAGCTGGCCGGACAGGTTTGCAGCTCCATGTGTATGTACCTGAGCATAAGTCCTGAAATTGGGGTCAGCAAAAAACGAGGAGAAAGCTCTCCTATGTTTTAGCGTAATATCCAAGTGGTTAGAGTATTTGTTCATGTAGTGGAAGACCTAGGTTCTCAGCCATCTCCTCCAAAGTGGTTTGACCCTGCATTTTTTTGAGCAGTGCTCTAAACACCAGGCCACAGGTGAAGTATTATTTGATCTATTCTCCAGCCCTCCTTTTGAAGCTGAATCACTGCACCTTCCATTTTAAGTCACTGAATGGAGACCAGTGCAGTGAGGAAATTTCTGCCCCCCTGCACTGTTGTGGGGTAGAAGGCTCTACCAGGGGTGGGCAGTTATTTCAGCTGGAGGGCCACTCATTGAGTTTTGGGGACCTGTCAAAGGCCACATCCATCTCTTTCTCTATGCCTGTTTTCCTCCTCTTCATCTGTCTCATTTTGTTTCATTTCATCTCTTCTCTCTGTCTCCCCTTCCCTTCACAACCTGGCTGGAGCTGCAGTTTGCCAGGAGCCCTGATGTTCAGCTGTGGACCCAGATGAGGACTTCCACTGCTGCCAGTGGGTGGTGGCATCAGCTGTGGGCACAGCCAGTAGGTTCTGGAGACCTGACACGGACCCCGCCAGCAGTGTCCACAGCTGACCCTGCCTCCTGCCTGGCATGGCAGACACTTCTGCCTGGGTCCACGACTGATGCTGGTGGCAGGTTTCAGGTCGGGGCTCCAGGTGGGAGCTTCCGCTGCGCTGGGAGGCTAACATTGTCAGCTGTTGGACACCACTGGCAAGTTCTCCACTGGGGCTCCTGAACCTGCTGGTAGCATCCACAGCTAACACCACTGCCCACCCACTGCAACAGAAGCCCTGCTTGGGTCCACAGCCAATGCTGCCACATCAAGGGCTGATGCTGCTGGGCTGAAGCAGTCCCACCTGCCTGCCTGCCTGGCACCATATGGTGGCTGGAACCACTGGCCACTCATGGGCCAGATTCAGTGAATTGGTGGCCATCCACCCATGGCCACATCAAATCTGTCTGTGGGCCAGATCCGGCCTGTGGGTTGCATTTTGCCCACTCTTGATGTAAATTATAACCTAGGGCCTGCTTTCTTCCAGATGGCTCTCATCTCACTGAGCTATGCATCCTATAGATTGCTCTTTTCCTCCCAGCCCTGCACATCTCCCTCTCTTGGCTGCCGAGGGGCCCAGCTTCAAAAGGAGTAAAGAGGGAGGAACTGAATAATATCTCAGCTGTGGTCTGGTGGTTTGAGGACCATGCTAGGTAGCTGGAGAGATACAAGTTGAAACCCTCTCTGGGTCAGAGGGATCCTTGAATCTGGATCTCATTTCCTTAGCAACACCAGGCTTGTGTGAGTCTAACCCTCTCGCTACCCCCCTGGAGTCAGATGTTGCTGTGTCACCATGCAGTCACCACAATGGTAAGTTTCTAGACAGATCTTGCAGCATGGAGAACTCCATTGAAATCAGTGCTGTTTTGCACCATGGATTCCTGAACCACAGCCTCACCATCCCTTCAGGATGGTAAGAAGCAGAGCTGGAAGGGATTTCCATAGGTCATCTAGTCCAACCCCTGCCTGAGGCAGGATCACCCCTATCCAAACCATCCTGTACACATCCACAATCTAACCTCTTCATAAAACTACCATCAACCCTAACACAACACAAGACCTAATACTCTAATCTGCCACAGGTAAAGAAGGGGGACCAGAGCAGGCAACATCCTGCTTCTGTAAAAGGTTGTGCCTGACCCCAAATATGGTGACTGGTCTGACCCTGGGCAAGCCTGTCTGTCCAGGAACCTCTGGGTTTAAGTCCCAGCAGGAGTACTGGTGCACCCCAGTCAAAGTCCCCAGCCTTGGCTGCAGCCGACTCCCACTGCCTCTGAGGGAGGCTTAAAAAACAAATCCTGACACATGTAGCAGAAAGAGGTGAGGGTGTGGTGGGGCAAATTCCCCTTTTGGGGAATTACTTACCATCATCTAGGAGGAAAAGAAAGCTGCAGACACGCTGGCCAAGTTCTTTTTACTTTTTTTTAATTATTCCTTCATATTCAAACTTCACAAACAGTGTGAACTTGTACAATACCTCAGAAAGTGAAACTTACAAAAAAAGTGCTGGTAACATTAAAAAAAAAAACAAAAAACAAACATCATTCTTAGCAACATCAATTACTCTTCCACACAAAACAGAAACCTTGTAAAATTTATTTCCGTATTTTTTAAGGCGTAATACTTCCGTATAAAGTATATGCAAGAGATAAAACTTCACAGTATTCCAAAATGTCACAATAATAATAATAATAATAATAATATAGTATAATGAAGCGCTACAGTTAATTTTCTTTTTTTTTTTTAATTTTTTTTTCCTGTTTTAAATAACAAATACAAGTCACAGGTAAATATACGTGAGAAAAATACGAGGCTAATATTAAATGGCAGGTAAGGATACTCTCACTGTAAGAAAAAACTGGCAGGATGTGTGTATTTATTCTATATTTTAAAGCACTTGATAGAAAAGGCGTATGCAAGGTTTTTTTTTTAAACAATTTTCTGTTTGCTTGTTTAATAACTGACATACCATTTACAGAGTATAATGAGAGAAAAAAAAGGAACTCAATAACCCCTCAAAACTTTTGACCTGCTCTTCATATCTTCACAAACCATGTCTCTGAGAGAGATATCTGGATAGGGATGTGTGTGGATGCGTGTGTGTGTGTATAAAAACAGATATAGGAACACACACTGATAAGGGTCTCTCAACCCATTTGACACCAAATCCGCAAGTCTCTATTCTGGCAAAACTGCCGCAGAAATCAATGTGGCAGAATTTTTTTTTCTTTTTGCCTGCATAAAAACTGTGGGATTTAGGTCTGAGAAGTTTCCCATTCACTCGGCTCTGAATGATTGTTGTGAATTTCTTTTCCCTAGTAAGCAAATGTCGCTCCCTCCTTCAGCCATTTTTTACTATTATTTTTCAACCCAAAAGGGTTGAGACACATTAAGAAATACCCCTCTTGGTTCAAACCAATGTGGTGAGGAATGGGAATCACATAGATGGAGCTCCACACACACAAAGCTATTATAGCAGGGCGGGACGTGCATGCGCGTGCCTGTGTGCACATGTTAGCATTTCAGATAAAGGCCTGTGTATATGTGGAATGCACTGGGCACGCACATAACTATACCTTTGCCCCTGCACACTTGTGTACGTGTTAACAGCCGGACACTCAGCCAACAAGTAACAAAAAATAAAAGACAGCAGATAGCATAACACATCGGTAAGGTGCTCAAAGAAAAAAAGGTGGCTACCACTCCTGGAATGGGAAGCCACGTTAAGGTGCTTCAAAAAGTTTGTGTTTTTTTTCTTTTCTTTTTTTTTTTTTTTTTTAGTTTCAGACATTTAAAAAAAAAAAACCATACTGATTTTGCATGAGGTGACTGAGAGCAAGGCCAAGAGTTTTGAGATTTCTGACATTTTCCATAAAGAAGGGCATTTCAGGGCAGGTTTGTTTATTTGTTGGCTTATTTGTTTTTGTGGGTGAATTATCTAAGTGTGCAGATATTTTTTAATTAAAAAAAAACAACAACAAACCAACCCAACATGAGAATTACTGTAGAACTTGAACTGCATCAATGGACTGAGGGAGTTTTTTTGCCCATTCACTTAGCACCGTTCCTTTTTATTCTAGTTGCAACCCATTCCTACTGTACTTATTGAATATACAGAAAGGACCATAATCACTTACAAGTAGTTGCTTTTATTTATTCATTTAGTTGTGTGTGTGTGTTCTATTTCAAGAGCCCAACCATAATTCCTCTGCTGCTGCTTCTGTGTTTGTGTAGCGTCTGGTTTTGTGATCTTAGGGAGAAAAAGTTAATTTGCCTATACTTCAGGTTTATGCACGTGCATGTGTATGTATACACTCGTGTATGTATACATGCACACCACACAGAGCACATATTTTAACTGGAGATAAAGTGAACTGGGTTCAGACACACGTGCAATATCTTCCCTCTGTATATTTGAAACAGTCTGGAGCTTCATTTTTTTAAAGTGCATTTAAAGCAAAATAACTGGCATTCACATACCCCATGGAAAACACTGTAGCAGTGAAGTCTGACTAGTCTTCAACCCCTTGGACTTGACAATGCCAACAGCAAATGGGGCAGTGACAGGCCTCTGAATAGGCAATAATTCTTGGACAAATCAGACTCCTGCCTGTAGAGCAGCACCATTGGCAGGGAGGGAAGGAGGCTGAAGGGAGATCGGTCAAGTTTAGAGCATTTCATACTTTAAAGCAATCCTATTATTCGCAACACAGCTTTTCATGACTTCCACCCTTCCTGTGTGTTTCAAGAGTGTATGCTTTTGACTCTCCCTTCACTCTGTGTTATTTTTAGGCTGCATTTGTGTGTGTGTGAGACTTTTGAGTGCCAGCATCTATTAGGAATAAGGCACTATATAAATTACAATTTTACAAAAGTTGCAAAAAATATATCCCCCAAACAAATAAAACCCCAAACCCTACCCCCAAATATACTCCCAAGCCCCCCAGCCCACTTCCCACCATACTCTCCTCCTTGACTTTGAAATATTGCATGTGATACTTTTTTATCCTTCTGTACTTAAACTTTGTCAAATCCAGGCGTTGGAAAAGGGTTTTAACCCCATCAGCACCGATAACCTAAAGGACCACACTTTTTTTATATATAAAACACACACACACACACACACATATGCAAGCATGTTGGAAATAAATTCTGAGCTCCCCCCATCATCTCCCTCCCCCATTCTACAGAGCCTAACTTTTAATGTGGCAAATTCAAGTCCTTGTCCAAGGTTGGCGACTCTTTTAATTGTTGCTTTTCTGAAAAAAATTGAGGACATTGTTGACAAACCTGTTATAATGCTGGAAAATCAACCTTTGTATTGCCTGCCACTGCTGCTGAGAATAACAGTTTGAAAAATTTGGAATTATAATCTGCCTTAATTCCTTCCTTTGCCTTCCTTGTCAAATTCACACTCCAGGTGCAAACTTATTTGTCATTGTAGGGCTGTGGCATTGCTTCATAAAAGAACTCCACCTCCCACATATTATAAAGGACATTCACTGTGCAATTAGATAAATGTGGAAGGGAAAGGTAGGTGACACTGGGGGGTTGCTGACAGTGAGCCTTTGAACAGTAGCAGTTGTGTGATTGGAGATCAGTTTTGATTCTATCAAAGAGCTATTTTACTTGACCTCTTTCACACTGATGGCCTGGGATTTGTTTCCCTAGGAATATCCATCTTTTGCTGTGGCAGCTTGTTATGTCCTTCCACCTCTAAAACTCTGAGAATGAGCAGATATCCAAATGGGCTATTTTTCTCGAGCAACCCACTGAGTCTTTTTAACTCTTCACAATTACTTGAGCCAACTCGTAAAGCAGAGTAGTCAGTGAAAAGCATGCGAGAAAAGCAAGTGAACAGCAGGGCTAGACTGATTTATAGCAAGGGAAGCATGAGAGCAGAAAGTCTAAAATTTGATCTCTTGGCTACCACCTCCACCACCATTTCAATCATCATCCTTGGGATGGGCTGAGAAAAGAGGGTCCTCAGCTGGTAAAGACTGAGTGATTTTAAAAATGACACAAACTTTGGGCAGAAAATGGGGTTGCCATTTTTAGTGGTTCAAAGTCATTCAGATAAGGCCACAAACTGGGTTTGTCTTGTCAATGTAACGGCAAGTAGCATGAACTCAGACAAAGAGTTTAAATGTTTTAGCTGGCTAGGATGGTAGCATGAGCTAAAACCATCCTTTGTCCACTAAGATTGTGGGGAAAATGGATGCATGAGTGGGAGGGGAGGGAGAGCTGTCTCAAAGGGAAGACACGTATAGGTGAGTAAAGAGAAAAAAAAAGAGTTAACAAAAGTATCTCCCCCCTCCTGGTTTAGCTGGACCTCAGTAAACAAATAGCATTTTTTTACAGCCTCCTGTCTCTCATCTGTGTATGTTGGGGGAGAAGGTGGGTTTAATTACAAAAGGGGAAAAAGAAGGCACATGATTTTACTCAGTCCTGACAGAACCCCACATTTTGAAAGCAAGGGCAGTTTACGTGGAGGGTGAAAAGTGCTCCTTGGAGCAGATGTCCCCTGAAAATTCTCAGGGGAAAGAAAGAGGGAGAATAAAAGGAAAGGCAGGGAAAATGAAGGCCACTGTTCAGCTTTCTGTCTGCTTGACAGTCCCAGGATTTGGCTGTGTTATTGTCCAGAAAGGGAAAGATTCTGGTTGGCCTAGAATGTAGCCCAGTTACGTATCTCCAGTTTATTGTGGTGTGGCTGTTGGTGTGTTCCCGTTCCCTCCCGTCTGACTGTACGAACTTTTAAGATCACAGCTTTACTCTTCTTCAGAATTGGAAACAGGTAGAAGCTATTTGGCAAACTATAGGCTTTACCTCTTCCCCTTTAATAGCTAACCAGTGAGCCATATCATCCCCTGCTGTCTCCCCTCTGGAAGGAAGGCCGAAATTCCAAAGAAGAGGGCCTAGATGGCTAGAGCCCTAGCTTGGTGTAACTGGAAACAAAACTCCAGAGCCAGAAAATCTCAGGTAGGTTGACTGGACACAGATGGCAAGTTTGGCCCTGGTGTTAGAGGGCTAAGGGGCTGTTTGCTGAAAACATGGGTGTCATTTACAGAGTTCATTATGAACACCGCCGCTTTCAGGCACTCAGCCCCTCGCGTTCCAACCTCCTTCATCCAGGAAACTGCTCACTACGGGATTGTGAGCCCCTCACCTGCTCACTGGTGGGCTGTAGGAAGAGGAGCAAAGCTGGCTGTTCACATGCAACAGGTTCCAAATACCGTTTTGCCTCTGTTTTCCCCCCTCAATCTCTGTGTTGAAGATAGATTTGTTTTTGCCTCTCCCCCTCAACTGATGAGTTTTGTCACCCACCTGCCCGCAAATTCACCTCGTTTGGCAGTTCATAAGGCAGAGGAAGGGAAAATAGGGTCACCAACAGCTCTATGAAGACACAGGGTGGTAAAATTCTTCCACACAAACTCACAGTCCAGTGTTTGTGACATTTTATAAATAATTTTTTTTTAAGAAAAAAAGAATAAAACAAGAACAATCCCTTTACTTACTCATCTGAAACATAATAAACAGCAGTGGCTACAAACTTCTTCTTGTAACAATTACAAAAAACCCCAACAATATAATCCCCCAACTTTAACACGCTCCATGATTTTTTTTAAACCTCAAAACTGCAGCATATCCATAAGGGCAAACTTTTCAATTAGTTTTTTCTTTCTTTTCTTTTTTTTTAAATAATGTCTTCACCAAAAAGAAAAAAAATCCACAAAACAGTCTTGTACCAAGAAAATGCATTCAAAAATAGAAAATACTACACAACAAAAATATGTACCCTTCCTTTCCAAAAAGAAAAAAAAAATCCAAAAAACCATTCTACAAAAAAGTAGAAAAATCCCAACAATTGTTTTTCCTTTCCTGAACATTTAACTTTCAACCTAGGGCACAATTATTGATTTAAAAGATCTGTTTTTGCATAAAACATGGAAGATACAAACCAACTATAAGGACTGTGAAGTTACAAACAACAGACTTCTTATCCTCCCCATCATCCATACCCTCCTTAGAAAACAAAACAAAACAAAAAAGCAAACATTTTAACAAATGGCAGCAAGCCGGCAGGCTAGGAAAAACCATAAGCTGATGTGGGTAACCAAAGACAATGGCATGAGGGGAAACCATCTGCCTTTTAAAATGTATGGTCTTTGCTTTTATTTCTCCAGGAATATTGGTTCCATTGTACTTACATAGGCTAGAAGCCATGGTAATAGCACAGCGCTGAGCGCTGGAAGATTTGGGGGGGAAAAGACCAATGGGTCAACAGACTGGAACAGTGGGCTGCAGTTGTACTTATTTTGCTTGCAAAATAACTTGTTAGCCATTTTGAAAGACAGAGAGGACATTCCCATATGCCTGGAAAGTGCCAAGGACTGGGGGGGACATTTATGAATCCTAGGAGTTAAATATAGACATGTTTTACCATATTTGAAAGTCAGGTCCTTTCTCCTGCAATAGCAGGATATCATGACCAGGGTCTGATCATATCGATGCTTACCTGGGGGTGGATTACATCTGAAAGCTTGTAGGCAAACCACTGCATAAAAGGTGCATTCAGAATCAATTTAGTCAATGGGGAGTGGGTTTTGCCTACCCTGAGCAACCTCCACTAGCTATTACACAAACAGTAGACTTAGCCAAATAACCAACCATCCTGACACTGACAAACCACGGCTGTGGGGACTCCAGTGCCAAGGGGAAGCTTGCTATCATTGAAACCATATGTCCAAATTCATCCCTTTTGCAACTCATTTGATTTCACAGCAGTTACATCTGCTTGCACCCAGGATGAACCTGGCCCATGTGGTCCTGGTGTTACCGTTTCTTACGCAGAGGCCCAGTTCTGAAAAGTTCCTGTACTAAATACTCCTACTTGCAGAGCTGGGACCAAGGAAGGCTCCTTTTTCCCTTGTTGTTTTTCAGATTCTGCACCTAAGGGAGTTTTTAGAGGATGTTAAAGGGCAAAACGGGAGATTATTCTTAGCATGTGTTTTGGGGGGGATTGGTATCCATTTTCTTTTAAAACAGTGAAGTGTATTTGATTTTACTTCCAGTGCATTTTTTCTCAAACATTCAAAACAAAAAGGAAACAAATTCTTTTTCCATCTTTCAAAATGAAAAAACCCAGACCAATAAAAGTACAATACAATACAAATCAGGCATTTATAATAGACAACATGATGTGCAACTGCAATAACAAAAACAAAAATGTTATATATATATATATATAAAAATTCAGATACAAATAAGAATGAGCTGAGAAAGCTATCTCACCCCACTACTGGATGACTGGTAAGCATTGGTTAAGAAATAGGTAAGGCTATTCTTAGATTTCTGACTTAACATGGTTAATCACTGTTTTTCTCTCACCTTTCCTTTCCAATTTTCACCTTTCACTCACTGGTCTTTTATGTCTTGAAACTATTTATTTTTTTCAAAATTTTTTGGTCTACAGTAGAATTACATGTTAATAACAATGACAAAATAAAAGCCAAACTTATCTTGAGAGTAAGTTGGTACCACATCCACTGCGCAGAAGAGAGCAGACAGACAACAGAGTGGTCACACTAGGTTTTCCACACTTTAAGCACATAAAAGGGCAACAGAGCATACTGAGCAAAAAACCATTCGGACTGGCAACCAATAGAGGCTGTTGGCTTACATAAACTCCCAGCACACTAAGTCTGGCCTCTGGAATTTCCTGCAGTCCTTGAGGACTGCAGAAATTTAATCAAAACTCAGCATGGGCACTTCTGTCATCTAGACCAAAACCTGACCTGTCATATACTCCCCACTAGCCACACTGCTGCTTTGATGGAAAATTGCAAGGAAGAAACAGGACACATGGTTTGGCCCAAGATTATGTTTTAGTCTTCTTGGTAGATGTTAAAACCCACCAGCCAGTGTACAACTTGGACTGTCACATGAGATACTGGCTGGCTATGAAGGGAGAGTTCAGGATCTGAACTAAGATTCCACTAGACAATGTGAATATCTGAGATTTCTCAACCTTCTTAAAGAAAAGGGCAGTCAGTTCAATGAGACTAGTTTAGAGAAACATACAAGAACACCCTATTGGCATATTCCCTCTCATTTAACAAGGATGGGAATACCTGATCTAGCTATTGCTTTGAAAACAGCCTTAACAGGGTGTAGAATGACCAAAAACATATTAGTTACAGAGCTGCGACTGTGGTTTTGTAATATTTCCTGACTCTTTGAAACTTCTTGAGAGTTTCAGTTTCATTTTCCCCACCCTTCTTCACAGTTAAGGTGTCAATTTACTGCTCACAGAGCCATAACAGTGCAAAAATCATCAGCATCTTATTGCACCATAGCTGAACCATACATTTCTAGACTGTAGCCAACTCCTTCATCAATAGTATTCTGTAAACTAGCAGAGGACTAAATAGTAAGATATAGTTCTGTTTTGGAGACAACCCAGTGGACAATGTCATTTGCACATGGGAAAAAGAGGCAATGATGAAGTAGGATAACAGTTGAGAGGGATCATGGAAATTAGTGTCTCTTTCCATCTTGAGAGGAAAAAATATAGGTATTAAATTATGTAGCATCTTTAGTCAGTGACACTTGTTTTGGCTTCTTATCAACAAACCTCAAGTTATCCTTGGTTTCTCAGTCAAACACTATCTACAGAGGGCTTTGGTACCATGCAGAAAAACTGAGTGGGTGCTGTACTTAAGTTGTAGTTAAACTGGTTTCAAAGGTCACATGGCTGACCTTGTAAATGGGGAACAGTCTATTTTAAAATTGTTTAAAAAGCACAACCAGGCTTAAACTCAGGATGCGACCTGGCTGATTAAGTAAGAATGTAGATTTGAATGTTTTTGAAAGGGGATGTACAAATAGCTTGGTCCTCGTTTACATGGCCTAGCCACACATCAACTGAAACTGATTTGGCCAGAACTGTGTTTGGGCTGAGTTCAAGACCAGTTTTTGCGAGTCGTGCAGAGCCCAGTTCTGCCGGTCGCAGTACTTGTTAGAAACTAGTGCAAACGTCTCATCTTATCACAGCGTGATGGGCGCACAGCGTTCTACCTTCTAACCTGAAGATGCCTGACATCCAGTCAGACTGCAGAGGAGACTGCAGCAATCAGCCAGGAGAGCTCAAGAGAAAGGAGTTTTTTATTTGACCACTGTGGGAAAGGCACTCAGGACACAGTAGGATCAGTCAACCTCAGCTCAGCTTTGCTTTGCTCTGGAGTAGTCTGGGGCTTCTTTGATAATGACAACACATAATCAGTGCATCAGGGCATGGCCTGAACTAACTCAGCAAACAGACTTGGGATCCTCTCGGCCCCCAACTTTGTGGCCATTACTGTTCTTGGCAGGAAAATCTGTCCCCAGAAAAATGTTCTTTGCTATGACTGGCTTTATGATGGCACCCAAAGTCACTGCTCTTTCCTAAAAGGCCCATCACTTCATGACTTGAAAATGACTACTCCACATCTTTCTCTAATTGATTTCTGCAGCCAGCTCAACAAGAAGAGGCTTAAAGAACAACCAGCCTGACCTGTCCCAGAGGGAAGAGTTATTTAGCAGTTCACTTAATTACCACATCAGGAGACATCCCTAATTCTTTCCTTTTAATCTTTC
This sequence comes from Alligator sinensis, assembly GCF_000455745.1. NCBI lineage: Eukaryota > Metazoa > Chordata > Crocodylia > Alligatoridae > Alligator > Alligator sinensis. The sequence goes on from NW_005841947.1 coordinate 1,161,558, forward strand.
CCAGCAGGAGCTGATTATAGACAAGTTGAATTTTGGGGGCTACTTGGAGAGACACTTCCTTCAAACCAAACTCCCTACTTCCCCAGGCAGACTTGCTTTCTCCTCTAGTCTCCAGTTAGACCTGGCTCTCCTCTAGTCCTTCCTCTTCCTTCCTCTGCTGGAGGCAGCCCAGCAGATTGACTGAGCAGGAGCACCAGGCTTTGCATTGTGCCACTCCATGTGGTGTGCTCTCCAGATGTAAGACCTGATGCATCCCTGGGTGCTGGCAAAGGTAAAAATTCAACTGAAGCTGCTTTATTTATTTTGTTTTGATGGTGCTGTCTGAGGGAAGGTCTTCAGTGTGCCAAGGGATACCTGAGCACTCAGTTTCCATCAACTCTCAACGGAGTTGAGTGCCTACATCCAACTTCTGCCTCTGAGGCCTGGACTTTTGTGCCAGTTGGAAATTCCTGCACTGTCAAACTTGAGCAGACATGCTCAGGTATTCACTCCTCTCCATACAGCTCAAAGTCGATGCGGTACTTGGAATTTTCATGTAATTTGATTAATTTAAAATCAAGTTAGAGGCCAGCCTACATCATGGTGTGGTTTGGTCCCAGCCCAAGGAACCCACTATAATTTTGTCTATTTACTTGGGGAAAGAAGTCAGAATCTGAAGAATCTCAGAGCACCAATCACTTCTGCAATCCCAAAGTGGTGCTCAGAAATACCTCTGCAGATCTTTTCCCAAAGCAGAAATATTCCAAATGGGGCCAGGTTCCAATCCATCCCTTGCTCACATATCCCTCCCAAAAGGCTCGACCAGGACTTCTTAGAATACATGTTCAGAACTCATTTATTGCACTGTTCCCTTAACAGCCTTGGTAAGAAGTGCTTTTTTGATGACCTTCCCCTTTGGCAAGCCTGCGCCATGGCTGAGAGATCACATTTATTCTGAAGAGATACAAACACCACCATCAGGTCTCTGCTAGGGTCTTCTGTTTGGCAGTGCTCCTATGACACTGGAATCTGAAGTAGAAACTAGTGGCTTCTGACCAAAGCCAACAGGAGAGATCTGGCTTCTATACTGAACTTTTCTGTTAGATCTGCTTCAGCCCATCTAGAAAACTGCTGAAAGAAAGACTGAAAACACCTTTGGAACTTAGGTATGCCTCTCCAGACTCCACCGCGGTGCTAGCTGTTACTTGCAGTACAGAAGGACAGGAGGAATCCAACACAGCTGTTCCAGTGTCAGACTAGTTGCTTAGAGTATAGATAGCCTCAAAGTTAACTTTTAACCTTGGCAGATTGAGGGTAGAACCTGTGTTCTGTCCCTGTCTCTCTCCTCCTTCCTCAATTGGCCCCTGCAAACCTCTCCAATCCCACCACATGTAAATACATTTCAGTAGTGCAATGCAGTGCAGTCATACTTAGTGCAAAAATAAAAAGCCTTATCCAGACCAAAAGCACAAACTTCCCCCCCCCCCAACATCAGCACTCGCTAAAATATACATGTACACCTAAACACTGTGGGATTTGCAGTCTCCCCACCACACTTCCACATGCCTCATCTTCTCTCTGTTCATTTCTGCTCAGTGTAGTGCTCATTAGCATATGTAACATTTATTACTTTAAAAAAAGGATAAAAAGTCAAAAGACTGAAAATAAAAGGAGACAGGTTATTGTTAATGAATTGCCCAAGGAAGAGAGAATTGAGCATATACAGCAAAAAGTCAGTAGTGGTTTTACACAAAGGTTATCAGATGGCTCTACCGTAAAGGGCATGTGTAAGTGTGGAAAAGATGTAAAATTTCCCTGTTCCCAAAATACAGTCCTTAATTCAACAGTGCCCAGTTTTGGGTTCTGTAGTGCAATCATTTCTTCAAAGTAGCAACTCTTAGAAGCCACCCGAAAACAGAAAGACAGTTCAACACTAACCTTAGGGCTCTCCCTCTCTCACAGATACACAAGACACACACACAGTACGGGCCTCTTTCAGGTGATGGTGGCAGCTCTGGGAATATTTTTGTTTTATTACAGTTATAAACTCTTCAGTATTTAAAAACCCAAATGCCCAAGAAAAATGAGATGTAGCTCATTTACACAATGGGAAAATGGGTTACTGAATTTTAATCAGTCCATTGTACTCATCTCCCCTGTTCTTTTATGAAAAGAAAAACAGAAGTCTTCCAGGGCTTGCCACTTAGGGATTATGAAGCAATTGTTTTGGAAAGCACAGAAAGCACCTGGGAGTACTCAAGAGTTTGTAGATTATTTACACATTGGACAATCTTCAAGAGTCTCCTTCTAACCCTCACACAATCAAAATAAGGAGCGTGCGGAAGCCACTGAGATCATGGAAGCAGAAGAGGCCAAATCTCAAGGAGCAATGAGCTTAAATGTAAACACGGGTAAAGAGATACATGATACAATGATTTTCCATTGCCATTTTAATCTTGTCTAATTGCTTGTTATACAGAGGATTATTGCAGGATGCTAATTCCAAGCCTAGACGTGCACATTTTTTCTTTCCAACTCCTTGACTGATAATTCAAAAACATAGAAGCAGAATGAAGCAAGCAAGACAAAACCAAAAGGAAAAAAGAAAGAAGAGGAACAGGACCCTCCTTTCTGTCTTATCCCTCTAGGGAAGATAGATGTGTCCATGACACTTCATTCTGCCTTAGTGCAAAAAAGAGATTAACAGGTTTCAAACAAGCAAACAGATAGTTGGAAGGATGTCCAGAGAAGGCTGAAGAGGTCCTGGATGTACATCTCAACTCTAAACATTTTTCTGAAATGTAGAGAATGGTTGTTAGATATCTCTGTTTGACTGCCTGGGATGGAAGAAGCTACGTAAAGCTACGTAAAGACAAAGTAGAAAGAAGTGGGGGGAGGGGAAATCACCCTTATGCTTTAAGTCCCTTCCCTATGCATGCACGATGGAGTTAAACTTCCCCATGTCAAAATAGAAAATAGAAGATAAAAAGTGATCCAATACTTGGCAGCTCTTGCATGAAATTTGTAATGTCAAGGTAGCTGACAACAGAAACTGTAGCTGTGCACCTGGCTGCACTTCAGGGCCATGACTGACAGGTGCTGTAATACTGAGCTCAGGCTACCTAGTGGTAATTCACAGATAAGTGTAATGGCTTGTCAACAGAACACCCTTACTGAGAGGGGGCATGGTGTTTCTTAGCTTTAATTGACCATTACATTGAGATTGGGGTGGCATTTCCATCCCACTGCACAGAAACAGGGGTATCTTACCTACCTGGATTTTAGAACGTCAGTGGAGAATATGTGGTAAGGACAGAACTTTGGTTAAAGTAGTCTGATGTCAAAAATCAATTCACTCCAAGTATTACGGTTGAAAATTGACACAGCTACCTTCTCAGTTATACTATGACCCCTTTACACTGCCCTGGCATTGCCTCATGTGCACATGAATTTGTGCACAAGGGTCTTCGTATAAGTGGATGTGCCCATACTGTGGGCTCTTCTTTGAATTATTTCCCAGTTAAGATAAAAATTCAGCTGCATTTTAAAGAACAAACCAAAAACATGCTGAAAGATCACAAGCTGGAAATGAGGCTCAATGTTACCTGTTACCTCCTGTTACCTACAGAAAGGGTAGCAGCTCTGTCTCCACGCTTGTATTTCTCACAATAGTTTCAAACAGATGAAGCATTAGCCCAGGAAGGGCAGGAAACTTGTAATCACAAAACCCTTACATCAGATGAGCCCTGCCTTTGGTGGAAAACCTGAAGCTTGTGCTATGTTTCTGGTGGCTCATGATCCTTTGGGCAGAAATGCGCTTATTCTTGGGATGCCTCAAGGAAAGTAGATGCAACTCATGGTTTTTTTTTCCAAAATCCTTCCATTGGGCTATGTTTGCCTTCCTGGCATAAGCAGTTGCACTGAAGCCAGTGAGGGCACACATATGACTAAGGCCTCAGGAGCTGGCCAATAAGCCATGCTCAGACCAGTTTATGGCATCCAGTAAAAGTCTGATGAACATAACAGAGAAATGTAGGCAATGCACGCCTGCCCTATATTCTGAGCTAAATAATGATTACAGATGGACTCCACAGGAAACAAGAGTGGGGAGGCGGAGGGGTTCCCCAAAGTTTTACTCTGAGATTTTGAGTCACCTTTTTTGGTGGCTCTAAAACTAAAAGTGAAGGACTGGAGGATCTTTGGTGAGTTCCACATAGTGCCAATTTACTTTCTGCCATCAGTTAAAAGGAGATGGGGAAAATCACAAGGCAGCCAAATTTGTCGAGGGCACCAACATACCTAGCTCTGGCTCAAATTGATCCCTCCCCCACCCATTGATAAGAGCTGGGAACGTCTAAAAATATTTTAATAAAAATGAAGCAGCAGCTGGAGCAGGGTATTGAATAAAGAGAAGTCTCTTGTGTAGAGTATAGGCCCTTGTTTCTCCCGGAAAGCCTCTCATTCTGATGTGTAAGAGCCCTTGTGGGAGACCTCTCCCCTCTTATTTAACCTTACAGAGAATAGTCTGGAAGAAATTCCCTTTCTAGCCAGGCAGAAGTAGCACAGAGCAATGTTTTGTTAGCACAAGAACTCCCTCTAGTGGTGACACTGTTACTGAACCTGTTGTGTTATTCTTGTGCTGAATAATAAAGATGAGTGCCAACTTGGATGCCTGCTGAATACACATGCTGTTACAGTTTACAGAAAGATGAGACCACAGTTTGCATTAGTCCAGGAGGTCTATTTAGACAATTAAGAGATTGGAAAGGAAAAAAATAACAAATGATACACTGGAATAAAACTAATTGAAGATATTTAGAGATAGTCCTCCTTGATGTTTATGCCAAGCCAGGCATCCAGTCCAGGAGTCTGAGTCTGTAAAAACCTACATTGTTTTAAGGAGGACAGAAGAGAAAGACACAAAGAAAGCATGTTTAAAATAAGTTCCCTAGACTTTCACTACCCTTCAAGTTAATGTTTCTTCAAAGAATAAAAAAGAAAAGATAAAAATTCAAAACGCTGCTCAAAAGCAAGATTTCTGGATAACAAATGACTGTCTTGAAATGTTATAAGTAGTGTTCACCAGCTGTTTATTTTGTTAGTTTCACTTTCATTTAGGCAACTGTATCCTGTACACACTGCATTCTAAAAATACAATCTCTAGTGTGGATAATCTACCTGTTTGGTACCATCCTGTTTGTAAGACCACTTCTCAGCCTAAAAATACAAACTGTAAACTGCATAGATGTAAAATGAATTGAGGTGTTTTGCAAGGGGGGGGAAAAGCGGTAGGAAAAGTAAAAGGCAACAAAAAAAGAGGTTAAATTAAGAGATATTATGTTAAGTAATAATTCATCCTAAGTGAGTTATTGAACCTTACAAAGGGTTAGCAAAGGAAAGTGTCAGATGGGTGGTGTATAGCTGCTTAAAAGATAAGGCATTCTAACCTAGAAGGGAAGGCAGTTTTCTCTAGGAAAATACACATGATTTAGAATCAAATTCATGGAGAGGGCAAAAGTTGCAATGAGAAATCGTGGACTACCAGATCAGTGCTTTTTTTCAGGAGCTAGATGGAATTCACTTTAAGAGTTTGGCAAGCAGTAATTGCTTGGATGACCTGGACCTAAAGGTGACTGTCAGGACAAAAATCCTCCTCTATCCTCCCAAAGCTAAATAGTTTTGCTGAACGTTTAATTGATTCTGAGAGGCTATTCTCCTTCCCTGTACAAAATAATACACAGAGAACAAAAAAATGTGGATGCTGAGGGCACTGTTGGAAGACCATGACATTAAAGTTGCAAGCGGAAAAACCAGAAATGGTAACAGTCTGGCTTCCAAACAAGAACAGATATTAGATGATCCAAATAACCTGTTAGGAAAGTTAGCACCTGATGATCTTCAAATTCGTAGTCCTCGCTTCATTACTCTACAGACGCAACAAAGAGAACTTTTTCTCATTGTTCACACACCAACACCAATTCCAAGTATACTGATTTTCAATATCAAAGATCTTCTCATCTATGAAAGCACAGCTTGTGTTTGGACCATCATATATTTCTGCCAGTTCTTTACAGAGCCTGGGGGAATTCAGTACAGTAGATACTTTTTCACCATTTACCTGGTGATGTGCATTTCCTATTAGGAGTGAATGATCATCTATCAAGTTTGGTAGAGGGGAGTCTGAATGAGAAAACAAACAAACAAAAAATAGATCTAATCTCACAAATGCTTATGGAGTTTGCATCCTTTTTTTAAGAGAAAGGCCAACTAACATGATGAAAAGAATACTGCATCTGAACCATGAAGTTTGGGTTTGAATTATATTTTTCACAAAGCTCATGATTATTTGGATCTGGAGCTTGGTTAAGGATCTCCTCCATTTCATTCTTTTCAGCAGCTCTATGGTGATAAAGATATTCCATGGGATTAAGTCAAATTTGCGCCCTAACAGGCATTTTTGGAATATTGTGTGAAGATTGGAAATGACAACACCCAGCTTGGAAACTAATGTATAAAACTTCCTAAGCTGACAATCATACCTGGTGAAGATTGTTGACATCTGAACATGGAGAAGGCCAAGCTGACCATCAAAGGTGAGACCAGAGATCATTTCTGCTAGTAGGTAAAAATGATTCAAGTCAAAATCAACTGGCTACCTGAAGGAAAATATTATAGAATTTTGTTGCCGTTACCCTAAAAGTAGGTTGGTGGAGAACCATAGTAAGTCATAACACTTCCTATGAAAACTCTTGAGGAAACAGAACTGGGAAGAATGCAGGGATCAAAATACTTCCTGTCACCATCCTTTTAGGTCAGCAGTGGAAGAAGTCTGCTGTGTGCTTTCACAAAATGAACCAATGACACTGAACGTGTTCATAGAGAACTCATAGATAATTTCATGGTTTTTTCATCATTTGTTCTTCTGGTATACAGGGATTACAAGAAACAATCTTGAATTTTTGTAGAGCCTAATACTGTTCTATGTTTTTTCTTATTTTTAAAATCACTTTCCTACATTTTGCTAAATACATCAACTAAAAAAGTCTTCAAAATAAAAGAAAAGAAAACCTGTAAAGACAATACAGAAACTAACAATACAAAAAGTACATTAGAGTTGTAATAATGATTATTAAACACTTCAAAGTAGCTGCAGGAGGTGGGTGGTGAATGATAAATGTGAAAAATCATTTTTTCTATGAACACAGGCAGATGCAAAAGTTAAAATGAATATACTATGTATATATATTGATATAGAGTTGTTATATATATTGTGTATGTTCTAGTTTTCAGAAATACTGTATTGTAGTGTATGGTATTTAACTAAGCAGAGCTAAATAGCAATTTGTCATCTTCCACAAAGTCACTAGTACTGTTAACAAAAAAAAAATTATATTTTTTTCCAGTAAAAGAAATATGTACGATTACAGTCACAGACATTTTGACTATAGAGAGACAATGTACATTTAACGAAAAAAAGGAGAAAAAAACTTGCATTTGTCGCCTTCCTTAAAAGGGCGGGGGAAGAAAATGCCACCAATCCAAGAAGGTACAAAACGCGGAACAACATTTACTCAACATTTACTCAACTCATTATGAGCAAAAGAAAAAAAATTCACAAAAGCAATCCCCCAACATGGCAAAACCACCCCCTCCAGAGTGAAGAAGTTGCTTTGTATTATTTTGGGGTCACCGGGCTTCCAAAATAGGCGACCAAAACCAAATACGTTTGCTTAGCCCACTAAACATATTAGAACATAGTGGGTTTTGGGAACCTAACGTATGCATGAACTACATATAGAATACTCTTATAGATCACTGAAGTATACCTCCTCCTCCTGAAAGTCTACTGGTCTGCTGGACACACAAAACACACACATTCCTGAAAAGACTTTGGCAAAGGCCACATTGGTTTCAGGAAAGAAAGTTCATGAATTATTGTTAGTCACTGTACAAGCCCACCGGATTGCTAGCAATATGTGTATATGTTATGCACAGAGCTATGTACTGTATGGTACATGAGGTGGGGAAAAAGCTGTTTGATAAGGGGCTTCAGGGATAACAGACCAAGTTTCTTAGACTTCATTTTTCCAGGGCTAGTCTTTACTGATGCACTATGCTGCTGACTGACAATTTCAGCCCCTAACCCCTTTTTTAGGGGTTTGCAGGGGTAACACATCTCTATTACTGCTGTCATGCTTAGGATCCATCACCTGCTTTTGTTCTTGTTCACTCGCTGATATGACTAAAGCAACTGGACATGAGTGACTGAACACAGCAGCGTAGTTACAAAGAAGAGGGCTTACATAGGTGAACATTTCTGTTACAGAGGAATGCTGTGCTGGCCTATCTGAATAGAGCTCTAAGGCCACATGCGGCTCTGAGAGGCACACTATGGCCATACCTGTGGTACGGGTATCTGTACATATGAAAATATACTGGGCCAAATCCTGAGTCATTCCTCAGTTTTTACTGAGATCTTATTTGGGCTAACATCCACTTAACAGCATTTGACCCAGAGAGTGTGTTTCTAGATACACGCAAATATACACTGTATACATACATAATGGTTATGCAGTCATGCTAATGGATCCACCGTTAATGTGGTAACCACCATTGCATCTTAAACTCTTTGTCTGCGCCTGTGTGTGTGCACGTACGTGTGCGTTCATGCATGAGTGTGAATGTGCGTGCACACACATGCACACACACAAACACTGAGGTCTAATTTTTACTCAAAGACCTCATGGATGTCAGTGAGAGCTCAGACTACATGCAAAATGTCTAAGGCCTTCCCAGAAAGAGTAAAGAGAAAAAAACCCCTGCATTAGATTTCAATGGCATTCGTATGTCACAAATAAACCTAGATGGACCAGCTAACATGGTAAAACGAGGATCTTAGAACATACCTGGCTGTTATTGAGGAAGGTAGATCTGCAGAGCTGTCATGCGATGCTTTCTTTGTGAATAACTAATCAAGTTTTGAACATTCCTTCAGAGTACTTTACCACCAGGTATAAATCACAGTGTGTCAATGTTGTATACACCATGCTGTATATTGCAGTACTTCTATAGGAATATTTAAATCACTGAAGCTGCTCCTGTAAAACCAACTAATAACCAGAGCTCCAGTGGGAACCACATACAAGTGTTTTTACCATCTTGTTTCAGCCATGATAACACTGAATTGCATAAGGAGTGGAAATAAGCATGTATCTCACAGGGTTAATGTGACAGAAGTATTATGCCTGTTGTGACCTTATGGTTTCATTTCTTTCTAGAATGAACTCACACCAGTAAAAGAAGATTATAGGAGAACACTGGGTTTCTTTAAACAGAAGTCTTCACTGACCGCTTTAAAGCACCAACTCCTGACCCTGACCACTCTTGTGCAATTCCCACCACGTCAAGGGGTTATGCTGGTATAAAATGAGAACAAAGTTTGGCTAGGGGATTGTAAAAGGAGAAAGAAAATAAACTTTTGTAAAGGTAGGGAAGTAGCTTTTCAGTGGAGTTTCTCATCTACTCTACTGAACTGGTGACTCAGGGTCATTAGGCTAAACCGACAAGGACTGTACTCAGGTACAGGAGCACCAGACTAATCCTGTAGTGTTTTACAGAGATACAATGCCAAGAGTGTGAAAAGGACAAGAGGACCATTTTAGGTCCCAAATTGGGAGCTACAATGGAAGCTAATGGACAGCTGAGAGGCACAGTGCAATGCAAAGAGACTACAGATACTTCTTAAGTCACACAAATACTTCTCTGCTGGTGGAGCCGTCAGAGCTCAGTTGCCCCCTCCAGCCCAAGGGCTGTTGTACAGGTCTAAACAGGAAAACTCAAGAAAATGTCTTTCATGACAGTGAGATTTATATAGAGATACAAAAAATAACAACACTCCACCCTCCTCAGAAGGCTATCTGTTTTAAGGCAGCAATACTATATAAGGTTGCAATACATTTGTTTCCCAAGAAAATATCCCACTCCACCCTACTTTGAATCATAATGCTATAGATGGTTTTGATTTTATTATTTTTTTTTAGGAAAAATAGGTATTTAAAAGGGTTACGATCCAAATTACAGAATGCTTTTGGAAGACCTTCCTGACCTCCATCAAGTACTCTGCTTCTTTCCCAAGTCTCTGTGACAGTCCTTATTCCTTACAACATCAGGTCCTTTTATATTTTATCAAATGGCCATTATCTTGCCATGCAGGGTCCAGCTCAAGACAAAGGGCTGCAGAAGTTACAAGTCCTATTAATAATCAAAATTATGTGCTAAATTTCCCTTCCAGAAACATTAGGGACTTGCCTTGGGTGCTCCTGGTTCTGCAAAAAACCCCCTCATTTCATTGATTTTAGGGAAAGGACAGTCAATAGGAAAGTAGGTTTGATTTTGGCAGTGAACATCAGTATGCATTTTACATTCAGAAACCATACAGGCTGAGTCTCATGGTATCTGCAAGCTTGTTCCATTACCAAAAGTCTCTTAAGAGCTGTAAAACAATGCCAAGTTTATCTCTTCTGTTACTATTTTGGATAGTTTTCAACTAGTAATTTATGGGGCACTGTGAGGTTAAGAACCACAGGCCAAGTTCATCCCTAATGGGACTTAATTGACTTCACTGGAATTATGGCTGGGGTGATTTGGCCCCTTAAAGATTATAATAAATACAGGAATAACTTTGCTTGTGTTGCTAATTACATCATAAGTTATTAGCCTGCAACAATGTTATGGTTCTAATTTATATTCTTCTTTCCCTCTTTACTAGTTTTATGTTATTCATGGCAAAAGAGCCAATTCTTCTTTCTGGCTCTGATGCTCTAGCACAGTCTGCAGTGTTTTGGGAACAAAAGTTGCTGGAAAATACCTAAATGGAAACAAAACAAACCCCATACCTTTTTAAATGACATCACCTCTATTCAATATCAGGTTTTGTAAAATCATTTTGTTTTTCTATGACATTAGAGAATCTAAATTTTGGACCAAAAGCACTTGACAGTGTCCTGGTATCCAGAAACCTTAATTCAGGAGTAGTCATTCATATGAATATTGAGCCTAATTCTCATCACACCAGTTTTCTATTAGTGTAATTCCACTGATTTCATCTGAATTTTCTGCTGATTTACACTGGAGAGAGGATCACTGATTCACTATAACTCCCTCCTGTTTGTAGGGACACAGATCTAGTGGGCAGGTATCAGAAGCAAGAATAATTAGAGGAATGCAAATTGATTACACAGCTGGCCTTTCTGCTCTCTCCCTCTACTCCTAGCAAAATGAAACAAACAGTTCTTTTAAGGAAATATCTACAGAGGTTCTTTAAGACAATAGAGACAGAATCAGGCCCTCATCATTACTTCTGGCAGGACCTAGGAAAAAGTCAACGAGCAGCAGCAGTAGCACTGCTGCAGGGGGTGGTTTGACTATTATTAGACCAATGATTCTCAACAAGGGTGTCACAGCACCCTTTCAAGTACATTTTCAAAGGTGCTGCAGAGTGCCACACAAATGTTAGGTGTGTAAACATGTTTCACAAGATAAATCCAGAGATTTCAAATAGGAATCCATAGTGTTAAAAATATTCTGCGCTGTTGTGGTCTTTCTGAGTTCTTTGTAACAGAAGAATTGCTCTATTATTTTTCTGTAGTCAAAAAAGAGTGAAAACTAAGAGCTGGCATTTTTCAAGGGGGGGGAGGGGTCTTTGAGTCTATCAAGGGGTGCCTTGTGTCTAGAAAGGTTGAGAACCACTGCTTTAGTCCATATTCCTCAATGAACAAGAATCCAGTATTAAGACAGCTTCATACTCCCAGCCATCTGAGTGGTACTGCCCATGAGGTTGGTTTCTTTGATGGCTGCCTTTCCCACCAAATTTTTGCTTGGTTTGGGTTTCTGCAAAGGTCCATATAGACCGTGAGGAGGACTCTGATTACATTTCCCAATTACTTTTAGCATCTTCTCCTTCAAGACTTAGTTCAGGAGAATTTTGGTCATCTCCAGGTTGCATCCTGATATGTTGGTGTCCTCAAATGTTACCAAGCCAAGAGGAGTTGAAAGAGTTTGATACTTCCTTAGTTTTTGTGTTGCAGTCTGCAAAGCTTCGGAGGCTGGTCCTCTGCTTTACCTCAATGGAGACTATTAATGGTGCCAAAATGGATGAGAGTTTAGTAAGAGGGACAGACATCAGGGACCAGACTGAACCTCAGCATATTTAAGTTTCCAGAGCTGTGATGCTGGTGCAGTCACCTGCTCTACTACCTATTGGCCATGAACTCCTCTGCAAGTAATCTTCACAGTATTCACCCCTCCACTTATAAGCCTACATAGTTGTCCATATACACTCTACATAGTTGTCCTTTGCTTGCTGATCAGCAAAGATGTAGAATTTGGTCCTGCATTCCCAGTTAAAATGACTTCAGCTGAATGGTGGAGAGATGCTGAATGAATTCTGGTCCTCCTAGTTATGCTTTCATATAATACCAGAAACAAAGGGGATAATCAATTACAACGAAAAGCAATGTATTTAAAACTGGAAAGAAGACTCTCTTTTAACACAATGCCATAAATAATTTCTGCAAGTCACTGCCACAAGTTATCACTGGGGCCATTTAGCAATATTTAAAAGAAAAAGCTAAACATTAATATGATTAAGAGAACACCTGTAATTACAGTAAAATGAAAAATAAGGGATATAAACCACTATTGCTATAGGCCACAAGCAGATGTTTAGTTAATGGGAGTTACAGGTTAGTCCAGCATTATCCACTATAGAGATGTTTGTACTTTCCTCTGAAGCATTTAGTATGGGCCATTGTCAGGGCCCTTCAGGTATATGAGAATCAGGCTCAAGGAATATAGGAGAGAACACTTCATCACAGAACAATGCCACAGGTCCTCACATTGCTAGGAGTCTACCTGCTTTAGGCAATATTCTGCAGTATATCTTGCAAAATGACATAATTGCTGTCTTACAAACTGACATCAGCAGTTATCACTAGTGACCTACAGGCATTCCCTCTAGTATGGAGCACAGTAGTCACAGCAGTCTGCTCTACCAAGTTTTAATATTGGGATACCTTGATTGTTTTTAGAAGGCAAACAGTAATGCTTTTATGATGTAGAAAGTATGATTAAAATGAATTAAAGTGTTTCCAAGAGAAAGGACTAAATTTAGGCTCCCAGCTAACTGCCTAAGTGGCCCAATTTTCAAAACATGTTGAGCACCTTATCAGCTACCATCAAAGTCAGGCTACAGGGGGCTCAGCACTTTAGAAAACGAGGCCACTTATTACAGAACCTAAAAGTTTATTATGATCATTTTCAATTTATGACAGACATTTGTAATCGTCTTGGCTGGACCTCCTTGCCAAATAATTGCAAGTTCATTCTGGGCAGCCTTATCCTTAAAAAGAAGGGGGAGGAAAAAAGACTGTGTTTAGTTTCTAGTTGTCACAATCAATTAATTCACTAGTAAGAAGTGGTGATATCCTGCTATATATTTTCATTTCCAAGATGATACTTGCTCATTTCAGGGAAGGGGAACAGGATTTTTCTTTCCAAATAGTACCATATTCAACGTTCTGAGAGTGTGAAATCTGATTCTGATCTCATATGGATTGGCATACTATCTTTGACATCAGATCCACCTTTCAGTCTAGGCTATGTCTTGACTTCTTGCAAGATTTCTCAATTGCAGATTAAACAGATTTCCTATGGATCTCAGTGGGCAAAGAAGCCTGCTACAGATATCAAGCTAAGTGAAGCTACGTAGGACAACAGCAGTCTGTCCGCTATCCCCAGGTATCAGAGAAACACCCTTTCATCAAAAAGACACTGTCAAATACTTTTGTATCAGCCCCTTCATTGGCCTTAAAACATTTCTTCCTCCGTAGAGATTGTGTGTCATTTATTTGGCAGACATTAACTTCCCACTCTATTTTAGGCTCTTCCTCTTTCACTTCCTAGTTGAGTATTGATATCATCACTGTGGCTGTTGGAACAGTATTTCTTAATTAACTTGGACAGGTAGCATATCGAAGCCAAACTATTGGAGGTGACAGTAGATATTAGAGGTGATAAAAAGAATTACTAAAGAATATTGGTGACAGAAAATAAGGTAGATGTTCTGAAATGAGATTCTGGTTTTCATGTATGTCAATGTCTGTTCAAAAATCCCTTCATGTGACTGAAAATCAGACCTTTTGCATTTCAGATCTGGAGGACAATCCCTTGCAGATTATTTAAAAAAAAAAAAGCCTGAACCTAAAATATCTGACAATATCTCCATAATAAATCAGTAATGGATTCTACTGGGCACATAGCAACTAAGTCAACTGTGCAAAAATTACAGGCATCTGATATAGAAGATCCAGGCTTAAGGAGCACTCAGGATTTTATGAGCAAATCTACTGATTCAATATTTAAGAAAGCTGTCCAGCATGGAAGAATGTCTCATATGAAAAACTTAGATTTTACAAGCCAAGTTTTGTAAACCTAAGAAAGCTTAATTAAATACAGACATGTTTAAAATTCTAAAGCATTAATTCTTTTTCTTTTTTTTGCATATTATCATTAGGTGCTTCTTCTTTGTCAAATATATAAAGTCCAGAGTGCAGTGGGTGCAAATTCTGGTTAAGGAGCTCAAGCAAGACAAAGATAGCATCAGACACTGGTCCGGCCGAACAAAGGACCCAAGTACTTTGGGAGCTGGCTGTGGGAAAAAATTTGCACAAAGATCTCCACAGCAGAAAGCTGGAGAGAATACCAGTGCAAACACAATGGAACAAAATAAAAAACACCAATATACAGGTTGATCAGGAGATACTAATGCTGATCCCGCATTCCTTGCACGGTTTTGAGTATGTAGGGAGTGCAGGATATGGCCCTTATAGCTGACATTTTTGAAAATAAAGGAAGGGAAGATTATCTGTAATTGTAGAGAGAGAATTATTTTGGCATCAAGTACAGATTAATGAGACAGGACTGCTTTCCCAAACAATTCTGGAAGATCTGTAGTGAGCAAGGCGGGGTGTGAGAATGATACAGCAGATTAAGTCCTCTCCAGTGACCACAAATAAAGGAAATCCTATTTTCTACAGACCTCCAGACTGTTTATAGTGAGGATCACCCTCACCCCTCCTGGCTCTTATGCCAAAGGTCAGATGAACATTGCTAGAAAACCTGCTTTTCTAAATGAACCTTCCGTCTCTAGGAACCAATTCCAAGCTGGAACCGCAAAAAAAGAAACAACTGGACCTTGATAAGTGCCTAAAGAGAACCACATATGCAAATACAAAGTAGCAGTTCAAATGATACTGCAGGATGGACAGGTTATTAGGAGATGACCTCACAGCTGACCTCACAGTGCCCCTCATCGACCCAAGTAATTCTTAAATCAATTTAAAAAAAACCCAACAACAACCAAAAGAAAAGAATTATAATACTAGAAAAGAAACTGAAGAAACATCTTTCCTCATTTAAAAATAAGAATTCAGAATCAGCTTTCTCCCCCCTCCCTCCTCTATCTGGAAGCAGGTTAGCTAACCTTAACAGTCTCAATTTAAAATAAAATATATATTTATATATATATATTCATACATATATATATATAATAAAAGAGAAGATACTAGTGGCAGTGTACGCAAAACAAAAAAGAAAACAAAGAAAAAATTACTTTTAACAATCTCACTTTTTTGTTTGTTTTTTTTACACAAATACTGTTGTAAATATATTAAAAAAATCAGCATTCTATCTGGTAAACGTCGCTTTTGCCCCTCTATAAAATTTTGAATTAAAAAAGTCCCAAGAACTCTTTTTTTAAAATTATTTCCCCCCCACCCTCCCACCCACTCTCTATTCCTCTTTCTTCCACAAGAATAAATCCTGATGCAACTTTTTTTTTTTTTTTTTTGCAAAGATTGTGGGAACTACTCCTCTTGTACCTAGATCCGCAGGTCGCAAACCTCTGATATCTTTGTTTTTCCTCTGTGTTTCTCTTTGCCTTCCGCGAAAGTCCCTCTTGATTGTGCTGAGGCCCTGGGCTCAGCGAAGACACTGAATAAATTACAAAAGAAAGCCACCGTTGCTCGTCGTCGGAATCTTCTTGGTTTCTGCTGTAAGGTGGTGGTAGGGGGGGAAAAAGCGGTGGGGGAGGGTGAACCAGAGAGCATGGGATGGAGAAGAAGCTGGGAGAGGAATCTATAATTCTCCTTCCTCAGCCTGTAGAAACTCCATGCCATCCAACTCACGCTCCCTTGCCCTCTCCTCAGCCCTTTGTGTGTTTGCATGTGTGAAAGCAGACAAATGGTGGAAACCAGCAGGGCCTTGTTACCTCTGGTTGCTGCGCAGCCAGAAGTGATATATTCCACAGTTCTAACTGGATACTGTGAAGTCCAAAAGCGGTCAGAATTGTGAATTACGTCCACTGAAACACTGCAAGCGGTGTACTTAAATGACAGTAGGCCTTATAGATTTTGTAATATACTTTTGTTTTGTTTTTTTGTAGTGCTCTTCACAAGTGAGAAAAAAAAGAAATTGTTTTTTTTTTTTGTTTTGTTTTTTTTTGTGTTTTTTTGTTTTTGTAGTAAAGAAGGGTTGTATTTAGAGGCCAGTAGCTAGAGATCCAACCAGTGGAGCTCTTGAAACACTACCTGGCCTTAAGGCCACCATCCAAGGGAGGTTAGGAAAATTATTATTCACCTAGCCTCCGGAAATGTAATGTACCAGCAGGCAATAAACAGTTCTTCATGTAGTACAAAAACGACAAAATGAAACAAACTAAAAAAAAAAGGAAGGAAAATAAAGGTAAAAACGAAACAAAAATCATTTCTTAAATTCTAGTGCCATAGCTTTTGTTGTTGTTGTTGTTTCTACTTTTTTGTTTGTTTGTTCATAATAAAGAGAGAGATTCTACTTATCCGTCAGACACATGCATCCTCATGTGGTCGTTGAAATGCTCGATTTGGTCAAACTTAGCTGGACAGACGGAGCACACGTATGTGGTCCCCTCCGTGCAGGCCACCACCCCGGCAGGGACGGCCCTTGTGCCGGTGCCTGTGGTGCCGGGTGTGCCGTTGGTGGCACTGTGAAGAGCCACGTGCCTCTCCAGCAGGGTCTTGTGGGAGAACTTCTTCTTGCAGATGTAACACTCGTAGGATTTTTCCCCACGGTGGAGGCGCATGTGCACATTGAGTGAGCTCTTCTGGGTGAAGCGTTTGTTGCAGATGCTGCACTGGTATGCTCTCACGCCGGTGTGTGTCACCATGTGTTTGATTAGGTAATCCTTTAAGGAGAAGGAGCGCCAACAGATGCTGCACTGATGGGGTTTCTCACCTGCCCGTTACCAGGGAAGGAAAGAGAAAGAGTGAGAGAGAGAGAGAGAGAGAGAGAGAAAGAGAAGAAAGAAAATAAAAAAAAATGAAAATCAATTAAAATAAGCTCTTTGGAAAAGGCTAGCTGTAGGTCTGCAAGGAATCGCTGGAGAGATGGTCTATGTGTGGAAAAAATGGTCTTGTTAATCAAATAGTAATAACAATAATAATTAAACTCTGTAGATATATAATGGCATTTAGCCATAGAGCTTGGAATGTTAAACATTATCCCCACAAGTGTTGAAGGAGAGGAGTGAGTCGAAGGAGTTGCTGAAGGCCAGATAAGCAGGTTAGTGGCAGACAGGCATAGAACCAAGCTCTCCTGACTCCCAGCCCCAGGTCAAGCCACTCAGCTAGAGCTGTTGATGGAGCCGTGGAGTGGGAATTAGAAAAGCTGTGTTCACTCTTGGCAAATAGCACCAGACTCCTGAATGGCCTTAGTCAAGTCACTTCACTTTCCCAGAGCTTTAGCTTCTTCACCTGTAAATAATGGGTGCCTGTAGACATGCAGCCAACTTGATTAATCGAGTCTGCCTAATTAGCACACTCCAGTAGCCTTGGTGTCTTGTGTATTCAGTGTCCCCGGACTTCAAAATGGCAGCGGGGGTGCTTTATCTAAAGCTCATCAAACAAGCTTTAGTTAAAATGTCCCCACTGCCTTTTGAAGCACAGTACACTGAATACATGAGACACCACACTCTAATTAATTAATTCTGACTCCCAAGAACCACTTCCCCACCCCTAGAGCATGTATAAAGATGCCCAATGGAGAGGGATAGAGTGACCAACCTATCTTTTATGGACACGTGAACATTTTGGACATTTATGTTTGGAAAATTTCAGAAAGAAGTTTCTCAAAAAGGCAAAGGAGTGCCGATCCTGTGCTAGCCAGTATTCTGGTCATATCTGGCAACTTAATCATTTTATAAGATTACTCAAAGGTTATCTCTACATGAGAGAGTTCATAGACCAGCAGCACAAAGGAAAGGCCTGTTTAACAGGAACATCCCCCGCATAACAGACAGGAGAATTAAACCATACAACTAACATCTTTAAATCTAATATTATGAATCATCCATCTCACTGCTTAGGATGTAGCTGAAAACATTATCTGGTACAGAATTGGTGATTGTTCTGTCCAGATTGTTCCATGTGATGGGGCTTTCCTCTTGCTTCCTTAGCAAAGGACTTCTAGTTTCATATATTGTACTACCAGGTAATGCTTTAAGGATATGCTGTCTACATCTCATCATGCAGCTAAATCTTTGAAGCCCCCACTGAAAACAAACATGGTTAACATATGGTTCTTAAAAATGCTGGTTTACGGCACTTCAGCTCTGTTTATGAGCCATGTAGCACCGTTAACAGGCAGCAACTGGGCTCAGTCGTAGTGACTGTACTGTGTAGATGGTTTTGTCTATGACTATACCCAAATTAGTAACAGATTTGGAGTGTTGTTATAGCTGGGACGGTCCAGAAAATATACAAGATGCAAAGGTTTTTTTGTGGTGCTGTCTTTTTGGGCCAACTGTATAGTTGGGAGACATGTTAGACTAGCTTTGGGGCATGAAGTGCCCAGTCCTGAAGAAGGGCCCTTTCTGTCTGAAAGCTTGCCTACCATCTCTCCCAACTATACAGCTGGTCCAATAAAAGATATTAAGTAAAACAAACAAAACAAACAAACCCCCAAACCTTGCTTCTATATCCAAATGAAACATCTCACCTTTCTCCAAGGTCTGTGTGTGGAGGACATCCTACACTGCCTTAAGTGAAAAATGACTACAATCCTCAGTTCCTTAAGGTTACAGCTGAACTGTGCACTGATACAAGCACAACTGTGTAGTCTGGCAGCTATGTATTAGCCAACATGGTTAACATGTTTGTGCTGATGAAAACGATAGTATGTCTGCTGTAAACATGCCAGGCTAGTGTGTCAAAGCCTGGTTAAGCTGATGTTCCCCTTTGCTGGAGATACAGCACCTCCTAGTATTTGTGTGGAGATGCAACATTTCTGCACGACACCTAACGGGGGCTGTTCCATAAAGACACCATATAGGTAAATTAATGCCATAACTTCCTTAAAGATATCCTACTGGGCATGTAAAACCATCCACAGATTCAAGACCCATAACTCTGAACTATATATATCTCATCAGACCCAGTCTTGTTCATATCAAAGGCAATGGACATTTTACCAAATTGCAATGGAAGCAGACATCAATCCATACTCCACATTTTCAAGGGTTTATCAGTTCAAGCATGTGTGTGTGCAAGGCAGAAAAATCCTCATTTTATGTTTTTCTGAACTAACTGGCTTCAGAGGTTTAACAGTTTCCTAGCAAGGGAAAAACATTTTCTAATCCTCAGTCTATTTTCCTTGATCTCTGCATTATAATTTTCTAATTAGAATTGTGAATAATAGTTCTATTGGTTGAGGGACTGAACTGAAAAGAGAGAAAAATAGTTTAAACATAACTGAAAAGGATCTTCATGATTTTTGGTGAAAAGAAACAAGAATATTATTTTAGTGCAACCAATTTTTTTTCATTTGACCCATGATAAAATATTTTGTTACTCTTCGGGTTATTTAATCCCTTTGTTCACAATATTCTGTTTTGTGCTTTAGTCAATTTTTTCATAAAACATTGTCATTTTAAAATTGAGATGTAATTTTTTTAAAGAGTAATGAAGTGTTTTGTTATTTTTAAATCTACCCTCACCCCAATCCCCCAAAAACATTTTTTCCATTTAGCTCTATTTCAAAGACAGACTGTGCTACAGTATTTACTGCTGTCCTTAGCTTCACAACCATTTTGTGGGTTCTTTTTCCTTGGAAATGTCACAAAATCACTAGTTTTTCAGATGCAAAATTTATTTCTTTTGTAAACACTTAATCATTACTGTGAATTACTTACGTTAAGCATGCAGAATCACAGAATCATAGAAAACGTAGGGTTGGAAGAGACCTCAGGAAGTCATGTAGCCCAACACCTTGCTCAAAGCAGAACCAGCACCAACTAGATCATCTCAGCCAAAGCTTTGTCGAGCTGGGTCTTACAAACCTCCAAGGATGGAGATCCCACCACCTCTCTAGGTAACCTGCTCCAGTGGTTTACTACCCTCGCAGTGAGAAAGTTTTTCCTAATATCTAACCTAAACTTCCCTTGCTGCAGCTTGATACTGTTGCTCCTTGTTCTGTCATCTGTTCTGAGAACAGTTTAGCTCAGGGATGGGCAAAATGTGGCCCACGGGCCAGATGCGGCCCGCCAGGCCATTCTACCTGGCCTGTGGGGCCCCTAAAAAATTTAGAAAATTAATATTAATCTGACCTGGGCTGCCTGTCATGTGGCCCTCGATGGCTTGCTGAAACTCAGTAAGTGGCCCTCTTCTCAAAATAATTGCCTGCCCTGGTTTAGCTCCATCCTCTTTGGAACCAACCTTCAGGTAGTTGAAGGCTGCTATTAAATACCCTCTCAATCTTCTTCTTCAGACTAAATAATCCTAGTTCCCTCAGCCTCTCCTCAGAAGTAGGGATCCACCGAAATCTGAGCAGCTGCTGCCTGATTCCGCAGTCCGAGCGCAGCACCCAGTGCCATTCTGGCAGCAAAGCGTGGTGCCCCCCCATGCCTCTGATTGACTGAGGGGCCCCAGAAGTCCTGCCCCTCCCCAGGGATTGACAGATGGCTCCAAACCAGGACTTGCTAATGTGTCAATTAATATCTTCCATGGGTTTAATTCCCTGATCAAGCCCATGGATGCCACTTACTGCTGTGCTATTAAGCAGTGTAGGACAGGCTTAGTGGTCCGTGCCCCCCTCCCCCCCTTCCCCCCGCAGTAGGCAGCAGAGAGGGGGAGCTGGGCTCTGCTCTGCTGCAGCAGCTGCCACCTCCTGCTGGGGGCAGGGGACTCTGGACCCAGGGCCCTGGCAGCTGGGTGCCCCCTTTGGCAGGGCTGGGGGGGCAAAAAGCTGTGGGTGTGGGGCAAGGGGCACCAGCAGGGCTGGGTGGGGGCTGCGGGGGGCAGTGAGGGACCTATCATTTTAATGACAGATTTTGGGACATTTATCAGTGAATTTGCAATTTTTTATCAGAGAATTTGAAACTGTTTATCAGTGAAAACCAGAGAAGCCCAGCAAGAGCCTGTTTTTGCAAATTGTGCATTACCTGCACCAAATTTCAAAATACCTTTGTACACACACCTGCCCCCAGCAGGCCAGTCTACCCCCGGTGACACACACGTGATTCCATCAGAGAGCGAGAGAGAGAGAGAGAGAGAGAGAGAGAGTGTGTGTGTGTGCGCGCGCGCGCGGAGAGAGAGAGAGAGAGAGAGAGGATCAAAGTACAATAAACCAGCTAAATAGTTGTTTTAAGTCTCCTTCGTGTGCACTGATGGTCTCCTTGATGCTAATCACATGATTTATCTAAAACAGCCTGTGTATATGTTTACCATAAGTTTTTACACAGCAGAAGCACTTAACACTGCTGTGGTAATTACTCTTTACATAATAGGTGTATACACATCAATGTTGGTGGACCTTCATATCTGCATAAACACACATAATCAATAATGTCTGTCTCAGGTATTTCTAGAGCTCTCTGAACTGTAATATATAAACACTAATGGTATAGAAAAAATAATTAAAAGTATATCCTGACTGTTTTACATATATAGACATACATGGAAGTGATATTCATGCCATACATTAGAGAGGTATGAGATACATTTCTCCCTCTCTTTTGACCATTTTTTCTAGCACTCAGCCCATTCTTACATCTCCTCAAGATATATTCAAGTGTATCAGTGCTCATACAGCCACCATTCTATTGATACATGCTAAAGAAAGTTTTTCCTTCCCCATATAAATGTGGAATTTCCCTTCAAAATAATAGTGACCTAAGAGCCAGGCCAAGCAAAATTCAAACCAGAACCAGTTTCTTCATATATAAAAATGTCATTGCTTTGAAGTCTCGTATCCCTACTGAATTAATAAAAGGAGGCTAACCCCAATGATACATATAGGTTCCCAGCTTCCCAACACGACACAAAGAATTTGCTCCTAACTTTAGATGGTCTCACATGATCAGCCTTCAAAGCAATTGCATTTTAATGTATAGAAAATATATTTTGGGTCACTTTCACAGGTGTTTTACATTTATCATGGTTAATTTTGGTCTCTCTGTGAGCTCTGCACTGCTGTACTTCATAGATTTAAGGCATCTGACTTGCCAAAAAATACAAATGCAGGAAATGACCTCAATGAAATGTTTAACAATCCGCTAAAAGATTCTTTAAGGAGTTTCCTATAAAACATGCAAGATATGTGATGATATACACAGGGAAGTGAAATTAAGGTTGCACTGGGTGCATCTACATGAGATGCTAAATGTGCAGTAGACTAATTCTACTGTGCATTAGTGCATCATGGCAAAAGTCCTGCTAATGTGCTAATGCACAGTAGAATTAGTCTACTGAGCATTAGCATCGCAAAAAAATGTGCACTGATGCAACTGCGCAGAAGCACCGGTTAGTACCAATTCAGTTAGTACCAATTACAGGTACTAAACTGAATGTGCAGTAACTACAGCACATTAATCAACAGGTAGATGCGTCCACTGGCACACAGTTGTGGGGACTAACATAGGTCATGCTTGCCTTTGCTCCTGCTGGGTAATGCAACTGATGCTGACTTGTACCATACATACACCATCATCATGTATCAGTACCGGCCCTGCTGACATATCTACCAGCGAAACCAACCAGAAGGACCTCTTCTCCAGCAGACAAATTCTGTTATTAATAGCCCTGCTGGAGAGTCGTGTGACTGCTTCAGATCAAATGTTGAGCATTAATGAAAGACTACCTTTCACCAGGGAACAAAAACTAACCATTTCCTCAATCAATCATTGACAGCACATTTCAGCGTACCTAAGAGTTTCCTCCTGTATCCTTCACAGGTAGAGCCCTGCAGGGACCTTCTATACATTTAATCATGGAGCTATCCTACCCCTCTCCAGTACTGCACCTAGACCCCTGGCAGCCCTGGGTGAACTTTTAGTATCAGGCCCCCCTTCACCAGAGATAATGATAATAATCAGACAATGGAAAAAATTACCATTTTTGGGCCCCCTTTCTGTCCAGGCCCTGGGCAGCCGCCCAGTTTGCCCATGCCTGTGTCCAGTTCTGCCCCTCTGTGAAACAGATTGTCACCTACAAAAGCTCAGGCTTCTCTGAACCAATAAGTCTCTAAGCTGCCATCCATGCCTTGCCTTCTGCCCCTCATTGTTTCAGTGGGTCGACACATTAGGTGCTCAGCATTTTTCCTTCTGACACTGTGGAGAACCTTATTTATATTAATCACCACAGTCATTAGTTCCAGTATGTGCAATGGGTCTTTAACATTACCCAGAGAACCCTGTAAGGGTTTAAATTCTGCCTTGTGTGCGTTACGAGCTATCCTTGGGCTTATGCATAAGTTGGAGGGCCGTGTACTCACCTGTGTGTACAAACATGTGCTTGACGTAGTTCTGTTTGGCGGTGAAAGTCTTGTTACAGAGAGTGCACTCATAAGGCTTTTTTTCACCCTGCCCACCTGCTGTGCTGTGGCCCGCAGAGGGAGCCAAGGGCTGTGGGGCTGGCAGCTGGGCAGTAAAGGTTGACAGGCCAGGCTGGGACACTGTCACAAACTGTGTCTGTTGGCCAGCTAAGGGCTGGGGCAGGCTGAAAAGGAAAGGCTTAGGGCCGCTGCCAGCAGATTGTGTGGTGAAAAGGGCAGGCAGGTAGGTGTTGCCAGCTGTGCCAATGACCTGAGTGTTGCTGGTCAGAGTCAGTGGCATCCTCAGATTGCTGGTGAGGGTTTCTGTCTGGCGTAAATAGAGCTGGGTGCTTGGCAATTGTTGGGCAGCAGTTGTGTTGGCAGAAGGCTGCAAGGTCCCCTTTTCGGTGCTGTTATTCACTGTAAGCACTTTGCCATCCATCTCAATGTCGTTGTTTCTCTCTGGAGAGGAGGAGTTGGCATCCATTTGCTGCTGCTGCTGGGGCTGAGTGCCTTCAGCAGGGGCGTCACTTTGCTCTGGTTGGGAAGGTTCCTGCTTACCCTCACGGCCCAGGCCGGCCATGAACTGCTGCTCCACGGAATCAGGCTCAGTGCCAATGGAGGAACTGACTCCCGAGTCAAAGCTCTCCCCCTTGGGCTCGCTCTCAGTGCCTTCTGCTTGGTCAGTGTCCTCAGTGCATTCCTCAGACTCATTGCGCTCCAGGATCTGCACCCTTTGCTGGCCGTAGTAGTCATAATCGTCCTCCATTTCCTGCTTGATGTGGATGTTGCCCACCAGGGTCTGGATCCGGACAGGGCGTGGTTGCTTGCGGCAGTGGGTGGTCTCTGGAGTGGTGGAGAGGTACCGCTCCATCTGCTGTGAGCGCTCATGGATCCGTGTAATCCAGCTCGGGTCTTCCATGTGATGGTCCCTGGGCAGCCCCAGGGCTGTCTCGTGGTGGCTAACCACTGCTCCGCTGTAGAAGGAGCGTTCCCCACTGCCATTCTGCATTGAGCAGGCGTAGAGCGCAGAGTAGATCCTGTCCACGCTGTGCTGTGAGTGGCTCTGCAGGTAGCCAGACTCTGTGTCGGTGCTCTGTCCCGAGGTGCCAGATTCGGGTGTCCCTCGTGGTGTCTCCTGGCCGGAGTCCTGGATAACCGGGTAGACTTCACCCACATTTTGTGAGACGATCCGCGTGCACTCGTCAATCACAGTCTTGATCTGAAGGATGCTGGCAGCAGTGAGGATCTGCAGAGCCTCTGACTGGGAGACCCGCAGCACCCCGCTGTACATGAAGTCAATGAGTTTTTGTACGGACTGGACTGACACCACCGAGGGGATTTCAATGTCACTGTAGCCCAGCAGCAGCTTGTCCTGGAAGAAGGGGCTGCCGGCTGCCAGCACGCAGCGGTGGGCACGTAACATGCTCCCGTGGATGCGGACCGTCACGTCACAGAAGTGGCCACGGTTGCGCTGCTCGTTGAGGGTCTCGAGCACTGAATTGCTGAAGTTGTGAAGGTTGATGCTGTGAATGCGCTCTGTCATCCCCTTGCAACTGATGTTACCTGGAGCACAGGAGGAGACAAAACCGGGGGGGAGGGGGAGGACAGGTTAAGGGTTTGTCCTCTACACATCCACAGCAGGGATACTGGATGACTGACTACACAATGCTGGGAAGACCTCAGAGGTACCATTCCCAGGGCACTGAATAGAAGGTTTCACCTCCCCATGTGAGAACGAATAACTTCATACAGGGTGTGGAAACAGAATGCATTTACTCTAGAATAAAGTACCCTGGATTATATTCCACAGTAAATTTACTCTGCAGTAAGGAGTGGGCATGCAGCTGGTGCTCCCAAGCTGACTGCCTAAGGGAGGCCCTATGACATTGCTTAGCTGGTAGGTGGTGGGGCGCTGGTTTGCATGGAGCAAACAGTTACCCTGGAATGAAACTGGCAGTGGGGGGAAGCACATGATGCATACCCTGGAGTAACCTTTATGGGAGTAAAATTACTTTTGATTTCCTCAGAAGTAACTTTACAATAGAGGATGGCCTTGCCTTGGGAGTAAAGGCTATGTGTTGTGTCAGCTGCACTTTACTGTGGGCATGTCTACATGAGAGTCTTACTGCAGAGCTGCCTAATTAGCTCCACAGTAAAAGTCTCAACGTCTACACATGCGGTCCTATTAGGCTGCAGTAAACTAATAAACTCCACGGCAGGATAGTACTTGGAAGTACAAGTGCTACCCTGCTGCAGAGCCTTTTTGTGTGCAGCAAAGCATGTGTAGACACTGACTGGGCTGACTGGGGCACGAGGGTGCTTCAGTGTTGGGGCTGCCTGTTGGCTAGTCCTGCACTGAAGCACCCATGTGCCCCAGCCAGCCCCTTCAAAGCATGTTGAGATGGGCAGGAGCAGCACCTGCTGTAGTCAGGCAGAGCACATGCACGATACTCCAAAATGATGTAGTGTAGTTGCCTCTAGTACAGTGCTGGAGGGCTGCCAGTAAGCCTTCTGTCTTGGCCATGACTTACTGGTGTATGCCTAGGGGTGTATTAAAGGGGCCATGGTACATCTGTTTTGGGGGATAGAACAGTGGTGCTCAGAATCACTGAGGCACTTCCTAGCATGGTCCTTTGAGGGTGGAAATGTACCCAAAAGAGCAGGTTCTTGTTTACACTGAGGACCACAGCACTCAGTAGGGGGAAGAGTTTACACAAAAATATGGTTCCTCTCCTTAGATCTGAATTCTGAAACCAGCACAGTCAGGGGAGATCCAGATCCTGGGTTCTGTGGATCAGCCTTTTAGAAAGTTATTCACCATTTGCAAAATGCAAATCCAGGATTTCAAAGCTTCCTAAAACCTCAAGCACATTTTGTGTCTGGGGGCTGAGTTTGTGGTGTTACCTACCCACAATGAACTGCATTTGCTGTCAGGAATCCAAAGACAGCAATCAGCTTTCCCACCCCCATTCTCACTGTACCTTGGGAATTCTGGTTCTAGCTGGCTGGGACCATGGCACATGCTGTCATGCTGGTGTTTAAGCCTGATCCAAACTGGGAGGTCAAAGAAACGTGGCTAAAGTGCCTATTCTCACTGTCTGTCTTGCATGCAGACCAGCC
The DNA here is from genome assembly GCF_000455745.1 of Alligator sinensis. NCBI lineage: Eukaryota > Metazoa > Chordata > Crocodylia > Alligatoridae > Alligator > Alligator sinensis. The sequence goes on from NW_005841947.1 coordinate 1,188,558, forward strand.
CAACCTCTGGTTTCTTTACTATTCATTCCATCCAGGAAGAGCACACACCAACTGCAGAGACTTCCTGACAAAGGGTTTTTAAACCCAAAAGCTTGCTAAAAAAATGTTCCACCTATTTAAGTCAGTCTAATAAAAGATATCAGATGCACCCAAAAGTACCTTCTCTCCCTATGTCCTTAGTCCAGCACAGCTACAACCTACACCCCTATTCTCATGAAGAAGTTCAGCCCCTGCTTGTAGTAGCTCAGGGGTCTGGGTAGTTTGGACAAGGTTTAGAAAAGCATCTCAATGTGCAGGCAAAGATCTAAATGACCCTCTGGATAATCTCTCATTATATTTACAGGTGGCTAAAAATAACCCCCTCTCCCTTTAATCTCTCAAACCTCCTTCTCCCCAAACCAATATCCACCTTGATTATTTTTCCTTTAATGTTGCTTCCCTCTCCTCCCTTGTCTTCTTTGGGGCTTTTTTTGTCTATTTATATTGCGAGATTTTTATGGCAAAGACTGTGTCTTCAGACATGCTGGTGAAGAATGCAGCACACCCCAAGTGTTAAATAAATAATAAGCTTATTAATAACCTTTCTCTCTCAGTATTTATAGTGTGTGCATCAGCTTGGCATTTGAGTGCCAAGACCCATTAGTTACCATTAGTGTTTCTGTTAACATTCCATGAGAAACATTCCCTTCTGGTGTCCGCAACCCACACACATTGCAGCCAAGCGCTACTATGTGAGAACATAGAAGCAAAAGTTACTAGAGGAGTGTCAATAAAACAGACTAGTCTATCTTCACCCTTTGATTTAGGAGACATGTACACAGGAAACACACGCCACCTAGAGTGATACAGGTGCCAAGGGGATGGGCATTTAAATCTTTTCAGATCATGAATTTTAACATGGCAATGTCCCTTTAAGGCCAAGATAAAGAGCCCTTTGGTGACTGTCATTGTCCACGTCTTAACACACAGGCTGCAAAATGCTACCAACTGCAATTGACTGAACAATGGAGCCTCCTCTTCCCCGCCCTCATTTACCCATTTCTGCCATCTCAAGCACCCTCTCTTCTGGTGCTTCAAAGAGAAACCACATTGGACACAGGTGGTTATTTTAAATCTCTGAAGCAGCTGAGGATAAAAGAGAGAGCAGAAAGGTCAGAAACTGGAAATCCTGATGGGGGATGAGGTTCCTGAAGAAGCTTGAGGCCAGCAGATGGAAACTAGGCAGTATCAGGGAGGGGACTAATTTCCATATGAAATTATTGCCCCTGGGCAATGCTTGCATGGCAGCAATGCTTGGGAAATCACTAACGGAATCACAGAGGCTGTGAATTACATCTGTCTTGTTCACAAGCTTTGCCATGAAACCTGAGCCTTTCCCCTCCACTTATGTGACTAAATAGAGTGCTGGAAAAAAGGCCTCCCATCCCCTGCCTCTTAGTACCTGCAGGTACCTCAAAAGCAGTGGCAGGGTGTCTTTTTTGCGGACCCCACACAAAGGTTCTGCTTCTGGCCCCTACACTTTTCTTGACAACCGGATGAAACACTAAAATGGATACAGGGGAGGAAGTAAGCACAAAGCGCTGTAAAAAGGAGGGGTGAGGGTATGTGTTGTGATATAGCACACCCCATCACATAACTGTAATGCCTTGGATGCTCCTGCCCAGCTTGGGACTCCATGCAATGGCACAGTTGCACTACCTTAATGGTACCCCTGCTCATTGGCAAATGGTCTTATCCCCAGAAAACCAGACAATCAGCTCCCAAAGGCTCCCAGGGTATCTGCAGGCATTCCCTTCCCTGTGTGCCAGATCACAGCAGAATTCAACACCAACTCAGGGTAAGCAGTAGGGAATCTCTTTCTGAAAGACTGCCAACAGCTAGGGCCTGGGGGGGAAGAGAGAGGGTGTCGCCTGGCTGTGCATGAATATTAAAAGAAGAGCACCTTTCTTCCTCAAGCTCATCCCTAGACAAGATTGTGAAGATGTACTATTGAGTGCATACCCGTTTCTCTTTACCCCTATCCAAGTGCTGGCAGATCAGCGTATTATAAATGCTTGAAAAAGGACTGAGCACCATCTGTTTGGATCATGACACATGTAAACAGATCTTAAAAGACAGCTTCCCATAAGTACTTCTATTTGTTTCATTTTATGGCAAGATTTATTCAATAGCAACAAGATATGCAAGAGGTTAGCTTAGCAAATGCAAAAGGTTGCCTCTCCCCCACAAAGAACGCGGGGAGAGGAATATCCAAGAGGCACCAGATGAGTTCTGTGGAGATGTAGTTTGATTTTAAGAGGTATATTGGGCCCGCAAATGCTCAAAATAATTTGTAAGTGGGCCTTTTCAAAACACACCCACAGGAAGTGATATTTCAAGCCAACTTAGTTCTTTCAAGAATTCAGTGTTTGTGAAAGGCACTGGGCTAACAGCAGCCCGCCTGGGCAGTCCTGGGGAGTGCCCTCACCGCAGAGGGAAGCAGTGGGCCCCGCTACAGCTCAGGGGCTGCTTGGCCTGCCAGCAACTTGCTCCCTGGCCACGGGAGACACAGGCATGCTCTGAGAGGGGACAAAAAAAAGAAAAGAAAAAAGGATCAGACTCCTTGCTGCTTTTTCTTTTTTTTTCTCAGCAGAGCTTGCCTGTGTGAGCTGCCACTGGGTCATGCAGCCTCTGAGCTGGGGGGCAGGGGCTGGGTCCTTCCCTCCACGGTGATAGTGCCCCCCTTAGACAACCTGGGTGGGGTGCTAGTGGGCAGTTGCTGCCCATGGGGCACTGCAGAGGGAAGGACTGGGACTCCCACAGCTCAGGGCCTGCTGGCAGCTTGCCCCTGGCCATGGGATAGGTGGGCAGACTCCAGGGGGTGGGGGAAAAAAGGATCGGGGCCCTCATTGCTTTCTTCTTTTTTCTGGTGGAGCCTGGCCATGACAGCGGGTGAGCTGACGGTGGGCCATCACTGTTTCGTCGGAAGTCCCTAAATTGTGGGCTTTTAATTGTCACAATTAAAAACCCACCAATTAAAAACCCACCATTTCAATTTAGGGAGAACTAAACCCTCATCATGTGTACAAGCAGCCTACAAGTTTCCCCATTCTTCCTCCCATCCTTCCCTAAAGAGATGGGAGGGTTCTGTACCCATACCCCATTCAGTCTTTCAATTCTCTACTGAAACAGCCAACAAGGGACCAGTCAGTGCTGGATCTGAGGGATCTGCCTTATAGGAACTGGTCTGAGTGTCACTGTAGGCATTTCACACAAGGCAATGAGCAGGCAGAGAGCAATGAATTTTGGTTATAACTGGTACAACAAACCCTTTCTTTGGCAATACCTCTGTTCAGTGACTTACTATAAAATTATAGCCTACCTGATTCTTGTATTCTTTCCACATGTGAAAGATGATAATGCCCTACCTCCCTATCGATAGGCTGTGATCTCCCCGTAATCAGCTTCTTTTTTTCTGCTAACTGTTTGTCTGTTGCCCCTGGGAATTTCTGTGCCCCTCCCATGTTTTTGACTATGCAATGCTAGCTTTTACTCCTCCAACCAGAAGGAGAATATCTTGAATTCAAAAGCTTATCTAAGGGCCTTGTTACACAGTAATTCTGGGTGGCACCTGAAACACTTTAACACCTGGACTGTCCACACACTGACATCTGAAACTAGTTTTAAGCATGCTTGAGGTGGCTCAAAGTTATGCCAGTCCAGGACAGGATTATCTCTGATCCATGTTACCCAGTTCATGTTGCACTAAAACCCCACATGCTGCCTCCCCCCCCCCCTCCCTGTATTGGGCCCACTGCCCCCTCTCCCCCCCTCAATCCATCCTCTCCAGATCACCACTCACTGCCCTTCCCCCCTCAACCCGGGTTGCTTATTTGTGGCTTCCTGAGCTGTCTGTCGTGGAAGGGATTAACCTGCCCACCCAGCCACCTACTGCCACCACTGCTGCTCTCTGGGCTGGGCTCAGCTTGGAGAAGAACAGCACCTGGCAGAGGTGGTGGTGGGGGTTGGGCAAGGAGGTTAACCCTTACCTGTCTCCACCCCTGGGCAGACCACACAAGCATCCACAAATAAGCGGGGGCGGGGAGCAGGAGTGGGACCCTGGAGGGCAGAGGGCACAGGGGAAGCCCAGAATGGGAGTGGGGGAGTCTTACCTTTCAATCCTCCAGGCCCTGCTAGCCTGAACATGTGACTGTTCCAAACTTAAGCTAGCAATAACACTGACCAACATTTGAGCAGCTCACAGCATAATATGTAACAAAGCCCTAACTCTCTCCCAACTATGCAGAAAAATAAAAGATATTAAAGATATCACCCTGAGATATAAAACATATCACCCTAAGAAATATCTCTTTACACATTTTTCAGCTGTCTCCTTTCTCTCCACCATTTGGAGAACACCAATTTAAGCTAAGGGACAGTAGAAGGGGGCAGAAAATGCCTTTTTTCTTTTTGCCGAACATTTTTAAATTTATCCCTGCCCCCCCATTCTGCACTGGATGAAAGTGAGACCCCCACAAAATCCAGAAGGAGAACATTTCACCCCCTCCCCCCTGCTCGCCTACATAGCTAATACTGTCATTCAGCAATTGTGTGGGGTGTGGGAAACCCAAGCAGAATAGATTCTTGAATGTGAATCTGAGTTTCCCATATCCCAGAGAGCATTTGAACCATAAGGCAACAAGCTTTTCCAGAGTGGGCTTCTCTCAGTGTCTTCTGATGGAGTTGTTCCACTTTCTACAAGTAACAATACCTTCACTGGAACAAGGTCTTGAACCTGTTTCTCCCACATCTCAGGGAAGTGTTTTCTCTACCAACCTACCAGATCTGTTTCTCTGTCACACTTTTTGCAGTTTTCACTTTGTGTACATAAATAACCATACATTTAGGGATGTGGGGGACTTATGCTCAAGTCCTGGCTCTAATAAACATTTAATTGTTTATGGAAAGTGAATGAGATCCAAGAGGAGAGAGAGGCTGACTCCCTATAAAAACCAGATGGTCTGAGCATTCACCTGGAATGTGGGAGTTTCAGGTTGAAGTCCCTGATTTGAATCAGTTGGATTTGAACAGGACAACTTCTACATCCCAGGGCATTGCCCTCCCATCAAACTACTGGTTATTCTAAGGCAGGATTCTGTCTTTGTCTTTCTCTGAATGCGACAAACCCTTTCTACCCAAACGGATACATAGGTACCCACAATAAAATGTTCAGTTTTGACAAAGCAACATTTTTCAGTGAGAAGCCATTTTGCTGAATAATTTCTGAATAGCTCTACAGAACACACATCAAAAGAATTACACACATCACCAGTATCTCAGCCTAAATGAGTGCGAGTGAGAAGACCTGCCAGTGAAGTATCTGTATGTATGAATGCCTCTGCATGAATACGAATAACTTCAATTTCAAAAGACAACCAAGATATCCTGGGGAAACCTTGGGAAAACCATGAAGATATTCTCTCTTGGTTTGTCTGCTGAACAATAGATATAGCCATAGCAAGCCAGGGAAAAGACATCCCAGAAGCCTGAAATCAAATGACTTGCCCCACTGCTGAACAAAATGATTAATAAAATCTAGCCCTACAAAAAAACAACAAACAGTAACACTATCTCTACAGATGCACTGGCTACAGGCATAGACCTGAATCAAATCCCATCTCCATGCAGCACCTCCCGCCATATGAAGAAATCCGAGTTCAGACTCAACTTTTGGGGATTTCCCTTCCCTCTACAATGTACCCAGTCAAAAACCCAAGGACACCGCAGTGCAGGCCTGACTCTAAAGCAAATGTTTCACAGCTCCCAAGAAATACATAGAAGGATGCATACTACATGGGAAAGCAAGAAAGTGTATCAATTCTGTGCCATCCTAGTTAAGTGGAGGGAAACTATGCTTTAATAGAGGCACACACTCACCGACTTGTCACTTCATAGAGTGCCTGGCACAGGGGAAAAGACTGCTGTCTCCATCTCTTCCCAGGCCTGCCACTCTTCTAAAGTTAAGACAGTGGGAAACCTTTCTATGTAATTCAAGCAGCCTTTGTTAAGCACTCCTTTTTTGCCTGGCAAATGTCAGTACAGAGATCCCAATGGACTCATTCTGAGAAACTACTGTAGGAGGGTTTTGTCCTCTTTCTGTGAAAGCTAGTTCTGATTGGAGGGATATTCAGAAACCATATAGGAAAGAAAGGGTGTGAAAATTCAAAAGCCATTCTTACCCAGATGGGCAATGAATAGGCATTTGGCCCATTCAGAAAAAGAAAAAAAGACAACTTTGTACAGATCATGCACATTTACAGTCCTCCTGGGATGCAATATGGAGCTGGCATGGCATGAAGGTGAAATGTTTTACTGTGCACGTCTGAAAAATGCTTCAATATGCAAATACACTGATTACACTGTCAGGCTATTCACAGAAGTATGCATGGAATTCATCCTAGACGGGTATGAAGGAGCAAAACATGGATGGGAAAGGGGAGGACTTTCGTTCTTGTAATAGATGACTGAGTTCTTAGTTTAGCACTTTCCTGAATCCCAGTCCATGCCGTCCTGCTGGCCTTTCGCTGTGGGTGTCCAAAAAGAAGCAGGATTTTAGCATGAGAATAACAAATGAGAGACACAGGGGTATAGTAGTGAAGGGGAAAGCAACAGCTGAAGAAAAGAGCAGGCAGCAGTATGAAACATGGAAGGAAATGAGAAGATGCTGAACTGCAGAGCAATTTTAAATGTGGCTTTATGTGTGCAAAGAAACATCGTATTGGAATTGAAGAACTTGGTGCTATTGGCTAATGACTAATACAGCTTAACTTGAATGCAGACAATGATCCCTTCAAACATTCAATAACAGGTCAGCTATTGAGAAGTGGTGCTGAAGACTGTAAGACCACAAATTAGTGTTTTACTAAGTTTCCTTCTTATGGCCACTAGGTGTCCTCATTTGCAAAGTAAATGCCTGATCCTTTCAGGCTAACTGAAGGGTATCACAGAAATGGATTTTCCATAGTGTGCTCCAAAATCATAGCATCTCAAAGCTTATTTCAAAGTAATGACTGAACACTACGAAATGTGCAGTGACTAGGTAGTCACAGAAGCCAAAGTAACACAGTAGTAGCTCGGTACACTGCCTGGTACCTCAAATCCTTTCTGAGTCAAAGAAGGAATAGCAGCCAGAGACCAGCTTTCTCTCAGACTCTTTTTTTTAAATCACCCTATGGGATCTCTAGTGAGGATAACCAATTGAGTGGAAGAGAAGAGCCCTGTCTTATTTTCTCACCTAAAGGACAAAATGTAAAATAATCTTACATCCTTGAAAGTTTTTCTCTGCTGGATTCAGTTTTTGCCTGAATTTTCCCCAGAAACAAAGGGAGAAGTGATTGAACACTTGTGCATCTGATATTTATATAGTGCAAACTAGACCCGGTTAAAGACCATGACCTATTCCAAATGCCCAGGTCCAAGCCTCCAGTCTGAATTTTGATCTTGGACCTGGACAGGGATTCTCATTCCCACCCCAACACGAGGAGTAGAATTGTAGGGCTGACCTAATCCCAAACGGAGAAGGTTCCAAGATTGCACAAAGCCCTCTATCCTTGTGGGGCACATCTTCTTCACTGTGGCTCTCAGAAGAGGCAATTATGGACTCCAGCCCCGGCCTTCTGATGTGGGGGATGTTTACACTGTGGAGGCAGAGAATTCAGTTCATGCTTCTGAGGGTGAAGTTACATGCCACACTAAAAACATACTAAATCAGTGGGACTGTTAAGTGGTGTTAAAATGAGAACGTTCTTTGAGCAGTCACATGCTAAGCGTTAATACTATTTTTTTGCCTGCACTAGGGCAGGAGCGTGGCTTGGAGCCAGGACAGCTGGGCTCTATCCCTGCTCTAGGATGGGAGTGGGGGGGAAGGCTGGGAGTGGTGCATCCTAGGATGCTAGAGGACTGCAAATTGCTCCTTTTATCTTCATGGAGCAGGCTGAAATTACCCTAACATAAGCTAGGTAGCACAGCCCTGAGTTAACACTCCTCTGAAATGGCGCAATGTTGAGACATGCAGAGGGCACTGAGAATGAGTTAACAAGCTTTAATGTGCAGAGGTTTGCATTTTAAGTGTCCTTAGAATAAGTATAACATGTAGCTTCATCCTGATGTAATAAGCCCCACTCATCAACTCCTGTTCCATGCATGTTGACTCTGTAAATGGAAATGGATATCCTGGTGGCACCTCGTGTGGCTACCCCTCCGCCTGTAGGAAACCTTGATCTTCAGGGGGTACCAACAGCACCCCTGAGAGTGCCCTCACTGCCTCATCTTTGGGGTGAATGTGGGTGGAGTGGGTGGGCAGGGATTATAGCCTCCATGGAGTGACTGACTACACTACCACTGTGATCGAGACATAACCTGGGACTCCTCGTTTTTGAAGATACTGGTTCAAAAAGATACTGGTTGATTTAGAGGGGTGCTCAGTACAACACAAATGTCTTCAAATTCCACTGAAGCCATAAAGAGGCTCCAGAAAAAGCTTTCTGCAAGTCAGTACTTTTCTAGAAATGTCACACTGGATAAATTGCTGTGCCTATGCAATTTTTTTTTTTTTTACTTCTCTGTGGAGAATGTGGAAAATTGTTGTATTATTTTTATGGGAAAAATGTGTGACTCAGTTTCCCTGTTCACTTTTGTGCTGTAACCTATTAAGTCTGAAATTTCTTTCCTGTGTTGGAAGAATAACAGATGAGCACTGGTCACGTAGTTATGTCTGGGTTGTTACAAATGAACTATCAAGTAGTGTCAACCTACAAATGGAGTTACCTAGGATATACAATACAAGACTAATGACTGGCAGTCAGATGTAACAAAGCATGTAGAAACAGTATGAGTAGAGTTTGAAACAAAGAAGTGAAGGGTCAACAGGCAGTAATAAGAACTCTTTTCCCAGTGTAATAGGAAAGAGAGAATCGTGGATATTTTAAGACTAGGCAGGTAGGATTTGTTGTCAGTGTGAACATGTGTGTAAGCTTAGCTTTTCCATTTTCAACCAAAGACACTAAAATACTGCACTCCCATTGACTTACAAAAGCTGTCTTGTTTCAAAAAAGCTGTTCTATGTCACTGCAAAGACATACGGTTGCCTTACCCTCTATGTGGTACTTCCCTGAAGTGACCAAACTTAATGGGACCTAGTGGAAGTACTACAGCAAGAAACAAGAGGTGCTAAAGCCAGAGCTACAGTCTTTTGGCTATTAGTCACAGGACTCGCCTTAAAAAACTGGAACCTCTGGGCCTAGTGCTAAGAAAGCAACACACAATGAAAGACTATGCAAAGGTCAAAGGCAAAAAAATGCCCTATGGGACCGTGACACATTCATGTTCACAATGTTCAAACACCAACTTTCTACTCAGAATGGAGTGTAATCTGGTGGCTAGGGCAGGAGACAGAGTTAGGATTCCAGAGTCCTTGTGGGTGAGTGGCCCAGATACCAGCTCCTCTAGGCCTTAGGAGGTGTAGTCACCTTCTGTTGCTGCAGCATGGCTGAAGCCCAGAATAACCACCTTTTCTTTGCCCATTGTTGTTCCCTGCAACCAGAATCTGCCATCTGACATTTAAGGACCGGGTCTAGAACTTCAGTCTTTTGACCACTGTGGGAGTCCAGCAATCCTGAGTTCTGGCTTACAGAGGGACAACTGCAGAACCGCTTCTATAGCCATAGCTACCTTCTTATCTTTGCAGATTACACACAGTACTTCTCTAATCATAAACAGAGAGAGGCACTTAGCCATGTTAGTCTGAAGTCAAGCAAAAGGCAGGGGAGGGATGCACCTTATGGACTAATTAGAGATGCATAAGCTTTCATGGGTAAAAGCTCATTTCTCTAATCATAGAGATATAAGGTTAGAAGCATAAGAGCTGACTTCATTTTTTGCCAGTGGGTGCTGGCAGGTTAAAAAACAAACTGGCACTTGACTTCTGACTAGGCACACTGCAGCGCCAAGCCCCATGCATGGCCAGAAAAGGCAGCATGTTATTTTAACATGGCTCTGCAGAACCTGTAAAGACTGGACATTTTAGTGGGACTTTTTGGCACTTTTATCTAACAGCTGATTAAATCAGTGTTAGCTAAAAGTGCCAAAAAGCCCTGCTAAATCTCCACACCTTGACAGACACTGCAGAGCTAGGTTGAAGTAATGCGCTGCTTCTTTAAGTAAAGTGTCGGGGTTTTTCAGTAAAATGCCTGAGCCCTAGAGCACCCATGGAGTTGGTGTCTAGGCTAGAAGGGTCCCTCAGAGCCCAGAACCCATCCCCTTCACTGATCATCCCTAACAGCTGGTTTTCTAAACTGGTCTTAAAAACCTCCAGAAAGGGGAACTTCTCCATTTCCCTCGGGAGCTTTTCCCAGAGCTTCACCATCTTTAGAGTTAGAAAGCTTTTCTTAATCTCTAACCTATATCTCCCATGATACAAATTATGCTGATGACTTTTTGTCCTACCCTCTCAGTGGACACGGAGGACAATTGATCATTGTCATTCCTATAGCAACCTTTTATATTTTGGGAGACACTTATTATGTTCCTCTCAGTCTCTTAAAGAAAAGAAATCCAATTTTTTTCAGCTTCTCCTCACAGGTCATGCTTTCTTATCATTCTTGTTACTAAATCTACTGAACCTAAATCTACCTAATATTTCTTAAACTGTGGGGCTCAAAAGTGGACACAGTATTTTGGCTGAAAGTCACAACAGTAAGGGGTAGAGGTAGAGGAGAATCATTGTTGCTGAGTCTAATACACACCACTCCTGTTAATACAGTGCAATTGGTAATTTTGTCTTTTTTACCATTCCCCCAAAACAGAAATTCTATGGGTTTAATAAAAACATATTTTTGACTGAAAAGGAGATATATTTTTGAGTGAAAACCACAATATTTGCATATATTTTACTTCAGTTCAGCCAAAGTTCAGCATTTGTATCAAATCATGTGAACACTCTGGTAGTCCCAAGTGTTGAGGAGGAGCCAGGTCACTTTCTAAATATTTTGAAATTTGTGAAAGAAATGATTTAGAACTGAAGTAAATGACAACATTCCTCCCCCCCAAATAATATTTCAGCAAAATGTTTGTAAGTTATCCTCTTGGCACTGATTGAAAAAGTACAACTCTGTGAGATAAAGACCAGTTCCAGGGTAAAACTTTTCCCTTTTCAAAACTGTTCTTAGTTTTGCCAGGATTTACCATCCATCCATCCATCCATCCATCCATCCGCTTAGCCTTTCTTATCTGTCTTTGGGTCCTATGACTATAGTACCTGCATGCTTCAGAATTTGTAATGTTTTTATCCTTGTAACAAACCTAAGAAGTGGGGGGATGTGTTGTTATTCCCATTCTGCTTTGCTTTCTTTGACTTAGTCTTAAGGTTACAGTAATGGCAGATCATAAGAGTCTGTGTATTAATGTTCTTTCAGGACTCAAGTAAGGTGCCATCTAGTAAATAGAACAGGATCTGGACCTAAGTGGTTTGCCCAAGGTTATACAGGATATCCATGATAGAACAGAGATCGCAACTGAGGTTTTCTGGTTCCAGGCATATATTATAACCACAGAGAGCCATCCTTCCTCTCCATAGAGCAGATAGGCTGTATTTTCTCCCATTTTACCTTCCACTGACTTCAACTAAGTTACACTAAAATAAAACTAGAGTAAATACTGCAGGATATCCAATGCTTTTATATACATAACTAGAAATATACTAGGGCACTACTTATTGAGCCAAAGATAGTGGGAGAATTTCCTGTCACTCAAGGAAATGATTTGTATTCTGGGAGATCCTGGAGATGGCTGAGTTTACCAGTGTTCTGAATGAGCTCAGGAGAGAGGTCTGCCAGGGCTGTGTCAAGTCGATCCTCATGGATATATGACCTCCTTGAAAGAAGGCTGTGTAGGAAAAAACTGGTAGGGAGCTTCAGGAACAGGGAGGAACATTTGTATCCTCTGCAGGAGATCTGACCAGGCGTGCCCCTTGCTTTCTGTTGCTTTAAAGGTTTGCTGGAGTTTTCACCTAATCATCTGCTCGAACATCTTGAAAATCAGTATCTCTTTCTACAATATCTATCCAAAACAAACACCAGATGACACTACACGAGTTGCCCTAACCCTACCAGATTGTTGCTAGAATCAAAATATGTAGCAGTCTACAGCTAACAGGAAGTACTGTATTTTTACAAGCATAATGGCCACTAATGTGGCAATTACACACTGTATGCAAGAAAGTATTACTACATGATGAAAGCCACCACATTTCAGAGATTTCCCAGTCCCAAAACTACAACTATCTGAAAGGGGCAAAGATAGCCTCACCTCCTTATCATTCTTAAAGATCAAGACTTTTAGAGATTCTCCCTAGATAACATGCAACAACTGCACTGACCCCTGTTGTTCCACCTTTCCCCTGACAGCTTTGTTTAAAAGCTTTTACTTGTATTTTATGAAATAAGACTTTTCTCCAAACCAGTGGACCCCTTCCTTGAGCAAACTGACATGCACAGGTAAGTTTTACTACTTGTCCAGTGATGAAGAACCCATTTTACACCTAAGCAAAAGCTAAAGACAGGCGTTCCTCAAGTAAAATGGTTCAGTGTGCAGAATCTGAATGTCCTACTGCCAGCAGTTACAAATCCCTAGTGCTGGGGACAGCACCTTCTATTTTAGCCCATGAGCTATAGGAGCAGCTATTGAGGTATTGGCCAGTGTCCACCTGCAGGATGTGAAGAGGATTCTGCCTCTCCTGTTCTTCTGATCTTCTCCTGTTCTGTGAGGTAGTCCTGGGTATAGCCTACTCACTTGTGACTCAGTTTCCACATGTACAGAATGGGCATAATTCTATTGCCCCTGTCCTGGGGGAAGAGGGGTGGGGGCACAAGTTCGAAACTAATCTTTGCAAGTTGCTTTGGAGTTCCAAGGACCAAGTATTAGCTCCACTGATTCCTTTAGATGTTTCTTTTCCAGGCCAGCAGAAATGAAACCTTCTGCTTGTACATCTGTAAGTGCCCACATTCCTCCACACATCTCTTGATGCTACACCCTACTTAAGTCTGTAAAACACTAATTAAGTTGCAGCTCCCATTTTCTGCACCTTGGTGACCAAAGGCTTAAATGTACCATGACATGTTCAGATATTTTTAGGTTAAAAGGTTTATTTCTGTTATAAGAAAGAGGATTTAGCTTTTCCACTTTCTCTTTAGATATGTGGACTTTGGTATTTTAGGAACGTATTTTAGATGCAAGACAGCAGATTGATAGGAAGTCCATGTAGCTCAGTATCCTGCTTAGTGGGGACTTAGGGACTTTCATTTGTAACAGTTCACTGAAATTCAGAGGAGAATTTTCAGGGTGCATCTGTGCTGCTACTGCTTTGGGTAAAGCCTGACATACTCATAGGGAGCTGCACAACTAAGGGAGAGTGTTTGTCCTGTACATGATTTCCATGTTTGACAAACAGATGCAATTTGTTTTGCATTTTATCACCCTCCCTCCCCATCTCCAGTTGAAACATGACATGCAGAGACATGCTCAATCCTGGGCATTTTGCATGCTTATTTGTACCTCCAAGACTGAAGGAAAGCTAGATAGAAAACAGCAAGGAGTCTGGTAAGAGTTCAATATAAATCATCAAAGACCCCAGGGTCCAATCCTCAGCTGGGGAAAAAGCAGAATAGCTTCACTGAGTTCACTGGAATGGTGCCAGTTTAACTGTAGCTGAGGATCTGGCTCCCAAAGTATGTTAAAGAAAGATTAAAAGAAAAATGTTTATAAGAAAATTGCCCTCAGAAAATTAGAAAGAGACAAATACAATGGCCACACGATGGCATCATTTCCTAATGCGAGAAATCAAGCTGCTACTACCACAGTTTTCATAGTGGCACATTTTAATGGCAAAAGTGAAAACTGCTTCAACTACGTTCACTTGTTCCCAAAAACACAGGCATGAGGGATTAGATCTGCTTGCATTCAGTTCAAGTTTGGTCCAAGTTTCTTTCATCTACTGTGGTTAGTTTCAGGCTGTTTGACTCTTTAAAAATGGGTGTTTCTCTTGCTAATATTTTCCTTTACAGAGCCAATCACTATTACTCAGAGGGATTGCTGCACTTTTGGAATGATAGCCTAACAATGGCTGAACAGATAAGATGGGGCCAAGTATGTCCAGGAAGGCACTGGGAGTTCTGTTTCTGACACATAAGATTCCAGGGAAATATAAACTTCCCTTGGGATTTACCTTTTTTCTATAAGGTCTTGATGAAAGTTTATCAAAGTTCCTAAGAAATGTTTTCAATAGGCTTTCAATAGACTTTGGACCACAGCCAAAAAGTGTATCCAAAACCAAGTACCATAAGAGAGCCAAGTAGGGACTTTTCTTGGTGTTCTTTCTGCTCTTGGTTGAAGGGATCAAAGGGATCGATACCTGCTTTCAACGGAAGCACTGCTTGGATGGAAATACACCCCTGGACATCTGATGCCCATCTCCTAAGCACTTTTGGATTTGGTCTCAATTTCTTGGTTTTCCACAGGCAGGGAGAAATGGGAGGAAAATGTTATCAGTCTGAGTGTGGTTAAGCAGGTAAGTCTGAATGTCTGTGGGCTTTGGTTTAAAGGAAAATATAGATTAAAACCTCTTAAGAGAATTACCTGTTTGGAAGGTTCTATTCAAACCAGAATCCTCCACAGGGAGAGCTGGTAACAGAGGGGGCAGACAGGACCGGATGTTTTTTTAGGCAGGGATGAAATCCACAGAACAGCACACCTTTGAGAGCAAGAGATTTCTGACAGGCAGTGGAAGGTTACAGAAGAAGTGGCTGATGGGGAAAACATGGAGTGGAGATGCAGATACAAAAGCCTTGTCCAGGACTGGGAAAGGGACTTGAGCTTCTCTCCTAACCTAACATCTCAATCCAGTCCAGGACCATGGGAAAATTCTTGTTCGTGTCTGGTTATTCTTTCCACTTGTCTCTTTTATGTGTTAACAAATAGGTAATTGTTAAGTAGGAAGACTGTATGCTGTGATGAATGCTCCTGTCCAGGAATGTCATGAGAGATAGCCATCAAGGTTTGGCTTGTGGCTTTTTTACCTGGAGTCTTTTGGGGGAGGAAGGAGGAAAGTGCCCACCATTCTTCACCCTCCTGGAATGAGCACTAGAGAGGATGTGCTTTCTCAAGCGATCACAGGCACCTATTGCTAATGGTTCCTGCACAGCCCAGCAAGGAAAAGCAGTTCTGTGCATCCCTCAGTCCCACTGTGGCTGTTCAGAAGCTGCTTACCACCATGATATATGGTCCTAGACTGTAAGTGGCAAATGCTCAGTAGAAGACATGGTTTTGTTTCTGAAGATGATGAAGCAATTTTGGCCCACAGCTAAATATTTGCAGCCACCCTCAAAAGGTGTGCTTATAAAATCACCTATTCTTTTCTTTTTTTGAAGGGGTGGGTGGGACAGGAATGAGAAATTTATGGGACAAGAACCTTAAATAGTAAAAACAGTTGTAGACTCTTGTTAGGAGTGAGGATATTATTAGGCAGCCCTGTGGCATAAGTACATATTCTGAGGAAAGGTACTGAGAAAGGGTACTGTGATACCTGAAAGCTTGCCTTGGTCTATCCCAATCATGCAGTTGGTTCAATGAAACATATGACCCACAGGAATTCTGGCTTCTTGCATATCTCCTGGACCATCATGGCAACAACGTCATCTTAACACTACTACAAGTACACATTGCAATTTTTAATATTCTAATAAAATATTTCAAAAACATACAAAAGAAGTTCTGTAATTTCAATATAAACACATTGACAAGTGCTAAGAGGTGATACAAGTACAGTGAACAACAGGTCTCATTCATGCCTCAATCATATCCTGACCATTATTTAGTCAACAGCAGCCCTTCATATATGCCTAGGTTTTCCTCTTATTTGGGTGCGTCTGCATGTGACGTTTTAATGTGCATTAGCCTAAGTGAATGCACATTAAGGGTGCATGTCTACATGTGCACGCCCTTAACGCACATAAAAAGTAGTGAATTTAGGCTATTTATGCCTAAATTTGATACCTACAAATGCAGATATCAAATTCAGGTGCAAATAGTTAAAGTGCATTCATGCATGTGTAGATGAATTAAAACACATTAACATTGTGTGTGTGGACTGACTTGGGACTAACTTTAGTCCCAAGTCAGTCCACACACACAGAGTTAACGCCCTTTAATGCCTGCATGTGTGGATGCCTACATAAACCTGCTTAATACACATTCAATTAATGCACATTAAATTTATGCACGCTTAAATTCACGTGTAGACATGCCTTTTATGTCCAATGCCGGCTCTAACCTCCTTAGGAAGACTCACTGGTATCACAACGCAAAATACTCGTATCAGAGTCAATATGGCTGCATGAGTATCCAGGAATCTGTGGGGAGAACTCACCCTCTTTGTTTTTATTTCCTTCATTGCGCTCCTTTTCACACAAAAATTGCTACTTTGTGTCTGTCTCTATCTGGGTAACATCAATAAATTATATGTTAGCGCTCCTATCATCTCGTTATAAAGAGCCTTTCAAGATTTCTAATAGATGTACAATATTGCTACGCTTACGTCTCCACTGGTTAAGAACTCAAAAATAGCTGTTGTGAGATTACTCTTAATTTATACTACTTCTCTCTTGCGAGCTTTCAAGGAGAAGCATTTAACCACATGTCACATACCAATCCAGAATATACTGTGTATCCCAGGAAGGCAGAGATCTTTTCAATGTTTGACACAACAAAGCTCCATGTACAAACTAAGGATATGCGTGGGTTTTGGTATTTGCTTTTACACTTGTAGGCTCCTTTAATGCTTCAAGGAGCTATGGGCAGTGATGAATTAATTAAAGATTTAGACATTTTGGTTTCTGAATGATGGAAAATGTAATGCATTTATATGTCATTTTATTTTGACCTCACAAATGGCTCCATGAAACAATGCAAACACCCATAGAAGACCTAAATGCAGAGGCAGTCCAAAACGCATGTTGGTGATGCTTCTGCAAATAGTAATATTTGGATTCCTACTCAACCCATATCTAGCATAAACAGTTGGGTTGAAGCACTGCATAGCACACTTGTAGAATGTAGTGCTCCTGATAGAAACAGCAGGTAACTGAGAAGTTTTGGTAGCCACCTTGAGTCACACACTTCTTTTCTTCCCCTCCATAATAGTTCAAAGTATATTGTTCCCACACTAAATACAATACTCTTCTCAAGTCATTCTATCAGAGGATCACAACAAGCTTTATAAACATGAATGGGTTGTACTGACCAAGATCTCAATTCTCTGTTTTAGCATGTCTAGCAGCTTAGCTACCACCATGGTTTGGATGAAGAGAGCTCTTTCTCTTTCCTTTGTCTGAACCATCATTACAATTATGCCACCTTTCTCCCTCTCCCCATCCCTATACTCTCCCAGCCCTGGCCTGCTTACTAAATCGGAACACAACATGTAGTAACCATAAGGCTAGTTACTAAAGGAAAAGCAGGAGGACTGAAAAGAAACTAACCTTGGAAGTCCAAATGAAGAAAGTTCATAATAATGAGAGGCCAGGAAAACGACAAAAGCTACTGAAAGACAAATAATGGTACACTTTGTTACTAAAACTGGTTGAGCTTCATAATGAGACATGGTTTGGAGCAATCAGCCCTTCATTCCTTAAATCAATGTTTCCCAAGGGAGAGCAAAGGACTGGTCAGAAAGGACTTAGCAGATGTACAAACCCTTAACAACACATGGCAGGAAGGGAGCATAATTAGTTCCACAACTGTCTCCCCCTACTAAAGCCTGGGAATCCCACCTTAAGCAATTGCTGCATGAAGCAGCTCGTCTAGAGCATCCTGGGAAAGAGCTACTTTTGCTGAGCCTTCATACCTGAGTAAGACCCAGTGGGCCGCTGAGCAAATACATGTCGGGTAAGACATCAAACAGAAATGACCATGATACTATTAAGTTCGGCACCCTTACAGGGAATCATATCATGAGGTAGCTCTGACATACAACTTTAAGAAAGAGGATTATTAAAAAAAATAAATAAAAAGGAGGAAGTTAGTTAGAAAGAGCCTGAAAGGAAAAGATAAGAAATTAAAATCCATAGAATCAGCAGGGAGGTGGCCTTAACAATACTTTATTAGAATCAATATTCATATCCCAGGACAACAGCGACTACAAAAAAGGGAAGCGGAATAACACTAGGATGGTTAAATAACAGGGTAAAAGAGTTTATTAAGGCTGAAAATGTATCCTTCCAAACATGGAAATCTTGCCCAAGTGACGCTAATAGAACAGAGCATAAACTGTAGCTGGCAAGATGTAAAATGGAGATTAAAGTGTGAGGAGGAAATTTAAAGAAAAACAGCTAAAGCTATAAAGTAAAGTACTGTTATAAGAAATAATTTAAGTATGTTAGAAAAAGGAAGCTCACAGGGCCATGGCTGAGGCCTAAGGAATACCTAAGATTATATGGATAGATATATTAAATAGACAAGCAGCAGACTCAGTGGGTTTGCTAGACCAACAGTGCGTAAAAGCAGTAAGGTAATCAAAGAGGTTATAGAAACTGCACAGTCTAAGTGATTTCTTTGCTTTAGTTTTCAGCCTGAAGAGTGATGGAGAAAGGAAAACTATCTTAAGGTATGAAGGCCCTGTCCAGGAAAATATTATCAGAAAGGAGGTGGTAGAAATTCTTAAGGAATTAAACGGTAATAAATTCTCTGAACTGGATGGTAGTCATCAAAAACTATGAACGAGGTAACTCAGGGGCTAATGCAATTATGTAATGGAGGGATTATAGGCAGACCCGCAATTTTAAGTATAAGGCTGTGTGTAGACACTAATGCTCCTAATGGGTGACTTGAGAATGAGAGAGACCAGTGAATTTGGAATCAGGAAAATATCTAAAAAATGCCAGGGGGTACTTAAAACATATTTAAGGGATTATATTATGATTCATAAAGCCCCAAACAATCAGAAATCATGAGAACAGCTTAAAAATCATGATATAAAAATATAAATAACACTATCAAATGTGCATAATAATAAATTTGTAACATTGCTTAGTTGCTTTCTGGTTTTTGAACATATAAGATACAATAAATACATATTTTCAAGCTTTCCTCCCCAGTCATGCAGACTAGAAGTTTTCTTGATCTTTGGAAATGAAAGCTGAGTTTCTTATGCAATCTCTTGATTCCACACATTGGGACTTAATAAAAACTCCAGACGTCATGGCAGCTGACAACACTGTGCCAAATTAACATTAAGGTCACTAAGCAAAGGAATAAGCAATTAAAATCACCAAGAACAATTTAAAAAACATCTATGTGACTTATGGACCGAAGTGTCAGTGACTTAAATGTCCATGAAACTTAAGTGCCTAAGCCACATATGTGCTTTTGAAAATGTTCTCATTAGATGTGTAACTGAAATACCGTTTCTTATATGGGGTAAAAGAAATATAGATGAGATAACATTCACTGTGAACATGCTACCTATCTCTGCAACTAAAGTCAATAGGACTTTTTCCAGATACTCCTCGGCTGCATCCCCACAAGTGGGAACATGAGCTTTGCGGCACCTCAAAAGTTTTTGAGGCACCACAAAATGTACCTGGCACACGTGAATAGGTTCTCCATGCTGCATATTTGCAGCACAGAGGCAAAATTAGATACCAGGAAATCCTGGTATCTAAAAAACATGCACAAAAAAAAAGCAGCGCAGTACATGTGGCAGCAGCGTGCACTGCCTGAAACCAGAGCCTGGCCGGCCAGACCCACACTCCAACTGCTTGCCGGCCAGGGTCCGCACACCTGGATCACCATTGCTGCAGCCCTGGGAGGCCTCCAGGGCCCAGGTAAAGCTGCTGGGATCAGCATCCCTACCCCACCCAGGGCAATTTGCTGCATGCCAGAGCAAATATGCAGGGGCATTTCCCCAGGGACAACTAGCAGTGGCACACCTATGTGCTGCCTATATTTACTGTCTATATTTAACAAATTTATTTTGATCTGAGACATAAAAACTGCTTGCAGATGTTAAAAAAAAGCCCAGTGCACTTTACTGGAAGCAGCAGTGCGTTACTTCAACCTAGGCCAGCAATGAAGGCTCAGGCTGCAGAGAGCTGACAGTAGGAGGCTACAAATCCATTTTCATCCTACCACAATATCTCCTTTGAAAATTAAGACAAAAATAAATAAATGACAAAGTCCCACTAATTTTTAGCTTGGAAGTGCCACAGAAGTCACTTTAAGCCAAAAGCAGCCCCACTAAGTCACAAAGACGACCTGTATTGACTGCTCAAGAAAATGAAAGTCCTCATTTGCCTTCCTCAGTTGTCTGTGGAATACAGGAAACCTGCAAGGTACATGACACCCTCTTTCCTTTCCTCCTTTAAGGCCCTGAAGATCTTAAAATTAAACTAGTGATCAAAAATAAAAAAGCCAAGTTTCAAGAAGAGGAAAACAAAAATTGCCTCTGGCTCAGTGTTCCTGTCTTATTTGTCAAAGCTGTCAAGCCCCAAGTTGGATCTGAGTAGATACAATATTTAGGCTCACTGGGCTCATCACTAAATAGCATTCTATTCAATATTTAAGTTACCTGTTTGAACCTAGTTAATACATATATTTAGGCCCTATTACTCTCTCTCTGTCCCTCTCTCTCTCCTTTACCAAACAAATGTTCCTTTTTATTGTGTTTATTTTATTTTCCTGATTATACTCAGTGTTGGATTCTATTTCAGGCCAGCCCCCATTTTATGGGTTCTGTATCCTCTGAAAATCACAACCACTTCTCTACCAGTTTTTCCAATAATCATCCAAACTATCACTCAGTCCTACAGATTCTTTGCTAAAATGTTGTCTTTCCCCTGTCTGGAACACATTCCTTCACAGATGGACCATCTTTGTCCTACAGTGTCTAAGAATAACTCTTTTAACTATCAATAGACACAAAGAGATTCAGTTGCACTGTTCCCGTGGGATTTCTTTGAGTTTGGACACATCTGCTAAGATACATACATCAGAGTCTGAATGAAGTTTTTGTTTGATTGTATCTTTGAGCATTTGTGAATTTTTCTGCCAAAACATTCTTATCTTTTGGCACTCCCAAAACACAGGTCTATACAGTTACAGATGACTTCCAAACAGCTCCTGCATTATGTGGTCTCTAAAGCCCAACCTATTTATAGGGGGCCAAGTCCTGCAGTTCTTATTCATTCTACAATCTCAACAAAGTCAATGGGAGTTTTGCCTGTGGGGAAAGTAAAGGAAGGACTTTAAGACTGGGTTGCTACCAGTCTTATCTAACCATCCTGTTGGATGATCAGGAAAATTTATAGGAAGTTTTAACTGCCATTTTCAACAACACCTCATTTACCTGCTTGTAACCTTTCTTGAACAAATGGGGCCATATTTTCACTGAAGGCTATTGCCTTGGGCGTGCAGTTTCCACCCCAAAACTGCCTTGCTTTTGTGTATGTAGCAGCATCCACATGGTACAGCCAAGCAGTTGGCGATGTGTCAGGCATAATTCCAAGTGGACCCCAGGTGCTGATTATTACATGGACCATGTTCCAGGTACTTCTGAAAAGACCTCTCCATTTCACTGGCTATTCCAAAGGCATTTATCTGTACTATTTTAAGCCAACCTATCCCAAGGAAGAAGATGATGATGGTCAGAGGCTGTAGGGTTCTGCCTCAGGTACTCATTCTTGTGGAAATATGTCTAAGCCCAAGAATCACAATATTTAGGATTTTATCCTTAAAGGAAAGAATCTGCTGTGACTTCACTGGGGTGATAGAGTGCAGCATCACTCAGGAGTGGAGGCACTCACCATCTTACAGGGTGAGGCCTTTAGAAAGCAATGTATAATACACCTCTGTGCCCAAAAATTTTTTGCTAGCTCCTTCCTTCAGCACTCTCGATGGGCAAAGAACTGCTGATGTGTTAAAGCTGAGGTGCAGCTGACTGTCAAGGGGTATTTACTGTCTATATTTAACAAATTTATTTTGAGCCGAGTCATAAAGGATGCTCACGAACATTTAAAAAAATGTGCTTTACCGGAAGAAGCAGCACATTACTTCAACCTGGATCTTCAGTGTTTGTAAAGATTAGGTGCTTCAACAGGGCTTTTTGGCACTTTTAGCTAAAGCTGATTTAATTCGCTATTAGATAAAAGCACCAGAAAAGCCCCTCTAAAGTGCCTGATCTTTACATCTGGGTTGAAGTAACACACTGTTTCTTTTGGGCATGCACAGGACTTGGTGCGGGAACGCACTGAGTTTAAAGTAAAGAGCCGGGGATTTTTTTTTTTTTAATGCCTGCAAGAACCCATAAAGAACACCCAAATAGTAATGAGGAAAGTAACTTTGTAAATATTTATTGCCATACAGGAGTGGCACAGTTTTTGGCAAATACAAATGACTGCACTTGGAAAAATGGTCAGTGTAGATTTGAAATCCTTCCCCTCTCCATGATTTTTTGTAAAAACAAGCTTTTATTTAAATATATGTAAAATAAATGAGGACTTTTATAATCTGCTGTATCAGGCTCCTGGTAGATTTTTCTAAGGCTTCAAACACCTTTCACTTTAACTTGTTCGATATTTATTAGTCTCTGCATTAAATAGTTCTGCCAAAATGTCCCTTTTAATCATAGCTTAGCAATATTTTTAGATTGTTTCATGACTGTTTGAACTCTTTATCAGTTTGAATAAGCTTTTCTTAGTCTTTTTCTCAGGAACAAGCTTTACTATCCTTGTTCAGGTTAAAGTTCCACCGACTACCAATGGGAGGTTTGCCCTAAATGAGTAATTTTGAACAGGGGCCTTCATTTTATTCATTTCCATTTGGTCACTTTGAGGTCTTCTCTTTTCCAAAGAGAAGACAACCAGCTTCCTGATAGTAACATTCTTCAGTCATTACTAACCTAGGCAGGATTCAAATGGCTCTTGGAAACTATTACTAATCCCTTAAGTCAACCAGTCCTAAAGCTGTGCCAATGTTTTTCTGTTTTGACAGAGACTGTGCCTGGTGAATCTCAGTAACTTTAGAGAGGATGTGGCCCAATTAAATGGGAGTTTTGTGGAGTTTAAAAAGAGTTGGAAGAACAGATTGACTCCAAGTCTCCTATCCCTAAACGAAGAACGTTTCTGCACATTTCTAGCAGTTTTCATTTCTATTGTGTAAGGAGATATGGGGCAAGCATGAGATGGTATGAAGCAAAATATCCTTAATTTATACCTTGGCCCTTACATACCTGCACTGCAAACAGGTCTTCCACTATGGCCCCTGGCAAACTTTATTTCCATCAAGCAACAGATAATGTTGCTTGGTAGAAACTGTCAAGCTATGTGACCTGCTTCGCATTCACAAGGCAACTTATCCAGAGGGGAAAAAAGTGCCCTGGGATCTTGCTCTGCCAACACTTGCTGGCAGTAGAAGCTGGCATGCTGCTGGAAAGAGTTGTCAGTCCCCCTCCCACCTTCAGCAATGCTGTAATAAGAAGTGAATTCTAAGCTCCCCCTTGGTGAAGGAACTACTCCTTTAATCCTTATGTAGAGCAGGGGAGACCTGTGTAAAGAGTGGGCAGGAGGCAGGAACAATGGGGCTCAAACTCTCCCAGAATACTTTAAGAGGTGCTTTAATCTGCATCTTGTCCCCACTGGTAGCTTTCCAAGTAAAGTCCCTCCCACTCTCAAATTATAATGATGTAAGTACAGCATGTTATGTTTCCTGTCTCACGCTCTTCTACCGGGAAGAGGTGCTAACATCACCTTAAAGAAGCAGCTTTCAAGTCTAGTTCAAAGGAGAGGTGGTGAGTTGTGATACTTTCTGCTGAGACACCCTGAAGCAGCAGAGTTCAGTGCGAGTCACAGACACCATGAAAGCCACCTTGCAGAGAGGGGGCAGGGAACAGTCTATTCTGGTGTGCTAGAAGATGTGGCTAAATGCTATCACCTTATGTATGACACACCACACCTTCAAATTAAAGCTTGAAAGAAACCAGCTATAAAAATGTTCTACAATTTTTAAGCAACATCTTTGTAGATGGTTGGCCATTTTTGTGCTTGGTTGGCCATTTTTATTGTGCAGTAATTACTTTGCATGTGTAGTACATCTAAATTGACCTAAATTAACCAGTTAATTGCACACTAAGTGTAATGTGTCAGGGACCAATAAGAGAATATAATGTGATAGACAGGTATAACATACAAAGATGATGGTGGTGAGGATGATGATCACATCATCTAGCTCTTACACACTGCTTTTTATACTCTGGCTATCTGACATACATATATTTTATGAGAGATACGAGATGAAATATTTTCTTTTTAAAACTAATCTAGTTTATATCTAGTATATATGTGTTTGTGTGGGTGTATACATAAATATATATATGCATGTGTAATTTGTCTTGACATTTTCTAAACAATATGTTTCAACTGATGCTTTATGTGTGTATGTATGCATGTAGAAAATTATATCTATATATGTATAATATTGAATAATTTTAAAAAGAAAACATTGTTTCAGTTGAAACATTTTTCCTTGGAACATATCAAGACTAAACAGTTAAATGTTTCTGCTTTTTTTTTTTGGTTGTTGAAAGTTGCAAATAGTGTTGGTCCTACAACAACTACACGTTTCTTGCCTGGAAAGAGGTTTGCTCAGCTTAAATTATCATCGATTTTACAGGCAAGGCAACACAACTTGTCCATAGTTGTCAGCTGCAGAGTTGCAGACACTGGAAAAGAACCCAGGTCTTCTGAGTACTAGTCCATCACTTTCTGCTGTAGGTCATCTGCTACCTGCCATATTAATTTTGCATGTAATTTACACATTATTTTATTTTATAATTAAAAATGCAGTTCCTTTTCATTTTCCTCTACAGTACTTGACAAATAACATCACAAGCCTATTGTGATGTCAGCAGTGAACCTCTTGTAAAGCCTGGGTAAAGAAGGATAATGTTCATACTCCTAGGTTGTCAGTGGCAGAACCATCACCATATAAGTACTGATGTGTTTGTTTTTTTATCACACCCAGCAGTCTTAAATTATGTGCCAGGTAAAAATCAGTAGGTCAAATTCTTGGTTGATTTTATTCTACTGAGGTCTAAGATGTTATGCTAACAGAGATTCCAGCAGGAAAGTACTCCTGAATACTATTCCTAATTTTGCCACCCATTCTCTGGGGTCTCAAGCAAGTATTGTTACCTCTTCACCTTATTTTTTGCAGCTGCAAAAATGTTTCATTTCTCCTAAATAAGTGTGAGGAGGATTAACTATTTGTAGGGTGCTCTGAACATATATATCTTGAGTAAGGTCCACTGAAGCCAGTACAATTTTTTCCACTGATGTCAGTAATCATTGGATCAGGCCCACTAGTTCAGTCCTGCAAGTTAGAGAGTTACACTAAACTTCCAGAAAACGTCACAGGACACCAAATGACACTGAGGTCACTGAGGTTCTGTCTATACCATCACCCTGATGACTCCAGGGCTGCCAGCCTTGGGTGTGTGTGAAGCATGAGTGAGTAGGGATTTGCCTCTCAGCGGAAGGTCCTAGCCTTTGTAGGGAGGCAGTACAGACATGACCTAAATCTCCTGGGTGGATTGCAACAGTGTCCGGCACAGGCAAGGTGGATCAGGACAGTTAAGTCACATCTTGCTGAAGAACAAATTTGGTGTGAAAGAGGGGACTGATCCAGATTTTAAGGGCTTTCATTTAATGCTGTGGTAGTGAATTTAGTGCTGTTGACCTTCATATTGACTACCTTGGAAACTTAAATCCCCTTCTTGTCTATAAAACAGGTGCAGTGTGAACAGCAACACGGCATATCTCGTTCACACACTACCCACTGTCAATGGGCCTCACCTCTGCCCTTGACCACCTCCAAAGGTAGTTCAGGTGGCTGAATGAGCCATTCAGCCCCTGCTGGCCTCAGTGCTAAGGCTGCTTTCATGGTTTTCCATCTGTCAAAAAATATCAGTGTGAGGTTTCCATTCCCATTTGCTAATGAAGTCTTTCATCTTCGTGAATAGGATAAATAGATTCTTTGTTTAAAAATAAGGATTCTTTCTTTCTTTCTTTTGTTGTTCTTGCCTTGCTCATTTTTAATCCTTTTTACCAGCTTTTGACTTCGAGAAAACATTAAAAACATCCAAATCTGAATTCCTGGTCCTGCCCAGAGATTGGGTATTTCAATTTGAAGGGAATCTTCCTGGATTCTTGTCTTCCCAGTGCCTCACTGCCTTCCTGGCTACCTCCCTTCCCAGTGCCTTACACCTCTCTTTCTTTCTTAGCTCACTGGACCAGGTTTAGGAAAGCCTCCCAATATTATCTTATCAGTCCCACTAGAATCAAGATCTCAAGAAGAGGCACATAATGAGTGAAGTCAGAAGCTGGCAAGAAGGAATTGCAGCTAAAATGATTTTGATAGCAATGATCCCAATAACCCAGCTGCTTCTAAGTGTCACCCTGAGGCAGGGCTTTTAAATAAAAAAAAAGAAAATGATATACATTTTTAATCTGATTTTTTTATTGTCATGCCCTGATTTTATTATAATTGGCCCCTACAAAGTCTGGTTGGCTTCTGAGATCTTGAAATACTTGGGCTCATTTTTCATCTTTCTTTCTGCCCCCTCCCCAGCAAAATTTTCAGCCTCTTCAAACCATTTCAGAAGAAGCAAACTAGATCCCCTAAAAACTGATGAATGTGAGGGATGGACTCATCCCATGTAGCTCTGCTCAAAAGGTTCTTGATAGGAGTCACTGTAACAATTCAATGTTTTGAAGATCTCACTTTTCACAATCCAGTTTCAACTTCCAATTTCTTTTCTCACCCCGTTGCTCTGCTCCCCACAATCTGATGAAATGGAAAAGAAGAAAGCCAAACAACCTGCTTCAACTAACCCTAAAGACCCTGAAAAAATGTCAATATAACTGTGTTGGTTCCTCAAAGTTTTCTGTACCCCCAACAGGTCCAGCCCACTCTGCTTTCCAGAACACCACCTTCTTGCCTTGTCTGCAGTCCTATCGAATCCTAGGTTCAGCTAGGAACCTGCATTCCCTAAGTGCCACCTAGGCTGGGGTGAGGATCACAGGCAGAAGACTCACTGGGGTGAAGATCAGCATGATGACTTGGAGGGCAGGAACCCCAGCACTAACTAGGTGCAGAGAGAGCTTGTGGCCTCAGGGGAGAGGGACTGCATGCATTGCTTCACAAAAATTAGGATTAGCACTACAATCTGACCCACACTGCTCTTTTAGCTTTCTCAAACTGGATTATTATGACCCTATGCAAATCAAAAACAGAAAAAAGGGGGAATGAGGGGGAAGGAGGCATATATGGAGGAGGCCTTGTTGGTGTGACATTATGGAAACAAATATAAAAGCTGGTATCCAGCACAGAAGAGTGTGTCTACAACTCGCGGCAACCCCCCCGGTACATCAGTGTACTCACAATCAGATGACCCTGTGTGTGCGTGCAGGTTGGTTGGTGAATGTGATGAGTGGATGAGGGCTGGGCTCAGAGGCAGAGCAGCTTCAAGGTTCAGGCAGGGAAGGCCCGGCTTGGCTCTGCATGCACCCGTCTGAGTAATCTCATTCTCCTCAGACGCCTTCTGGTTTTCAGCTGTCTTGGGTTTCTTCCTGAAAACAAACAAAGAGACCTTTGAAGAAGCTGACGGCATAGTTGGGAAAAGGCATTTTTAGAATCTGTTAAAGATAACTTGCTTTAAAAAAAACCCCACCTCATCTCTTCCCCCCACTAACCCCTACCCCCAGAGGAGGGAGCAAAAGAGGACTCTCCTCCATGCCTCTTGTTGGGAAACAAGCGACTCCCTGTTTATACTCTGATGCAATGGCCCTGAGACCACATTACAGCATATAGACCAAGTAAGAAACTCCCCATTCTGCCCCTATAAATGACATAAATATAACCAATCCCAGTGGTTTAGACAGTCCAAGCTCCATGTGACAAATATTAACCACGGCTGTATCATTCTGAGCAGACAGCTATACAGAGCCGTAATAAATTGGTCTGGAAAACAAATAAGCATGGCCTAGTTCAAGAGGCAGGGAAAGCAAAGCCTTACATTGTGAGGAAGAGTACATGGGAATAAGATAAGAGTACTGCCACTAGGGCAATGTAGATATACAAGGGTTAACTGTACCCAGTCATTTGACTAGATTTTAAGCCTGAAATCACCAATGATGCTGACTGCAGGCTGGCTTCCTGTACCTTCCATGAACCAACAGAGCCCTTAATCACTAAAGATACTACATTGTATTTCTATAACAGCTTTCATCCAGGACCATAAAGTGCTCCACCAACATTGAGAAGTAAGCCTCGAAACACTGAGAAGTAAGCCTCGAAACACTACACATGGGTAAGCATTACCCTCCTCATTTTATAGGTGGGAAGGCTGATGCACAGACTTTCCCATAGTTGCAGTGTGAATCTCTGCTGGAGAAAGGAGAAGAGCCTGCTCCCCTGAGGCCTAGCTCTGTTCTTTAAGCCCAAACGAATGCCACCCCCATGTTCACTAAAGTTTCAAGCACGGTCTTTACTTTGCAAAATTACTGCCAGGAAGCAGTAGTCACTTGTAGCCCTCAGGCAGAAAACTGGCTGCCTTGTGGCATGTGTCAATCTAAGGTAACCCTCATGAAAAGGAGCAGAAGCCAATGAAGCACACACAAGGGTACAAGCGCAGTCCATGCTCTTCTTGCTTACTCTCTGGAAACAGAGGCCAAAAAGGTTTTTATCTGATGGAAGGAGATGTCCCTCACTGTTGCTTGCAAGCATGACCTAATGAAACTTGATTTCAGCTGCCCAAGTCTGGCCTGGATAAGGCATACTTAATCCAGCAGAAAGCAATGCTTTACAACAAAAGGCATGCAATATTTTCCACCAGGGGACCATCCACATCTTTTGCTGAAGCTCTAGCAATTCTTTTGCTGTTTTAGCTAGTTTTCCCCAAGTCATGGCAACCATTCTCAGAGCAGAGCACCAGGCTACACAAAAGGCATATAATGTCTTAAGATGCCTGGAAGGGTTACTGTGTCAGGACCCTTTTCTACACTGCTCCTTGCCCCATCTGATCTCGGAAGTAAAAATAAGGAACCACCACAGAACTAGTTTTCTCTCTTATTCTCCACCCCCAAACTTCCCTTTCCAGAGTGTCCTGCAGAAGAACAGATGCATTAAGATAGCCAAATGAAATATCTGACGTGTGTGTGTGTGTAGTATATATAAATCTTCATTTTTGTGTCCAGGCATCAGGAAAAAAAAAAGACGAGAAATAGCAAAAAACAAGAAAGAAAGAAAGAAAGAAAGAAAGAAAGAAAGAAAGAAAGAAAGAGCACCCATCATGCAACAGAGAGCAAAACCACTTTGCCATTAATAGAGAACGTCGTCTTTGGTTACATAAAGGAATTATATAAGCTTGGCATATCCGAGGGCACAGCATGTGAAAGCTCTCGTCAAACCTGATGGCTGCCAGTTCTAGCTGGTCACCTTCAGAGGGCAGCAAAGGACTGAACGATTTCACACTACATCAGCGCCAGACAAAACCTCCACTAGAATCTTCCTCCTGGTCACTATGCCAGGGGTTCATCTGCCAAGCTCCTTAAAAAAAAAAAGATTCCTCTTTCTTTGCCGTGAGCGTTAAAATTATACACCCTGATGAAGTGTCCCTTCAACTGGAAAATGAAAACTCCGCTGGAAAATGTTAAATGGGTCAAAAATGAAGGGGGAGGGGAAAAACCCCCCAACAACACCCCCCCCCCCCCACCCCCCACCAAAAAAAAAAAAAAAAAAAAATGTCAAAAATATTTACAAGAGTCTCAGTCTTCAAAAAAGAAAGAAAAAGTAAGGCTGTAGGTGTGGAGTGAAAAGGAAAAATATTAAAGGGCAAGCACGGGATAAAGAAATGTGCACATAGCCACAGAAGTTTTGGGCCAGTTACCAGGGGTGTCTCTCAAGTGTAGCTCGCTGGGTTCAGTGATCAAAACTACTTGGCTCCAGGTACCTGTCCTGGACTGGTTGATTCTGATTGGACCTCCCAAATTGGTCAAAAAGCACAAAAAACATTTTGGTTTGTGTGACTGCTTCCAAAGTGGCTGCTTCAGGGTTTCAAAGGAGCATTTTTAGGTGAATTGAGGCTGACTGAGACTGCTGGTGTTAACCCCAGTGGTGCTGGCAAGCTTTGGTGTACATTAGGTTTTGGGAGCTGCACTCTCAATACATAGGACAATATTGCCTCTTGTATACTGCCTGGTAGAGAATAATGTATGTTACAAATAGGCTGAAAATATAATGAGCCAGATCCTGATCTTGCTCACACCACAGAAGAGTGGAAATATCTTTATTCACTTCAGTGGAGTAACTTAAAAGTTGTGCTGGTATAGCAGGGTCAAGAATGGCATTACTATATTGAAACTATATGCAAACCAGACTATTGTTAAATACAGTAAGTATGTTTTATATAGAGAGGTCTGGGAAACAGGCTGAGCACCTTAGCACCCTCAAACACTGTGTGCTTTCATTTGCCTTTCAGTTCTGCCTCTTGGATCCACCTCTGATCATACGGCCTACTGCCAACATGGTAATACATTTAAAAAACCAACATATGGAAAATACACATTTCGTCCAAAGGAGCCTGAGAAGTGGGGAGCAGAACTGCATTAGTGTGTTGGAAAAATTTGCCAACCAGATTGTTGCTAAATACCTTGAGAAATGTTCTCTCCATCTCTTGTTCCCAACTCCCTTTCTTTCTGCATGTATGTGCATGCACATATGCACACATATACACATAGCACATACATATATATGCACAAAAAGCAATCTTTTTGGAGCAGTTTGGAAAGCTTTTAGGCAATGCCACTTCTTGCTCAGTGAGCAGTGGACTGGGGTACTGGGGGTGGGACGCAGAACTGGAAATTTGGAATAATGGATAAAATCATCCCTAGAAATAGATTTGCAACATAAGAGGGTTTGCTATCACTGCAAAGTAAAACTGAGTTATAACTGGCGTTATAACATTAACATGGGACCCTTCCAGACATGAAAACCCTTCACTTGAGGGAGGTGGTGCTTTTCGCTTGAGTTGGCAGGCCTGTTGGGAAGTACAGGCTAACACTGGAGGTGTACAACTTCTTGGTGGCTAACATGGTCACTTCGGGCTGTTTATTCAACCACTCGCTGCAGCTTGTATGTTATTTCATTGTGGGGCTGCTCTCACTCCAGCGAAGCTGGCTGGCATGCAAAGCTAACTCCACAGAGAACACAGTGACTTTGACTTGTCTTGAACCCCAGACACTCAGAAACAAGTACAGGACTGGGTGAGAAAATTATTTATTTATTTTTTTTAAACTACAGGCAGTGAGTGGCATCACCAAAGCTGTAGGTAGCATCTCATTTTTCAAAGGGATCTTCTTGCTACTACTGCTCACCATCAAGATCCTTTCTCAATAGAAGCCATTCCAAATGGGGATGAAGGGCTCCCTGCCTGTGCTCAGTCTAGGGGAAAGAGGAGTCAGCAATCTTTTGGGCACAAAGGAAATGTGTTTTATGATTCCTTTCCATTCTTGCTGATTCTTTTCCTGTGACATACTTTTTTCCTGTGCCTAAGGCTATGGGGAAACATATTTTAGCTGCTTCAAAAGGCAGGGGTGCTGCTCTTCTGGAATGTGCATCAGCTGTTATGATGTGGCTGTTAGCTAAATCACCCTAGCTTTGACCTTCAGTGAAGCAGAGTTAAAGTTAGGGCACTTTTGCCACACTTGTATTACTACAAAATAAAGCTGGCATAACAGCCTCATCATAAGGGCTGATATTAGTATCTTTTGATAGCAATACAACTATTATGTCTGTCTATACCTTAGGACCTAGCAAATGCAAACACATCAGAAGGTCAGGAGATGCCAGTAGAAGAAAGGCATCTTGAAACATACAGCCAGATTAAAAATTAGAGGAAACTTTTTATGGGAAAAAAGTACCCCAGTAGTCACTCTGACCAGTAACAACCTGTGAGGGAGACCAAGCTCTTAGACTTTAGGAAGGGCCTTTTCCCCATTTCTTCAGATCCCCGTGGCTAGAGCCCCACTGTCAGCAGTGTGGACATATGGCCAATGCTGATCCATTGCCCACCCTTACTCATTGTCACTATACCTCTTCCACAAAATTTAGAAGCCTTTTTATATGCTCTCATCCTCTCACTTCACAAGATAAATTGGGGCATTCTCCCCTCCCCTACAGGATGTTTCGAAGGGGATAGATGGTTGGTCACAAAAAGAGGAATGAAAGAGCTGGTGGAGCATTGTGTCCTCTTGCTGAGTGGGGTGCATTATACACTCCTCTCATCATGGTGCCTGATTCTAGCAATCATTATGGGATCAACATCATCTTTGATCTTTGTTATTTTAAGGAAAGTGGAGGGCCAAGATCATAGAAAAGTAGGGCTGGAAGGCACCTCATGAGGTTACCTAGTCTAGCACTTAGTCAGGGATTACCCCTGACTAAACTATTGGGAAAAGAGATGCTGGGTGAATGATGTTACTGTAAATGGCCTTGATGTTATAAATCCTGGAAGATGAAACATGAAGAAGACATATTTACCTCCATTAGGAGAAAACTTATTTATGTTCTACAATTAGCCCATGCCCTGAGGAGTAGAGCAGGATTATAAGATTTCATTACTAGTGGGGTTTTTTCCATCTAGTTTTAAATGCCCCTTACAGTGGGGCTCCATTCCCATCCCATACCTCTCCCAGAAAGCCTTTCCGGGTATTCCTCATAAAGGGCACCTGGATTTTATTACATTACTTCTAGCAGTATCCATGGTATTAATTAAAATAATTCCTATTTAATACTTCCTTGGCTATACTTTCTTCAGACATATGTAACATGCTCCCACACCCACTACTCATTGCTTCCCCAAACTGTACAGATTTAGGTCTTTCCAATTTTTTTTGTACATCAGTCTCTCCAGCCTCTCATCATCTATTTCTGTTGCTCTACCCTAAACTCTTTCTTGACTGTCAATTTTTTTTTCTGTAATGAGGTGTCCTCTTCTTCAATGTTTCTCAACTCTACAGTATATTACAATAACGATCCAGAAACCTGACACCGCATAATAATGAAGCAAAGGCGGTGTTCAGAGTACTGATTCTATAGGAATGTAGGCCCTTTCCTATGCTAATTTTAAAAGGAACTGATTGCTGTTTGGTCACCTTGGAGTTACACAGAAAGAAACTACCATCTCCTTGCTTTGGGAGACCTTTGAAATCCTGCTGCCATACTGCACTACAAACTCACATGCAGTTTGCTGTTCAATAACACCCCTTCTCCCCTACCTCTCCTCATCCCTTCTCAGTCTCTTTCAGGTGTTGCTTCTCAGGTTTTTCCTTGCAACAATTATCCATGTTTGGGAAGACTGTTCCCCTGCCTCTAAGTCTGGTTTCCCTCATAGTGAGGCAATTTACTTTGCTCAGCTGCTGGTATTTCCCAAATGCCATTGTAACTTTGGTGAATGCTTGAGCCTTCCTTTGATGCTGTTACATCAATCCAAAGCCCCAGCAGAAATTCAGAAATGGACTCAAATGCTCTATGATTTTTCACTTCCAAAACCATGTTCCAAACCACTACAACTAATCCAAGTTATTAAATAAAAAGGACTGGATTTCTCATGGTCACATTTCTTTCTGGTTGGAGCCATAAGGGGTGAATGAGATGAGATAGGCTCATATATATATATTTTTTAATGAATTCCTAATTTCTTCCCTGAATCATGGGCTGGAGACAGCTTTTCATCAAAACCCCACACTGGATGGGTATGGTAGAGATGAGCACAAAGGTAACTAATAGTTAGGATCCTTCAGACCAGGATATCTTATTCTGAAGAGACTGTGAATGAAGTAAAGATGCAGGCTGAATTCTTCTCCAGCTCCTGAAGAAAGGTAGCTGTAGACAGGGCTTGTGAGCGACTTTGGGAGCAAAGCAAACACAGAGAAGTGTCCCATCAGATTCTGTATTGCAAGAATTATCAGTGAGACAAACAAGATAAATTATTATACAAAAGCCAAATTCTGCCTGCCCCCCTACAAATACACCATGCCATGGGCACGAGCAAAAAAGGTGCCTGCCTTCCCTGTGGCTTATTATGTGAAGGAGACAGGTCCGTTTAGGCTGTTTGTAATTCCTGGCAATAAGGGGAAAGGAAACAGGGTGCTGGCCCTGTTGCATCTCCCCCATTTTCCCCCCTCAAGGAGTGTGGCTGGGTCATGGTTGAGGCCTCTGCATGCCAGCTGGACTGGAAGGACAGTACCAGGAGATTGCTAACGATGTCTTAGGTGCTGCCACCAACTAGATTCCCCAATCGATACTCCAGGCACTACTCCCAGCAGAGGTAGTGTTTGCCTCCAGTAACTGCTCCAGTGCTTGCTACCCAAGCACTTTACTCACTCTTTGAGTCACAGTTTGGCCTTAATTTGGTAGCGCATAGAATTCATATATATATTCAACTCAAGGCATCTGGCTTTTCCCATTCGAAGAGGAATTTTACACAATATTTTTTTCCTTTGCATTGTACTACACAATCACTTTCCTCCTGTCTGAATGGGAGACTTATGCCACTCTCAGTATCAGTGCTTCTCCCTACTGATGCTGCACCTCTCTCAGATGTGAAACTGATGGATGTTTAGAAACTGACAAAGGGAGGCAGAGGGAGACACTGAGTATATTCCTAAAGCAAGCTGAACCCTGGCCACAAAACAAAGGGTAAGTCCACATCGCAGTCACCTGTTGGTAGTTTTGGGTAGCGCTAACAGCGTAGCCATGCCAACATGGGATTTGGTATGGGCTGCAGAACTTGCCCAAGAAGCTGGCTAAATGCTTGATGATTAACCCATGCTGAGCTCTGTACTTCTGTGGCTCCACTGCTAAGCAGTACCCTCATTAGCCAGCTTAAAGCAAGCTTTGGTGTGTCTACATGAGCTGCAGTCAAACCTCCAACTGTACATGCAGCTATAACTTACACTGGAGATACAGACTTCCAAAAGGAGCAGCACGCAGAGAAATCTGAACAGAACACCAACTGAACTCAGAAGGCAAAGATACTTGACCAGAATGAGTGAGGAATACAACCCTAACAAGATGAAACGATGACAAGAAGCATAAAACCCTGTCCCATTCCATGACAAAGCTACGATGAGAATCAAGATCTCATCACAATGGTAAAAAGCCCCTACATGATGGGAGAGAGATCTGACCCAAACAGCTCAAAATGATTAAATTAACAGAAAAACCTCTAGAACAGCAATACAGGATTTTTTCAGAACACTGCAGAAGGCCAAGAAGGGAAAGCAATACAACTAGAACAACAGGAAATGTGTTTGAAAGGCAGAAAGATCTAAGCAGGATTTTGCCAGACTATGAGGACAAATAGAGATCCTGACCTGCACCATAAAAAGCCAGAAGAGTGGCAATGATTTACATCACCTCTTGTTGCAGTCCTGTGCCACACATTGAATCCCGACAGAAATAGCTTCCAAACTTTAATATGATGCCAACAAGAGGTGATGTACATCATTTCCACCAGACTAGCACATCGACAAAAGACAAAGAAATCTAATCAAAACTCAAGTAAGTAACATGGAGACATCAACTAGAGCAGCATTAAATTCTCACTAGAGGCAGAAAGATCCTACTATGGCAGAGCAAAGTGAAAAGATATAAGGATATAGAAGAAAGAATTGCTGAGCTGCAGCAGGAGGGTGATGACATCAAATTCATACCAATTTTTTGAACAAGTCTTTTATAGGACGTAACATTTACTTACAGTGGTTTCTGAATGGTGTCACTCTTCAGGTAAGTCACTCCAAGCCTTGGATCTAGTGCAGACGTTCATTGGGGCAGGGAACAGAGAGAGGCTGCGTCTGTACTGAAAAGAACCAAACAGAATGTATTTTAGTAGGCTACCAAAATGAGAGAATTTGCTGTAAAGTTGACTGATATGCTGCACATTTCCATATGAGAGAATGTAGACCTACAACATGATCATTATGGGGCAATTTACCTTGGATTTTACTGGGTGCATCTACATGAGACGTTTACTGCAGTTGTCTAATTAGCTCCACAGTAAAGTCTCAGTATCTACATGTGTGACCCTATTAGGGCACAGGAAACTAATTAACTCTGCTGTAGGTTAGTACTTGTAAACACAAGCACTATCGTTCAGTAGCATTATTTAGTGAGCTGCGCTGCACATGTAGATGTTGATGGGGCTGGCTGGAGCATGAGGGTGCTTTACTGTGGGGGCTGCCTGCTGGCTAACCCTGCACTGGAACACCCTAGTGCCTCAGCCAGCCCCTCCACAACATGCTGAGCTGGATCAGAGAAGCCCGGGGTTGACAGGCTGACCTCTGGTTCCCCCTGCTGGCCAGGGTTGCTCTGACCCAACTCAACATGCTGTGGTCCCAGGTGCATATGTAAATGCTGTGCCCAGGAGCAATAAACTCCAATGTGAACTGCACTGGAGTTTATTAATTTGTATTAATAGTATGTGCAGATGCACCCACTGTGTAGTATATTTACTCCATAGTCAGGAGTGGACACAGGACCAGCTATCCCAAACTAGCTTCCTGCAGGAGGCTGCAATACAGTGCCTGGCAACTTTCAGTGAAAGAGCCAGCGTTCACTGAGAAAAGCTTACCTGGGGAGCAGACACATAAAAGGCTCTATGTAGAAAAGTTACTACAAGTTTTGAAAGGGTAACTTTCCTCTGGATCTGAATTAATTACTGCATAGCCGGGCTGTGCACGGGTACATCTCCTCCACTTTGACTACAGTATGTAGTATAAGATCAGTTTACTACATTATAGACCTGCCCATGCCCAGAGGGAAATCTGGTAGGGCTAAATTCTGTTCCATAATCCCAAACCCAGCTATAGATAAAAGTGGAATCTGGTCTCCAATCTCACTGGCACAACCTCTCCCAGGTCATTAGGATGTACAGGCAGTCCTCGCCTTACAACGCTTCAAGTTTCAACATTTCGCACTTACAACGTTTCTAAATTGACACCGTTTCAACTTTCTGATGTCAGTTTCAACTTTACAATGCTTGATCTGATGTGATGCCATGACAGCGAACAAGTTGCTGTGTCACCCATTTCCCTGAAGAACAGCTGTCCAAACTTCCTTGGACACGTTCTTTAAAAAAGTAGACAAGACTCCAGAAAAACCTGCAGCCAAGACTCCTGAGAAGAATACAGCCAAGAACCCTTCAAAAAGTCCCACCAAGAGCCTTTCAAAAAATCCAGCAAAGTCACCTCAAAGAAGTCCTTCCAAATCAATATGATTGCTATTTACAATATGAATACATTAATGTAGCAATATTACTCATCTATAATTGATTGAGTACAAAATTCGGGGGGGGGGTTGGGGAAAATAAAATATTGGGCCTTGGTTCAGGAACCAATCCCCCATTTATAACATTGTTCCTATGGGAAAATTGGTTCCAAGTTATGCCGTTTCGACTTAAGACATGGTTTTCAGGAACCAATTGTGTCATAAGTTCAAGGACTGCCGGTACAGGAATCAAGAACCAAACAACCACAAAACAGAATTCCTTCACGGTCTTGGAGGTTACCCATTATGACAACATCAAAACTGAGAAATGGTGGAAGCACTAGCTAGGGATAAGCACCAGATCTTTTCCTAGTGTGTTATCTAATCTTGTTCAGAGCACAGGCAGAAATAGCTGACTCAGCTAAAAGACGAGAAAAGAGAGGAAAAGGATACTGTCTGACTGCTTTCTCTCCATCACTGCAACAGTGGCTAATATCATAGTGGAACAGTATAAAAGAAGACACCCCATGTCTATCCTTGCAGCCATCAGCAGATGCCATGGTGAAGACAAAAGTAAACCAAGGGCATAATTTCCTTCCAGTCTGCCAGTGAAGATCAAACTTCAGTTACAGCTTCCAGTCTGTAATGTCCCCTATGAGAGACCATATCCTGCCCTATGAGGGATTTGGACTAGTGACCTAAAACAGAAAAAAATTCGAAGTCCCTTGATCTTTGGTAAAGTGCAGAATTCCAGACTCAGGCCTGACTTTTGCAAATGGTTCCTAGTTTTCTTACTGGCTAAACCAAATCCCTCCATCTGGGCACTGCAGAGCTTTGTAGGCTGTGGCAAATCCTTTGCAAAATGAATTCTTCTCTAGACCTCGGGTGTTCAAACCCTGGCCCAGAGGCCAGATCTGGCAGGGTTCCCCACACATAAGGTTCCCCACAGGTTTGAAAACTTGGTAGTGGGGGAGCAGGGGTAACATTAATTGCTGCTTCCTCGCTGCCAAATTTCTGGATCCATAGGGAGCCCTGTGCACTAGATAACATGGCCCTGCATACTAGTGACTGCAACCAGAGCAGAAAGTCTGATCCTAGGCACCAACCCCATGTGCGATCTGACTCAGGGGCCAAAAGGTTGGGTGCCACTGCTCTAGCCTGACAGCACATCTCTCTCTCTTTCTGTACCTACTATAACCCTCTGGTGCTTTGGGAGGCTGAAGTTATGTCTAAAGCTAACTGATAAGCTAAGTCATGTTCACTTCACTCATACATGCTTCATGGACATCAGTGATTTTGCTCATACAAAGCTAATCTTGCGAGTCATGATTTTCCCCAACTTGTTCACTAAGAGGAAGGGAAGCAGCAACCAAAGCAGCAGCCCCAGACATTTACTTTAACAAAAAAGTCAAACCAACCCACAGGAGCAGGAGAACCATGCAAGGTATAACTGTTAGTTCACAGGTGTTTTAACTTTGTGGTGAAAGACTGAATTCACGGTGGTAAATGCAACACAACAATATTAAAAAACAACAATCTATATGATGCACACAATGAGATGAATGCCTACAAGCACACTAAAGGATTTATTGATACCCCTCTAATAATGTAGTGCACAAAGCATGCATTCAGTATCAGTTAAATTTATGCATTTTGTAATAATGATGAATCTGTGTAACCAGCTCTTTTTCAACAGATGATGAAAAGCTTGGCAGTTACACGACACAGGGGCCAAAGCAAATATCTTTTTTGGTTCCTGTCCTGGTGGGTTCACCCCTCTTGAAGTTTGCTTTGAATTTCAGATTTATTAAATCTGAAAAACTCAAAACAAAAACTCGGTCAGAACCACGGAATTTCACAAGGATTTTGGCCTCAGACCATACATTAACTGTACGTTGGCTTGACAGATACACATACCACTGTGACATCTTTGACAAACATTACGGTTTGGATTTAAGGGTGTAATAAGGTCTAATTGTGTAGTTTAAAGTTTCATTGTTAACATTCAGCAAGGTTTTACTTTTTATTCCTCCTTCCAATTTGTCTTGAATTTCATGCACTCCTCACCTCTGTTTCTATTAATTTTGACCTTGCTTCCCCTGTACATTTCACAGGTCAATTTTTTTTAACTGAACTCTGTCTCTTCATCTTTCTATGATCTAAATCTTGTAGCCCCTATCAGGCACCCAACCCTACAGTCCATCTCTATATTTTACTCCAACTTCAGTTCTGCAAGCAGAAGGACTAAAGGATATCAGATGAAACTCCTGTTGTTTCACTCTGTGGCCAGATACAGACATTACACTTTTACTGGTATAAGTAATCAAAAAACAGTCAATACCCATAACAGAAAACAGGTTTGGCACAGATAGTTTGGTTTAAAAATGGTGAATCCTGGTCTAAGATTTGCATTCCCACCAAATGGCAAATGTGCATTCTGTTTGCTACCAATCTAAGCTATGCTGCTTACAGAAAACCATGTTATTTGGACTGATTCTGCCTACGGCTTTTTGAATGCCTCTACCTAACTTGTAACATCCTTGCTCAGAAAAGCCAAAGGACTGAAAGAGTCCAGCCTCATGTATTTTATCACACCTCTTCTTTCCTTTTCCATTTATCATTCTGCTCTATGGAAGAAATGTTTGTTGTCACATTGTCCCAGTACTCACTCTGTAGTTTGGTACCAAGAGGAAGGGAAACATGATGGTGAAAATAGAGCTCCAAACATATGTAAAGGTTT
Organism: Alligator sinensis; assembly: GCF_000455745.1. NCBI lineage: Eukaryota > Metazoa > Chordata > Crocodylia > Alligatoridae > Alligator > Alligator sinensis. The sequence goes on from NW_005841947.1 coordinate 1,228,702, forward strand.
CCCTCACTTTATGCTGTACATGGGTTCCTGGAAAACGGTGCATAACTTGAATTCGCATAAAGTGAACCCACTTTACAATGTAACAAATTAGGAATATGTTCCAAGACCTCGACTGTACTGACCCCCAGACCCATTTCTACCACTTTTACAAGACAATTTTGGTACTCACCAACAGCAGACAGTACACACAAGCACAAGGAGCTATTATAATGGGGGTGACAACTACAGAAACACGTGTCACAGACAAAAAGTGAGGAGCACAGATCCACACAGGAGACTGTATTTTGGTGCGCATCACTCCCACAATGCACCACACAAAGCAGCTGACTGGGGGCTTCCACCACACTGATTGCATCAGAGTAAATTTACCTTGCATATAATGAATTCTTGGTATAAAAAGGGTCATTGCATAAAAGCGAATTTGCACACACAGAACCTGCATAAAGCGAGGGAAACCCACATAGGAATTAGGTACTAGACAATGTGAAAGTCAATATGAGATAAGTATTTTACTCCTCGAGGCATACTGAAAAAGTCACTGTGGATGAAGAACTATAAATAAAGTCTTAGGTCCCTGAACATTTAGGGCCTGGACAGAGGGCATATTTACCCTAGCATAATTTGCAATGTGTTATATACCAATGTAAATTATACTAGGACCAGAAGCAGGTAACTGCATGCACTATATGCTGCTACATCCTCTCAGTTGTAGGTGGCAGGGGAACAGGCCTGCCTCTGCCTTGAACAAATAGCTGCACTGTGATAAGCTGCAGAGAGATAATAGGGACACCAGTGTTTTTTTATCCCTTATTTTTTTCCTACAGCAATTCTCCACTGGATTTAAGTACGTTATACTGATGTAGAGCTACACATTGTGTGTCTGCTGCTAGTTTGCACTGGTGTGAAGTCTGATTCTACCAGTGTACGCTGTGAGTCCAGGCTCTTGGACAGCTTCATTTTCCCTTTCTTCAGCACTTCCTGTGGGGCCTGAACAACTTAGGTGCTTTCGTGTACTAGGAAAACACACTGCCACTGGGGACATCAAGCGTCTAATAATCTTTGAAGCATAAGCTCCATGAAACTAAAGCTTAGACCCTGAGGGACGTTACTGGGGGAACAGCGCTCAAGAATGTTGTAAAGAAGGGGTCTTGTGTCCCCTCAGGAGATGGCCACTGAAAAAGATTTTGGAGCCTGGAGATAGGCAAAGAGAGAGACATTCTTCACAAATACACCAGAAAGGAAGCAGGGAGCCTGGATCTAGAGGGTTTTCTTTGCAGCTCTGCCACAGCTGAACTTCGGGATCTTGGGCAGGTCATGCAGCTCCTCTGTGTCTTAGTTCCTCCCTGTGTAAAATGAGAAGGTTTGCATCTACTCAATGGGGTTGAGGGTGGGGAGGGGGTGTTGCTAGGCCTAATTAAGATTTTGAAGACACTGAGTTTCTTGGATGAGTGCACTCCAGAAGTGCAGAGGTTTATTAGTTAAAACATTCCCATTAACAGTACTAAATCAGCTATTTTATATGTTTTCACCCTTATTCCACATCACCCTGCCCAAGCCTTATTTAATATTTTACAGGGAGTAAGACACATTAATCATTTCACTGTTTATTATTAAAGAAGGTCCATTTTATGATAGCAGCAAGGTACTTCAGATTGTGATTTAAGATGCACACTTCAGGTCAATTTCTGTGCTGGCTTTGCTGGAGTGACAAGGGGCAGAAAGTCAGCACAAAATTTGGTCCTTTATAATAATGCCGGTGATTAATGGGCTTCCTAACTCAAACTCCACCTTCTTATGCTCTGACCCTCCTCTACCCCCCCTTCTGTAATTTGTGTCTTGACCCTTCTTTACTCGTTTGCTACCTTACCAGAGCTGCTCATTAATCATCGCCATTGATCTGATATGGTCTGTCATATCATATTACTTAAAATGTGTGTAAGAAGGTGGCATTCCACCTCTGTTCCTAGCACAACACAAAAGCCTATACACACAACTCTTCTCTGGGGTCTCCTTTTTTGTTAAGTTAGACAACACTAAACTTTAGCTTCCTGACAACACCGGGTCCTGATCCTAGCTGTTTCCAGGATATCTCCATCATGGTTCTTAAATCTAGGTCCCTCCGAGTCCAGGGCACCATCCTATTCCTTTCATATTCCCTGCTTGGAGCTTATAATATTCACCTGATCTGCCTGCTAGTGTCAGTCAGCAGAACAAGATTCCTTCTGTGTTTGGGGTTTGGCACCTGACATGCAGGTCTGTAGTTTTCTCTTAATAGCTCCTGCCCAAATAAGCTCAGTTTTATAATCAAAAGCTGATTTCTATAGCTTGCTAGTGTAACAATGCCCTCTCCCACCTGGTATCTACAAATATATGTTTGTTTCTGCCTCTTCCATGATCCCCATTAATGAAGTCCTTAGCAGGTCGGTTTGATGATGCGTCTCACCAGCTGCCCTGAAGTGGCACTGGCTCTGCAGAACAATCAGGGAGCAACAACTTATTTTTGTCATCAAAGTGAACAAATCTTATTCCAAATCTACATACAGGGTAGATCTCTTGAGAAAGAAGGAAGCATGTTTAGTTAGAGCCTTTTTCCTGATTATAAATATGTTTCCAATCCGGGATGCCTGAGTCAAGCAAGCTTTTTATCACTGTCATAATTACTTTTGGGAAAATGCTTATGATTGTCCCTGGTATTATCCCTCAGCATATAACGTGCAAGAACAATCCTGGGCCCTGGGTGTACTTCATTAATGCTTGGTAACAGGGCAGTATACTAGCGTGCACCCTGCCTATTATGTATTGCAGACTTCAGGATCTGAGCTAACTGAGCCAGGCAGATACTGGAGCCTCAACCTACCAGTGAGGACACACCCCACCAGAGTGCTGTGCAGAGAGGAATGGAGAAAAGCAGGGGGGGATTCTACATCTGTGGTCACTTCGGACAGGAAGTGCTAAGTTAACACGAACAGCTGGCTGAGATGAGATGAATGATTTGGCTGATAACCACTGAGAGGAAGGATGGCCCAGTTGTTAGGTGCTAGGCTTGTATCACATACCTCTCCAAAAGAGGGAAGAATGTGCTCCTTAAAAATATGAAACCTCAGGAGTACAAGGAACACTACAAGACAAGACCAAGGTACCATGGTTTGTTTACAGCACACAGAACTATAGGGAAATACCAGCCAGGGGAAAATTGTTCTTTCCAGTGAAAGCACTGTCTCTATTTGAGTAGTAGCACTAAACGTCAGACTTTTATTCATCTACAGCTTAGCCATTTGCATAGTAACATCAGCTTCTAGATCATGCACTGAATGCAATGGCCTGGATGCTGCTCTAGTCTGGTAAGGGCCACTTTGCCATAAAGACATCTTTGAAAAAGTATTGGAGAGAAATATCTTCCCTCAAACCCCAGGGGTTCCTACTGAAATCTGGAATAGCAATGCATGTTTATAGTCAGCTCTGCATCTTGTTCCCAGTGTGTGTTGTACACAGTGTCTAATGCTTATCGGTATCTGTGTCTCCCTCCCTGTTATCTGCTACTATAACATTTCACTTTACTTGAGCCACAATTCTTTTCTTAAATTGCAACCTGGCACTTACGGAAAAAGAGATAATTTCCAAGTCACATTATAATCCACTGGCTCTTCGGTTCCTGGGGCGTGTCTACACATTCATTAAGGCCCCATAGTTACTGCACATTTAGTTTAGTACTTCCTAAGGCAGAGGCTGTTGAAGAGGCAGTATTTTCCCTACGACCTAAAGCTGAGGCTTTGGATATATATATATATATATATTTTGTCAAGAGCTCATGAGCTATGACAGGAGCCCAGAGGGCAGATTCAGAATATGGGAAAGACAATGTTTGTTGGGACTCCCAATTGCTTTACTTGGAATTTGTTAGGTAACTGGTGTCTAGAAAGAGCAAGACTGGCCATGACCTGCTCAGAGGTCTGAATCACAGAAAAGACAATTCACCACAAGGCCTGGAGTGGCAGCTCACAGAGGATATGCACATTTGTGATGCCATGCCCAGTCATGAGGAGGACCAAAGTGGAACAATCAACCATTTCACCACAGACATAGAGAAGAAAATGATTTATGTATTAATATTTCATACACACACATGCAGATAGACTGATATTGCTGATGCATATATTTCCTTTTGCTAATTTTTCAAATGATCTTAGGGAAAATACTTTAATTAAATTGAATCATATCAGATTCTATTTCTTTTTCATAAAGTGTCTGTCATTACAGTATTTGAACACCTCTTGGAATCACAAAGTGTGCAAACATCGTAATAGCATCCTATAGCAGTCAGGTATGAGTGAGGCCAACACTGAAGCAGAGGGAAATAAAGAGTAACTTCATTGGGTTCACTGGAGCTACACATACGTAAGCTTGCTGGAGCAAGGATTGTTTCATATGTACGTCTGTATGATATACAGTACAATGGAGCCCCGGAACCACTAGGTCCTGGGGGCTCCACACCAGGACCTCTACGTGCTATCAGAAGATAGATGTTTACTTGTGTTGGAACCAGTGTGAACTCAGAAACAGCCCCAAGAGCTCATTTGCTGCAAAACGCAACATGGCAAGATTATGATGAACCTGATTTATGACAGGGAGATCAAAACAGGAAAACATGGAGGCAAACACAGGAAAACATGGAGAAAAAACACCTGCCTTGATGAAACCTTAGATGCTATATGCATCATTTGTAGGGACCTACCAAATTCACAGAGGAAGTAGAGTGCGCGGTGGTTCCTTTAATCTTGCATGTTCCCCCCAAGTGCACCTCACCCCTTGCTCCTACCTTCACTGATTAGTGGAGGACTTCTCCACTCTCTCCTGATCAGCAGGGAAGCTAAAACTGCAGTTTCAAACATGGTGCCATTTTTGCCTCCCCGCCAATCATCAACAAACAGCAGGGTCATCCAGGGCTACTCAGCCAATCAGTGGCAGGAGGTAAAAATGGTGTCAAATTTAAAACCTGCAGTTTTCACCTCCCTGCTGATCAGGAGCGAGCTGCAAGTGGAGCCCCTTCATCAATCAGCTGTGGGGGTGGGGGAAAGAAGGGATGGGGATGCAGGGGAACCTGCAAGATTAAAGGAGCCACAGTGCAACCCACTTCTGCCATGAATTCAGTAGGTCCCTAATCATTTGTTAAAGGTGACCAGTGTAGCATAAGGGCCCCACTATGTCACTGAAAGGTAGTTGGAAAATGTGACACTGACTTGCAGTCATGGACAGCAAAGAATGAAGGTGAATCTATGCCTCCATTACTGTCACTGCTTTTGCCACTAAAATAACAAATTGCCATCAGTCCAGCCACCAGGAACCAAGAAAATGAGTAGGAATTAAACTGTTGCAGTAACATATCTATCCAATCCACTCCTTTGGTGAGATGAGCCAGATGAGCTCATGACAGATGAGCTTCATGAACATTTCATTGCCAAGGAACCCTGTCAAAATATTGGTGATTTCTCCAAATCTGTTCAACATCATGGAGACGTCAAACGAAGTCTGAAAGGACATTATTTTTCAGGATGAATAAAACAATGCAAGTATAAAAGGAGAATGGCTGGTCTATTTTTCACAAACTGGTTCAGTCTACTGCTGTGATTACAAACATTTTAGTACATCTCCAAAGCAACAGGCCCTCAGTTCCACAGATGTCAGGGAAGAGAAGAATGTACAAGATTTCCCCAAAGAGCAAGAGACTGCAAACTCACGATCTATTTTCACCTGTCTCTATGCACTGACTGCACTATGTCAACACAGAAAGAACTTCATAAAGATGAAATGTATCAACTGGCACCTGCTCTGAAGACAACACTTGTAACTGTACATCACTTGCTGTAGAAAGATTCAATTCTCTTGTGTGGTCAGAAGGTCCTGGGGTTCTCATGCTTTCACGGTTTTTCTCAACCAGCAGCCTGATTGATCCTTTCGTGGTTCAGGAAGAGGAGACTCTCTCATAAATAATCCATTCATGAGGTTCTCTTTAAGTAAGGCATGATTCCACTAATGTCAATGGAGTTGCACCAGATACAAATTTGGACTCACTTGGTCGACTTGTTGCAGAAATGCAGAGCAGAAAAGGAAACAACTTCATTTACCTATCTGTTTCCTTTTCTAGCCAGCCAATAATCCCCATGTTATCAAGTGGGCAAATGCAAGAATTAAAAGAACTCAGCATCCTCTTGGAAAAACTCTTCTCTGTAAAGTGAGGTTTAATTACTTGACTGCCTTTGGAAAGAGATATTTCTTGGGAGAAAGACTACTTTCTAGTTAATACATTGATATCCCATTAGGGGAAAGTATGCATAAAAATGTGTGCTTTGTGTTGTGTTTTGAGAGAGACAAGACATTAGCTTTCTCTGATCTCCTGAGATACAGAGGTCAAAGCCCAAAGTCCCTTACTAGGAATGCCTTGTCCCCAGCCTCCAAGATTCATAACATCTCACCATACCACAATGCCAATGTCGCAAAAAGACTCAAATATCTTGTAAATTGTCTTTCCAGCTAAGTGTCACTAATCTGTAGAGATTTCCTCGAGCAATTCAACTGTTAGAGAATCAGTAACCAAACCAGTGAAAAGAGAGGTCAGGTAAAAAGAACCCAAAGCAAATTCTTCCAAATCCATATGCTGTTCTTCCCATATACTTTATGGTGCTAGCCTCAAATTGCAGATGAATGCTTGTTAAATTTGTGTCAAAAAGGATTAAAAAAAATCACACAGGATCCATGGTGAAATGGGGAACTCTGAGCTTTGGCTTGATTATCCATTGAGGGATAACTGACTGCAGCCTAGGAGTTTGAAGATTTGATCAAAGAGTTTGCTTCATCACAAGCAAGGAGAAAGCCACTGTAGATTTCCTGTTTCACGCTTCAGTGCCAGAACACAATGCTAAAAACTTTTAGATGAACATGTGAATTTATTCTAAACCACTGTTCAATCAAATCTGATGGTTATGCACATTTGTGAAACTCATCATTTGAAATGTCAAGTCACTGAGTGCAATATGTCTTGAGGTGTGATTTATATTTGTGATAATTATTTGATATTTTAAGTAAGGTAATGTATCTTCTGCGTCTAAACAGGATTTTCCCCCAGTCTGCCTGAAATGTACAGATGCCAACTCGGGCTTTAACATTAGGGTCTGGATTTCATATACCCCATGCTGGGAAAGGTCGGATTCTGGATCTGAGTGCAGATTGACTTCTAATGAATTGTGAGTTATTTTTTTATTTCTCTGCTAAGGGCTGGGTGGAGCATGGCTGATGTAGAATGACTCTTAATATTAGTAGAAGGAGAAGTGATCTCTGCCACATACCGTATATAAGGTATAATGCATTAATAAGAATGAAAAATAGTAATTATTATTATAATTGTTTTTATTCCACTATTAACGAGTCTTATTCACTTCAGATTTATTAGAGTTGAGTATTTAGCTCTCTCCTGTGCATATTAAAGGCTATTTCTCTGGTCATTTAAAAAACCTTAGAGAATGAAGTTGAAGGAGGTTGGCTCTTCTGTTAGTTAAGCACTGCTAATGTCAGAGTGCTGTTTTTATGAGTAAGAAAGAAGTTATTTCCAAATCCTTAGTTTCTTCTTGATAGCAAAAATAACCCGATGTAGTGGTTTCTATTTTCCTGGCCTGAAATTTGCAGGCATCCCGGTATCTTTAAATAAGTTATACTCTACTATAGAACAGTGATTCTCAACCAGGATGGTGTTGTTGAGGTGTAAGGAGATAAACAAGGTGTGAGGAGATAAGCAGATAAGGATGGGCACCTATCTGCTTAGTAGGTAAACACAGTAAGATATAAATTCATTTTTGAAATGGGGTGCCACTCAATTCACAAAAGTTATGGAGGATCTCAAATCCAAAAATTTTGAGAACCGCTGCTATAAAATACTGCGTTATACTGTACTGCATTGCACTATACTTTATGGAGTAACACAGGAATGCTGATTTTGGGAAACCTAACAGCTACTATAGTCCCTTGCCTTTCTCAGTAGGCAGCTTTATCAGTGATGTAGGTGCATTGGTCTGATGCAGCTGAACATTACTCCACTTTCATAGGAGCAAGAAGCTCTGTAGGGATGGGCTGAAGCACTGTTTGATGAAGAGCTTGCTGCTCCCTTGCCCCCAGCCTCTATCAGCAGAAGTCATTGCAGAGAACAGTGGAAGTGAATGTACTTGTAGTGGAGACTCTGATGCCTGCCTCTCTCAGCAGGAGGCGATGTAGGCAATGGTACCAGAATGCTGGCTGTAAGGAACTTGCAGCTAGTTTAGTTTCAAGCAAACTTCACAATTTGGTCTAATGAAGAACGCTGGCAGAAGTTCAAAGCTACTCCTGGTCTCAACTCTCCCTGTGCATTCCTATAAAAATGACTGTGGAAGTGTTAACTACAGAGGAGCCAAAAGTTGTTTTGGTTCCAGCCTTTCCCAGCAGGAGTAACTGAGAAAATAGAGTAGGAGTGCTAGTTCTGCTTACAGCTACTTCAGTCTCACTCGGCGTACCACAGACGCTGTCAGGGACGGTGTAAAGAATGCTGAGTACAACCCATTGTCACAGCTCCAGCAGACCCAGTCTTTCTGAGCAAAGGCCACTGATACAGATACATCAACTCAGTGAATCCAGGAGACTTCAAGTGATCCAGAATTAGCAGTAATATCCACTCTTGATAACCCGAGTGCTCTGTTTGAGAGGCAGAAGGTATCAGGAGAATGGCTGTGCTCAGCCAGCATTGATTTCTCCAGCCTTTTGTCTGTGTCTGCTTTCTGTCTCGTTTGGAGGTGGTTACTGTTACTACAAGTAGCATGAATCATGTCTCTGTTAAAAAACAGAGCTTCAATTGTCTTACATAACCCCTGGTAACTGAACAGCTAATAATAGCAAGCCATTTCCAGGTAGAGAATCTGTCTACCTCCTAGACACACACACTCTCATATGACTCCAAATGCCTCACTACAGAGAGGGACTCAGAGCAATTTGTTTTATTTTTAAAATGCACGCTGCACCAGTTCTGAGTTACAGGATGAAAATTTTAACATCTCAGGGAGTAAATCCAATAGGTGGTTCTTCCTGCTAAGGACAGAGCCCCAGACAGGCACTTCTGGACTTGAGATGGGCCTCAACTGCAGAGTTTGCAGGTGAATCCCAAACCAAAAGCTCAACCTTTTGCAATCTGCATTGCCTCTTTACTCTCCTTAAGCAAGGCAAATCTGAAATAAATTGTTGCTGTCTTATTCCTGACAAAAAAATTAAAATGGAAAATACGTTGCCATTTAAAACAAGAACAGAATGATAGCCAGTAAAAAAAAAAATTGTGATGCTGAGAACTTGGGGAATTCATACGTCTCCAATACCAATCTTAATTCTGACTTACTCATTACCCAACAGGTCTTAATCAAAATCCCCTTATATCACCAATGCCCACATCTACAGGGCACTGAATTGTGAGATTGCTACACTTAACTTCTGGGTGCCAGGCATTCTAGGGAGCATCCAGACGAGTATACATGTGCAGTCTGGGGTACCGCAGACCCCTCTGAGAGCCCAGGGTCAAAAAAAACTGCTGCAGAAAAAAATGGGGTGGCGCACATGGCAGTTTGCGCCACTCAAAACCAGAGCCTGGCTGGCTGGAACCATGCTCTGGCTGCTGGCCAGGCTCCACCTGCCTGAATTACAGCTGCTGGAGCCCTGGGAGGCCCCAGGACCCAGGGAAGGCTGCTGGGACCAGCCCAGGTGCTGGCCCAAGCCTCCCCTACCCCACCTGGGGCAACTTGCCACATGCCAGAGCGTGCATGCAGGGGTGTTCCCTGGGGACAAGCAGCAGCGGCACAACTGTTCCTTGCTGGGCTACAGTCATGCTGTCTCTCACTTCTTTTTGGTGGTTTAAATATTGCATTCCTTTCTATGGAGAAGCACAGCTTTAACAGGTAAAGTGAAGACTGTCTCCAGGCTAGTCCTTTCCATAGCCTAGTGCTGAGGGCATTCTCTTGGAAATTGGAAGAGAGGATGCCTGTGGTCTAGCACCATGGGAGAAGAAGAAGAAAAGGGGAAGAGGTTTTATTTTCTTTCAGTCTGCTTTTATGTTTGTTCTAAGGAAAAGTACATGATGACAGCTTATTGGTGCAGTGAGTGAGGGTTACAAGTGGCCACCAGAGCTCACAATATGTCTTCTGTAGTTCTAAGCGGGGGGGAGGGGTGAAGGGAGGACACTATTACAGGAATATATGGCCCTTCTCCAACAAGCAGG